>NC_090439.1:403112025-403429351 GCF_031143425.1 Pleurodeles waltl
AAAACCAATTTATAAAAATAGCTTATATTTTTATCTTTAAAATGACACAAAAACGATTAAAATCGGTTCAGGGGAACTGGAGATATGAATTTTTAAAGTATTATTATTTTCTAGCGCTTAGAAACAAAAAGCGCCAATCGGGTCATCTGGTTGCACCAGGACCGGGGCAAAGTCAAACTTTCAGGCCGACCGCGATGGAGCCCTGCTCGGCTACAAGTCTCGGGAGGCCTCGGTTAAAAAGATACCTTCTGACTTAGGGGGTGATTCTGACCTCGGCGGTAAAATGCCCTTACTGCCGGTCAGAAGACCGCCATAACACTGCCGCGGTCAACCGCCACGGTCATTCTGACCCATAACGGCCAAACCTCCAAAAATCCGTCCTCCACTGCAGCCCGCCACATCGGCGGGCAGCGATAAACTGGAGATGACCAAACCTCCACCGTCACGCCAACAGAAATACGCCCATGCCATTACGACCCACGAATCCACACGGCTGTCATTCAAATGCGGTATTCCATTGGCGCTACACACCGCCGCGGTCAGAATACACACACATCACCAAAACACAGCCACATTGGACAATTTGAAAAACACACACCTGATACACATACACACACCACTCCCACACAATCAACCAACTATAAAACACACACCCACATCACCCACAAACCCCTGCGACCCCAAATACTGAGAGAAGGAGAGAGAGACACAGCAGACAATCCAAAGGAAGACACACTGAGGCACACTACACCATCACACACACCACATAGTAGCACAAAGCACCACTCACCAACAGACTCCTCATCACATACACCACCCCACACCTCACCCACCCCACCCCATGGCACCCCAAAGGCATCCACGATTTTCGGACCAAGAACTCCGGGTCATGGTGGAGGAAATCCTAAGAGTGGAACCCCAGCTCTTCGGCTCGCAGGTGCAGCACACCAGTATAGCCAGGAAGGCGGAGCTATGGCAGCGGATCGTGGACAGGGTCAACGCGGTGGGACAGCATCCCAGGAATAGGGAGGACATCCGCAAAAGATGGAACGACCTACGGGGGAAGGTCCGGTCGATGGTCTCGAGGCACAACATCGCGGTCCAGAAGACTGGCGGCGGACCCCCACCCACCCCTCCCGAATTTACATCGTGGGAACAAGACGTCTTGACCATCCTGCATCCTCAGGGCCTCGCAGGAGTAGCCGGAGGAATGGACTCTGGTAAGTCCCATCTCAACTACTATATCCCCCACACCCCACCAGCATGCCAACCCACACACCCACCCTCACCCCCAACCCCCCAGCACACATCCTTCCTGACAATGTCTCACCAGCACAACCCACCCATCCCAACACCAACTCCTGCATGCCAACAAAAACCATGGGCACCCATCACCTAAGCATGACCACTGCACTAACCCCTCCCCCCCACTAAATACCCTCACAACACCTCCCTCCAGGGAATGCCTGCACTGGGGGACAAGGGCACCCACAACACGCATGCTATTGCACACACAGAAACAATAACCAAACTCTCTTACCCCATGCAGGACCCGAACGACAACACACCAGCCAGGAGGGTCCAGAAGTGTCCATCCCACCACCGGAACAGGCCCACACTGAGGATAGCAGCTCTGTCGACAGTGAACCTGATGACCAGCCCGGACCATCGGGGACCTCTGGGCAGTCGGTTCCCCTCACCCAGACACAGGCCACACCAGACCCGACCCCCTCTGCCGACACCAGCACAGCTCCCACCCAGCGGGCCCATGCCTCTGTCTCTAGGACAGCTCAATCAGCGGTGTGTCTGCCACTACAGGGCACCCAGGCTAACCCGACAGCCCAACAACAACAGGGACCTGGGGGCAGTGGGAGCGGGCACACCGGCCAGGGGACAGAGGCCGGGGGAAACCGGGCAGCTCGGAGGGCTGCTGTGCGACAGGGGGGGGAGGAGAGGCCCAGGGAACCCACTCTCCAAGAGGCCCTCACCACCCTCATGGGGGCCTACCACCACTCCCAAGAAACGATGGCGACGGTACTGGCCAGGTTCACTGAGATCCAGGCACAGCAGGAGGAACGCTACATGGGCTTCAGGGAGGAGCTGAGAATCATCGGGACCGCAATGGGGACCATCGTCCTGGCCCTCCACAGGATAGAGGACGCGTTGCGGGACCATGGTGCACCACACAGGGCCCCTGTCACTAGGCCGGACCAGGAACAGCCTACCACCTCCGCCGGCGCTAGTGGACAGGAGGTCCCAACACCTCGACAGCCCCCCAGAACCCCACCTCCTGCTGAAGAACAACCACCCCGTAAGAGGAGCCTGAGACCAAAGAAAAAGACAGAGTAGGATGTCAAGACCCCCGCCAGCAGGACATACCCCCTCAAGTCTTCCCACTGTCCCACATTGCCACCCTGTCCAACCATGAACTGCCTATGCTCCATCCTTCCACAGGCAAAAGAACAATGCACCTGTGAGACTGAGAACTGGACTCTGCCATGGATATTCCTCCACCCCCACCCATCACCCTTAGAATCACATGTACTGGTATCTAGCACTGTAAATAAATCACTTTTTGCACACAAACCTGTTTTGAGTCATGCTGTATTATTAACAAAGGGATAACATATTACTGTTCAATTTCTGTCATGTCAATTAGTCATGACAACATACCAATGTCAATACGCTGTATTTCATGGGCGAACCAAGCAGAAGTCAGGTACTGAGTCAGACAGCACTGAGAAGGGAAGGGAAAGGCATAAATTAATAAAAAACATCTGTGGGGAACTACAGAAAGTATAGATGCAGGAGGCTAGAAGCAATTGTGAAATGGCGTGGGTGATTCTTACCTGGGTGTTACTGGAAATACTGTTGTATCACTCTGTCCCTATTGTCTGTGTCGTCCTCAGAGTCTTCCTCCTCTTCACTCTCCACAGGCTCCACGGCTTCTACAACACCACCATCTGGACCATCCTCCTGCAGGAAAGGCACCTGGCGTCGCAAAGCCAGGTTGTGAAGCATACAGCACGCCACGATGATATGGCACAACTTCTTTGGTGAGTACATTAGGGATCCACCAGTCATATGCATGCACCTAAACCTGGCCTTCAGGAGGCCAAAGGTTCGCTCAATCACCCTCCTTGTACGCCCATGGGCCTCATTGTAGCGTTCCTCTGCCCTTGTCCGGGGATTCCTTACTGGGGTCAGTAGCCACGGCAGGTTGGGGTAACCAGAGTCACCTATTAGCCACACACGTTGTCTCTGTAGCTGCTCCATCACATAGGGGATGCTGCTATTTCGCATCACATACGCGTCATGCACTGACCCTGGGAACTTGGCATTTACATGGGAGATGTACTGGTCAGCCAAACAGACCACCTGGACATTCATCGAATGATAATTCTTTCTGTTTCGGTACACCTGCTCATCGTCTTTTGGGGGTACCAAAGCCACATGGGTCCCATCAATGGCACCAATGATGTTGGGGATATGTCCAAGGGCATAGAAATCACCCTTCACTGTGGGCAAGTCACCCTCCTCGGGCAAAATGATGTAGCTCCGCATGAGTTTCATCAGGGCAGACAACACTCTGCTCAAAATCTTTGAAAACATAGGGTGAGACATTCCAGATGACATGGCCACTGTGGTCTGGAATGACCCACTGGCCAAAAAATGGAGGACTGACAAAACCTGCACCAGAGGGGGAATCCCTGTGGGTTGGCGGATGGGGGACATAAGGGCTGGCTCCAGCTGGGCACACAGTTCATGGATAGTGGCACGGTCAAGTCGGTATCGAAGGATTATATGGCGTTCTTCCATTGTCGACAGGTCCACCAGCGGTCGGTACACGCGAGGATTCCTCCTTCTCATCCCAAGTCCCAGCGGACGGTGCCTAGGAAGGACAACATGGAGCACAGAGTCAGCCAAACCACAGGTACGTACAGACAGCTTGCACAGTTAAAGAATGGCAATGGGTTGAAAGGCGTGTATGTGTGGCAATGCAAGGCCTAGGACTGTGTGTCGCAGTCAAAATTAAGCCATGTGGGCCCTTGAAATGGCGGCTGCCTGACCTGTGAAGTGGGACAATGGGATGTGAGGTCACTGCGCTGGCGGGGCACACCGTGGCGGTAGGCGGTCGAAGACCGCGGCGCAAAGCCGCATTGGTTAACATTGAAGCCTATGGGTTTCAGGAGCCAATAACGAAGTGCGCCGGCGGTCGCGGTACGCACCGCCGCGGTACGCACCGCCGCGGACGTGACCGCCATTTTCTATCTGCTTAATCACTCGAGACCTGATCATCCACAGGAGAGGACCTATACTGCAAGTGCTGCTGTGACCTCGGTCTGGAAGATACAATGGCTGCTGTGACTGGGGAAAGGGCCCCTGCCTTCACGTCTGAAGAATTGGACAAGCTCATGGATGGGGTCCTCCCCCAGTATGCGCTACTCTACGGTCCTCCAGACCAACAAGTGAGTACCCCGGGTGCTAATGGAATGGGCTATGCCTGTGTGGATTGGGGTGGATGTAAGTTGGTGGGGTGGGGTGGGGGGCGAATGAGGAGTGCAACGCCCGACAGATGAGAGCATGTGCCATATGGCAAAGTGGGTGGGGGGGGCAATTACATCTAACATGCAGGCCATTGATGATTTCCTCCTTTCCACCCGGTACATGTCTAATAGGTCAGCGCCCATCAGAAGATCGATATTTGGTGTGCCATCGCCAAGGAAGTCCGGACCTTGGGGGTCCACAACAGACGGGGCACCCACTGCCGCAAGAGGTGGGAGGACATCCGCCGCGGAACAAGGAAGACCGCAGAAACACTGCTGGGGATGGCCTCCCAACCTAGGAGGGGTGCCAGTCGCACCATGACCCCCCTGATGTCCCGGATCCTGGCGGTGGCCTACCCTGAATTGGATGGGCGCTTTAAGACATCACAGCAGACACAAGGGGGTGAGTATCAGCACATTCTCCTATCTTTCTGCGCAGTGGAGGCGTCTGGGTGGGGGAGGAGGGCTGTGGGTGACATTAGGCCAGGGCGCTTTCTGTAGTGTAGTCCTCTCCCTTAGGCATGGCCCTGTGCCCCCGGCCCCCACCTCTGTAGGGTGACAAGTACAGCCATTGAAGGTCCAGCATCTCCCATGTGCGCGTTTGACGTCTCTTGGCCTGTTGTCTTAGTCAGTAGTACTGAGTAGTGTACCCCGAATGCGCGGCTTAGTGCATTAGGCACCTGTGTCTGTCCTCTCCGCCAACGGTGTTGACATTGCATGCACTCAACCTGGTCTTCTTTTTTCTCCCCCCACCCTTTCTCTTCATCTTCTTGTGCATGTGTGCATTAGCATCATCAGGCGGAGGAGATATGGCATCGGAGCACGAGGGAGCTGCAGGACACAAGGCCCCGGTGGGTCCAGGAACAGACACCGAGGGCACCAGTGATCCGGAGGGCGAGGGGAGCACCACGACGGGGACCGCTGGTGAGAGCAGCGAAAGCGACACGTCCTCGGATGGGAGCTCCCTAGGGGTGGCGGCAACATCCGTGCCCCCCGCCTCTACAGGTACAGCCGCCACCCAGCGCACCAGCCCCGCCCTCCCAGCAGCCCCTCAGTCTTCGCTCCGTGCCGCTTCGCCCAGGAAGGCGCGCGTCTCCTTCGCCCCAGGCACCTCAGCCCCTGCCCCTGTTGCCCCTGCTGCCCTCAGTGCGGAGCTCATTGACCTGGTAAGGACGCTCATTGTTGGGCAGACGACCCTTCTGAATGCCATCCAGGGTGTGCAAAGGGAGGTGCAACAGAGCAATGCGTACCTGGAGGGCATTCATTCGGGTCAGGCTGCCCATCAACGAGCGTTCACTGCTCTGGCCTCAGCACTGACGGCAGCCATTGTCCCTGTTTCCAGCCTCCCTCTTCTGACTGCCTCCAGCCTGTCTCTGTCTCCTGTTCCTCAGCCTATCCCATCCACACCATCAGACCAGCCTGCACACACCTCAACACCCAAGAGCAGCTCATCCAAACACAAGCACCACAGATCCCGCAAACACTCACCCGAGCAACACCCAGATGCAGACATGCCAACAGCCACTGCCACCCCTGTGTCCCCCTCCTCCTCGTCTCCCTCCTCCCTCCCTGTGACGTCTACACTCACACCTGCATGCACCCCCTCATCAGCCAGTGCTTCCATCACCACCTCACCCTCCAGTACAGTCCACACTCGTGCAGTCACCACCCCCACTGCCATGTACACGTCCCCTGTGTCCTCTCCCACTGTGTCTGTCACCCCCTCTTCCAAGACACACAAATGCAGGCAGCCACCCACCCAACAGCCATCCACCTCACGACAGCCTACAGCACCAGCACCTTCACCCAATGACAGCACACCTGACTCTCCTACAACCACCTCCTCTACCTCCACTTCCATCTCCACTACTCCTACCCTTTACCTTGGCCCTAAAAAACTTTTCCTGGCTAACCTTAACCTCTTTCCCCCCGATGACCCCCCCCATCCATCTCCAAAGAGTCCCAAGAGCACCGCAGCCACCACCAGCCCAGCTTCGGGTGTCACTGTTGTGCCTGGGTTCTGGAGCCCACCCTTTGCCAGCAGTGACACATCGAGCTGCAGCAAGGACACGTCCAGCCCCCCCCCGGCAAGAGGACCCGCAAAACCAAGGACCGCCGTGTGAGGACTGACAGGGCTGCCCCCAAGGAGCAATGTGCGGCCACTTCACCACCCACACCATGTGGGGGAGGCAAGGGCCCGAGAGCCCGATCAAAGGAGCGGAAGGGCAGCAGGAGCGCGGAGAAGGTGGACCCCACATGCCACATCCCAGCTGGGAAGGAGGACACTAAGGAGGCCAGGAGTCCGTCCCCGAAGGGTCCAGATACGTCACGGTCCGAGGGCGACTGAACAGGGAGTCCAGGCCAGGTCTGGCTCCCTTGACCTGCTGGATGGGCACCGCTGAACAGGGCCCGCGGTGCAGACGAGCACCGCTGAACAGGGCCCCGCCGTGGAGATAGGCACCGCTGAACAGGGCCCGCGGTGCAGAAGAGCACCGCTGAACAGGGCCCCGCCGTCTCAAGCACCGCTCCGCTGGGCCCTTCCTCTCAAGCACCGCTCCGCTGGGCCCTTCCTCTCAAGCACCGCTCCGCTGGGCCCTTCCTCTCAAGCACCGCTCCGCTGGGCCCTTCCTCTCAAGCACCGCTCCGCTGGGCCCCGCCGTCTCAAGCACCGCTCCGCTGGGCCCCGCCGTCTCAAGCACCGCTCCGCTGGGCCCTTCCTCTCAAGCACCGCTCCGCTGGGCCCTTCCTCTCAAGCACCGCTCCGCTGGGCCCTTCCTCTCAAGCACTGCTCCGCTGGGCCCTTCCTCTCAAGCACCGCTCCGCTGGGCCCTTCCTCTCAAGCACCGCTCCGCTGGGCCCCGCCGTCTCAAGCACCGCTCCGCTGGGCCCTTCCTCTCAAGCACCGCTCCGCTGGGCCCCGCCGTCTCAAGCACCGCTCCGCTGGGCCCTTCCTCTCAAGCACCGCTCCGCTGGGCCCCGCCGTCTCAAGCACCGCTCTGCTGGGCCCCGCCGTCTCAAGCACCGCTCCTCTAGGCCCTTCCTCTCAAGCACCGCTCCGCTGGGCCCTTCCTCTCAAGCACCGCTCCGCTGGGCCCTTCCTCTCAAGCACCGCTCCGCTGGGCCCCGCCGTCTCAAGCACCGCTCCGCTGGGCCCCGCCGTCTCAAGCACCGCTCCGCTGGGCCCTTCCTCTCAAGCACCGCTCTGCTGGGCCCTTCCTCTCAAGCACCGCTCCGCTTGGCCCTTCCTCTCAAGCACCGCTCCGCTGGGCCCTTCCTCTCAAGCACCGCTCCGCTGGGCCCTTCCTCTCAAGCACCGCTCCGCTGGGCCCCGCCGTCTCAAGCACCGCTCCGCTGGGCCCTTCCTCTCAAGCACCGCTCCGCTGGGCCCCGCCGTCTCAAGCACCGTTGATGGTTCATTGTGCCCACCATGCCTCCTCCTTGACCAGTGGAGACTGTCATCCACATGATGGACTGTGGCTTTGCACTCCCCAGGATGGCACAGTGGGCAGCCCACCAACTGTAGAGACATTGAGAGACTGTGGCTTTGCACTCCCCAGGATTGAACAGTGGGCAGGCCACCCACTGTAGAGACATTGAGAGACTGTGGCTTTGCACTCCCCAGGATTGAACAGTGGGCAGCCCACCCACTGTAGAGACATTGAGAGACTGTGGCTTTGCACTCCCCAGGATTGAAAGGTGGGCATGGTGGCTCCTCGTGGATCTGGCGTCGTGGACTCATGTGGCTGTGGTGCCCCCCCTTCCCTTCCCCCTGAGGTGCCTGTAGTTTTTACATCTGATGCCCCTGCAGTGTTCTCTCCAAAGGACTCAGGTCTCCTGTGTGGGCTTTGCCCTTGTTTCTCAAGACTTTGGCCCACGGACATGCTGAATTGGTAGGATGTGCAGGACTTGGTACTTCAGTCATACACTGATGTGTATGTCATTAGTTTTGTTGTGGATATCTTTCATGGTTGTACGCTAATTTTCTGGAGTTTTTTGGTACATAAATATTTATTCCAAATATGATTATGTCCTAGCATTTTTCAGGGGTGTTTGGGTGGTGTCACTGTGACTTGGTGCTCTGCATTGGTGAGTACATGATTGGGGGGGGGGGTCGCATATGTGTGTGCCCGTAACCTTTCGTCCTCCCCCTCCCGTGTGTCGTAGGTGCAGTACTCACCGTTGTCGTCTGCGCCGGACTTCGTACTCGTGGTAGATGAGAAGGTAGACGAGAGCAGGTATGATGTTCAATTCGGGTTCCATGCTGTCCTCCGTCCTCGTGGAGTGCGTAGAGGTGAGCGTTTTCCCATTCGTAGTCTGTTTCCGCCGTGTTTTTATCGGCGGTGCTCCCGCCCCGGAAAAGGTGGCGGATTGGTGAGTTATGATAGTGTGGGCGGTACATTGTCTGCCGCCTGCCTGTTGGCGGTGACCGCCGCGCTGTTTGTCTGTACCGCCGCGGCGGTCGGAGTGTTAAGTTGGCGGGCTGTGTTGGCGGTTCCCGCCAGGGTCAGAATTCCATTTTTTGGACCGCCAGCCTGTTGGCGGGTTGGCCGCCGCTTTAACACCGACCGCCAGGGTTAGAATCACCCCCTTAGTCTCTTTTTTGATGTTTTTCTTCCCCGGGACGAACCTGCCAGTTGGATCCGACCTCCTGGAGCCCTTGTCCGGATACGCGAAGTCGGTTTCCTCGGTGATGATTTTTACCTTCGGACTTAGTCGTTTTTTCGAGATGAAAATCCTTCGACCGGGGTAAACCTGGATCTTGATCCGACGTCCGTGGAGCCCTTCTCGGATACGATGGCTGGGAGGTCCCGGTCAACTTTTTACGTTCGGACTTAGTCTCTTTTTTGGATGTTTTTCTTTACCGGGACGAACCACGAAGTTAGGCCGGGTCGCGGTTGAGGCAAGCCGGCTAGAATTTCCGCGTCGGGTCGGTCACTTTATGGAGCTTTTTTTCAAAAATTCTCCAATCTTTTCCAAACTTCTGGGGCTTCACCCAGATGTTTTTTTAAGGTTCTTTTGGGGTCCACAGCTCACCCCAAGGGTCCAGAAGTTCTGTGATGGTCCTTGGGAAGTGCGGACTTCAACTCCCAGAATGCACCTGGCGCAAACTCCTTTTTGGCCACTGGACAGTGGTCAGCTGGTCACTTTTTCAGGAGTTGGTGCAGGGGACTCTGGATAGCAATTTTTCACCTGTAGCAAACAGGGAGTCCCTCCTTGAACCAGTGGAAGCCAGGCAAAGTCCTTCTTGTGGTGAAGCCCAAGTGTGCAGCTGGTGCAGTCTTTCTGAGTGCAGGGTCCAGGTGCAGGCCAGGGGTCCAGCAGGGCAGTCCTTCTTCTCCTTGTAGTTCCTTCTTCTTGAAATTTGGTGGGGATCTGAGGCGTGGGTGCAGGTCTGCCAGTTTTATCCTTGCCCCTGGGTGAAAAGCAGGGGGGCCCTGGTTCTCCAATCAGGGACAGGGTCGTCCCCCTGTGATGACCACTTCCTGGGAAGTGTGGCAAAAATCCATCCCAGAAGGCAACAGTCTCTAAAAATCCAAAATGGATGAATCTGATTTTTGGAGGAGAGATCTGGCTGAGCCCACCCACTGGTGTGGCTAAAAATCATAAACACACCCCTCTCCTGCCCTCTCCTAATCTAATCAAGGGGGCACCTAGCTGTCTGGGGTTGCAGGATGTGGGGGTGTTGCTGGGTGCTCCAGATGTCCTTCTCTGCCTTTGAAGACCAGTTTGGCAGCCCTCCCCCTTCCTGCCTCACCATCTGCTGAGGGGAGATTCTCTCCCCCAAGCACATTCCTTTGTGTGAAGCCAGGCCACTTCACACCTCATTAAAGTAGCCTGGCAGAAGCTGCTGCAGGCTGGCCAATCAGAGCACAGCAGCAAAAACAATGCAGAGCTGAAATTGGCAACTTTTTAGGTAAAGTCTAAACTTTTTACCTGAACTGGTTATATTAAATCCAACAACTGGAAGTTGTGGGATTTATTATAACAATCAATTTGATACCAAATTCTTGGTATGTAACATTTAAGGAGACTTTAAAATTTAAAATAAAGTCTGCCCATTCTAGCCTATGAAGGCCATTCACTTCAATGAGGGAAAAACAAATTTGGCTGTTTTTACCTCACCAGGGCTTATAAATCTATTTTTATAAAGTCCCTGCTTATAGTTACATGGCACCCAGCCCTAGGGGCACATAGGGCACACCTTAGGGGTGACTTATATGTAAAAATAAGGTAGTTTAAGACTTTGGAAGTACCTTTAATTCCAAAGTCGAATTTGCATATAACTTTAATTTAAAAGCAGCCAGCAAGGCAGGCTTGCTATTAAAATGACACTGGGCACCTCAGCAATGCACCTAGGTGTGCACCACCTATGCTGTGGTCCCTAAACCTACATGCCCTACCATATACTAGGGACTTATAGGTAGGTTAACTAAGCCAATTATAATTAGCCTAATTTGCATATCCATTTTACACAGAGCACTGGCCCTGGGACTGGTAAGCAGTACCCAGGGCACAGCCAAGAGTCAGTAACCACCAGTACCTATCCAGAAAGAGTGGGGGTGATCAGGCAAAAAAAAGGACTTTCCTACACAAAACACGACCACATTGGACAATTTGAAATACACACACCTGATACACATACACACACCACACCCACACACCCACAACACTATAAAACACACACCGACATTACCCACGACCCCTTACAATGACTTTTCGGGAAGAAGCACAGAGAGAGAGAACAGCAAACACAACACCATCACTCATCCATGCACCTCAAAGAACACACACCAACACAATACATCACGCAGCACAACAAACATCACCTCACACATCACCCACACCACATTATAGCACCTCAAAGACACCCCAGGTTTTCTGAGGAGGAGCTCAGGGTCATGGTGGAGGAAATCATCCAGGTAGAGCCACAGCTATTCACACAGGATCACAAGTGCAGCAGACGTCCATTGCAAGGAAGATGGAGCTATGGTGGAGAATTGTCGACTGGGTCAACGCAGTGAGACAGCACCCCAGAACATGGGATGACATCAGGAAGAGGTGGAACGACCATCGGGGAAAGGTGCGTTCCGTGGTATCCAGACATCAGGTAGCTGTACAGAGGTCTTGCAGTGGACCCCCACCTCCTTCCCCACAACTAACAACATGGGAGGAGCAAGTCTTGGCAATCATGCATCCTGAGGACCTCGCAGGAGTAGCAGGAGGACTGGACTCTGGTAAGGCAAATCTTTACTATTATATCCCCCACACACTCCTGTCACTAACATGAACTCATACATACTCACGCATCCATACACATAGTCACTCACACATACTCACATACATTCATGCATGCATACACACAAACGTCCAAACATGCATACACACAAGCATACACACTGACATGCAGACACGAAGACACGCACTCACTTTAACATTCATTCACTCACACGCTTACAACCACGCAAACACTACAACACTCACAGTTGCATTCACACACGCACACACACATTCATAAACACATGCCGACCCCACACACTCACACACAACACCCCCCACTCTCCCACCCCCTCTTCTGTCAGACACCCGATTTACCTTATCCGGCGAGGAGGTCGATCGCCATGAAACAGAAAGGGGCATTGCTACCGCTGGCACCGCTGCACTAGCAGGACACCACCAGGCCATCTTAATGGTCTTAATATGGCTGCCGACATCCTAGGGGCGGCGGTGCAGGTGGTAGCAGCGTGGCTACTGCCCAAAGTGTGGCAGAAATGCAGCAGTAACCATTGAATAGCGAGCGGAAGACCACCAGCACTGGTGGTCTTCTGGCGCCCATGGATTTGGCAGTCTCACTCAGAGACCGTCAAAGTCATAATGAGGGCGTAACGCCCTCATTACAAACTCAGTGGGAAAACCCACTGAGTTTGGCACTGACGGTCAACAGAAGACCATCAGCGTGCAGAAGCCCCCATCGGCCACATAAAGAACATTCAGCTGGGCCAGCGGGCGAAAACAGTGTTTCTGCCCGCCGGCCCAGCTGGATGCAGGGCCTGAACATTGACGCTGGCTCCAAATAGAGCTGGCGGCAATGTAGCAGTGCAGCGGGTGCCGCAGCACCCGTCGCGCATTTCACTACCCATAAATTGGCCAGTGAAATGCGTGACAGGCAGTGCATGGCCCCCCAGGGGGGCCAGAGTCTCCCATTCCGTCAGCCTTCCATTGGTGGTGTAAACCGCCATGGAAAGGCGGTGGAACCTGACTCATTATCCTGTGGGCAGCACAACTTGCAGCGCTGTCCTGTCGGATATGAAGTGCCGCCAACCACCAGGCTGTCCGGTTTGGACCACCATACCGGTGGCGGTAATTGCCGCCGCCGCCAACAATGCATCCCAGACCGCCATGTTCATAATGAGGGACTATGGGCCTCATTACAACATTGGCGGGCGGCTTGCGGTGCCCATTTGACATCCCCGCTGGGCCGGCGGGCGGAAACCGAGTTTCCGCCCGCCAGCCCAGCGGGGATGTGGGCCGCAACATGAGAGCAGACAGTGAAAAGCCACATGGGGCCCTGTCAGTGGCATGGGCAGTGCAGGAGCCCCCAGGGGCCTTGTGACTCCCCGTACCACCATCCTTTTCCTGGCGGTTCAAACCGCCAGGAAAAGGCTGGCGGTCGGGGACTCGTAATCCCCTGGGCAGCGCTGCCCTGGCGGATTACTACCGCCGGGGCCATTGTGTCGGAAAACCGCCGGCCCCAGCAGTGCGACCGCGGCACTTCTGCCCCGGTCATAATCCCCAAGGAAGCACCGCCAGCCTGTTGGCGGTGCTTCCGTCATTTTAGCCCTGGTGGTCTCGTTGTCTCGTATGTCTATTATGTATGATTTTAAATTTGCTTTTAGATTTTTAGTTCAGAGCAAGGGTGGACTTAGCACCCTTGTTTTGGCACTAAATGGATGTTGTGGATCCATTTTAGTTTGCCTGGGTACAGGAATTTAGCTTAGTTTTGGCTTGCAGGCCTGTGGCCTTTTACCTAGATAACAAGCAGAGATGTACGTATCCAATTGTCATCATGTCCTTTGCATTGGACAAGAGCAGAATGTGAACATGTCAGGCATTTGTTATAATATTGCAAATACAACTTTGTGCACACAATCTAACGTGTAGGTGCATACGCATGTCAGGATGCCTGCACAAACAATAACATGTGCCTTATAAAAACACATTGTGAGACCAAGGCCATTGCAGGGGATTCCATCAAGGATATTTCATCTATACTGTGCATCACTTTGCAGCAGACCTCAGCCTTTGTGTCTCTATGAAGCCTGATTTGAAAATTGGAGGCCAACCTTGTTCTAAGGTAATGGGGGTTGGGGCACTTCTCATGGACACAACATCGTCAGATTAGGTATTATCATGCATTGCTCTCTTTAGGGTAGAAACTACACTTTAAAGAGGAATTTGCAAATTCACGTTTTTTGTAATATAATGGGGTTGTTCATATTTACATAGCATATTTTCACAATCCTGATTTTGTTATTTGTCATTATCCTAATCATTGCAGCTTGTGCATTTTATTGCAGATTGTAGTCTTTTCAATAAATGTATTGAAAACTACCCTGCATCTTATTTCCTGCCTGTTTGTGTGTAAGACACTAATTGCTAACAAAGGAATAGGGTAAGACTTGTTTCACCACAGTTTCCCTGAGAGGTTTACAGAGTCCATGCACTAGGCTGCCAGATATTACCTTTTCTCTTTAGGTTTTGGTGAGGAGCTGCTAGAGAGCCAGAGGGATTTGGCTGATGGTTGCCAACTGGTGTAGAGTGACTCGGTCACCTACAAATAGAGGTGCTGCTTCCCCTAATCCAGCAATCTTGTAGAGATATGAGAGTTCTTACAACAAAAGGTAGGCAGCAGGCATGCACACAACGGGGCTGGGAGCAAAGTGAAAGCAGTGAGGAGGAGGGGAAGGAAGTCAGCAGGCATGCACAGAACAGGGCTCAGAGTGGTGAAAGCAGTGAGCAGGAGCAGAAGGAAAGCAGCAGGCTATCACACAAGAGGCCGAAAGCCCAGAGAAAGCAGTGAGGATGAGAGAAATGCAGGCAGCAGACACTCACACAACAGCACTGAGAGCATGGAGAAAGCAGTGAGGAGGAGGGAAATGAAGGCAGCAGGCATGTACACAACTGGGCTGAGAGCCCAGAGAAAGCAGTGAGGAGGAGGGAAAGGAAGGCAGCAGACACACACACATCAGGGCTGAGAGCCTGGACAAATTTGTGTTTATAGGTCCATATAAGACACAGTGGCCTCCTGGTGCAAGGTGGCCTGCATTGTTACCATCATGTTGTTTAGGGTTCAGGTGTTCATGCATTATGTGTTGTTCCATTACTTGGGGCATATTTTCATGCAGCTTCCATCACCGGTGCGTCACTTTTTGTGACAAACCAGTGGAGCAGGCTGAAGACCCATATCTACAAGACCACACAAAGCCAACTTACATGGCTTTTACTGGCCTTGAAGATATGTAGTGAGGCAAGGCAGCGTGAGTTGCTACTTTGTCTTACTCTGCATCAGGGGGTATACCATAGGCATTATGGTGGGGTTTCAAATGCAAAAAGCATGGTTGTGTTGCATTTTCTGATTTACAAGGATATGTGCTTTTTAATCCTTGTGTTCTCTTTCTATGTGTGCTGCATTCTGCAACACACAAAGTAAAAGGACAAAGCCTGACTGTTAGAAATTGGGTCTTTGGTTGGCAGTCAAGCAAGGACTCACTCTAGTCAGGGTAAAATCACCCTCAGCTAACCCCTGCATACCCCCTTGGTAGCTTGGCACGAGCGGTAGGCTTAACTTCAGAGTGGTAGGTGTAAAGTACTTGTACCAACACACACAGTAACTTAATGAAAACACTACAAAATGACATGACACAGTTTAGACAAATAGAAAATATTTATATAAACAAAACAAGACCAAAACGACAAAAATCCACAATACACAAGTCAAGTTATCAATTAAAAAGCAAAAAAGAGTCTTCATGTAGTTTTAAACACACACTAACACTGCTAGCGTGAAAATGTACCTTGGGTGCGTAAAAAATAACCCTGCATGGACGAGTGTGCATCAAAATGGGATTGCGATGCATCAATTTAAATCATTAGCGAGACCTTGCGTCGCTCCTCCTTTCGTCGAGTTGGATGCGTTGTTTCATCTCTCCGCAGGATAGCGATGCGTCGATCCAGTCAACACTCAGGTCGGAGCAGGCCAGCGGTGTTTGCGTCGGAAATCCAGCCGCAAGATGATCCGAAAACGACACAGCGCGGGTTGCGATCTCCCAGCCTCCGTCATCGATGCTGTACGTCGTTCGTCCAGCTCCGTGCAATGATTCTTCAGTCACATTGCAGGCAAGAGTCGATTTTCAGCCAAGAAGCCGGTGGCACATCGATTTCCCAGCCGCAGATCGGAGTCGCATCGATCTTTTACCTACACAGCGTTCTGTGCATGGATTTCTTCCTCTTAGGCTACCAGCTTCTCCTTTCAGGGTCCCAGGAACTGGATGGGCACCACAGAGCAGTGTAGGAGTCTCCACAGAGACTCCAGGTGCTGGCAGAAAGAAGTCTTTGCTGTCCCGGAGACTTCAAACAACAGGAGGCAAGCTTTGAATCAAGCCCTTGGAGATCTTCACAAGATGGAAGGCACAAAAAGTCCAGTCTTTGACCTCTTACTCTTGCAGAAGCAGCAACCGCAGGATAGCTCCACAAAGCACAGTCACAGGCAGGGCAGCTCTTCTTCCTCAGCTCTTCAGCTCTTCTCCAGGCAGAGGTTTCTCTTGGTTTCCAGAAGTGTTCTAAAGTCTGTGGTTTTGGGTTCCCTTCTTATACCCATTTTCTCCTTTGAAGTAGGCCTACTTCAAAGCAAAGGCTCTCTTGACTGTGAAATCCTGCCTTGCCCAAGCCAGGCCCCAGACACGCACCACGGGGTAGGACACTACACTGTGTGAGGGCAGGCACTGCCCTTTCGGATGTGAGTGACCACTCCTCCCCCCGCTCCTAGCACAGATGGCTAATCAGGAAATGCAGGCTACACTCCAGTTCCCTTTGTGTCACTGTCTAGTGTGAGGTGCAACCAGCCCAACTGTCAAACTGACCCAGACAGGGAATCTACAAACAGGCAGACTCACAGAAATGGTGTAAGCAAGAAAATGATCACTTTCTAAAAGTGGCATTTTCAAACATACAATCTTAAAATCAACTTTACTAAAAGATGTATTTTAAAACTGTGAGCTCAGAGACCCCAAACTCCACATATCTATCCACTCCCAAAGGGAATGTACACTTTAATCATATTTAAAGGTAGCCCCCATGTTAAACTATGAGACGGACAGGCCTTGCAACAGTGAAAAATGAATTTAGCAGAATTTCACTGTCAGGACATATAAAACACATTACTATGGGGGTCATTCTGACCTCCGCGGGCGGCGGAAGCCGCCCGCCTGGCGGAAACCGCCAGAAGACCGTACCGCGGTCGAAAGACCGTACCGCGGTCGAAAGACCGCTGCGGTCATTCTGAGTTTCCCGCTGGGCTGGCGGGCGACCTCCAGAAGGCCGCCCGCCAGCCCAGCGGGAAACCCCCTTCCATGAGGATGCCGGCTCCGAATGGAGCCGGCGGAGTGGAAGGGGTGCGACGGGTGCAGTTGCACCCGTCGCGATTTTCAGTGTCTGCTTGGCAGACACTGAAAATCTTGGTGGGGCCCTGTTAGGGGGCCCCTGCAGTGCCCATACCATTGGCATGGGCACTGCAGGGGCCCCCAGGGTCCCCACGACACCCGTTACCGCCAGCCAGGTTCTGGCGGTCAAAACCCCCATGGCGGATTCCCGTTTCTGACTGCGGCGGTACAATGCCCATGGGAGCACCGCCAGCCTGTTGGCGGTGCTCCCGACCGCCAGGGTCAGAATGACCCCCTATATGTCCTACCATAACCATACACTGCACCCTGCCCTTAGGGCTACCTAGGGCCTCACTATGGGGTGTCTTACATGTAAGAAAAGGGAAGGTTTGGGCCTGGAAAGTGGGTATACTTGTCAAGTCGAATTTGCAGTTCAAAACTGCACACACAGACACTGCAGTGGCAGGTCTGAAACATGATTACAGAGCTACATAGGCACACTAGTAGCATTTGGTTTACAGGCTTTGGGCACCTCTAGTGCACTGTACTAAGGACTTACCAGTAAATCAAATATGCCAATCATGGATAAACCAATTAACCATACAATTTACACAGAGAGCATATGCACTTTAGCACTGGTTAGCAGTGGTAAAGTGCTCGGAGTTCAAAAGCCAACAGAAAAAGGTCAGAAAAAATAGGAGGCAGGTGGCAGAAAGTTTGTGGATGACCCTGCATAAGCAAAAAAGACCAACACTGACATCATTGCTTTTTGTGCAGGAAGGTATCCCTCCCTGCACATGGACAATCCTGTCTGTGACACAGGCATCTTTGCAACTTGGTGCAAGGATGCTTGCACGCTAGACAGCCCAGTGAGCATCAGCATAGGGGAAGAGGACAGGAATGCTTGTATGTAAATTACAAATACAAGTGGTTTGCACCCTGTCCAAGTAGGGATATTCGTTCTAGTCAGGGTAAGGGAGTCACAGAGCTAAGATAACCCCTGCCAAACCCCTGCATGGCTCAAGCAGCCAGACTTATCTCAGAGGCAATGTGTAAAGTATGCGTGCACACACTAATACAGTAACACAGTGAAAACACTACAAAAGGACTCCACACCAGCTCAGAAAAATAGCCAATATTTATCTGAGTAAAACAAGACCAAAAGGACGGATATCCAAAATCAACAAGCAAGGATATAACTCTTAAAAGATTAAATGCAATTTTATTCCTTTAAATTGATCAAGCACTTGACTGAGGCAAAGCCCCTGAGATGCATCGAAAACAAAGACGATGCAGACCTTATATGAGGTCATGCATCAAAAGAGCTAGAGATGCTTTGGTTCCTTACTGTTGCAGGGGAGGTGATGCGTTGGTTCCTTACTGTTAGGTAGTGGAGGTGATGCATCCGTTCTTTACTACTACGGGGAGGTGATACATAGTTCATTTGTGTGGAGGAAATGAAGAGTGGGTTGTATGGGTAGTTAGTTGGACCAACTTTTTTGAAACTTTGGTCAAGGGGGAGGGTACATGCATAGCGTGGTGAAGGTGGGTTTTGTGGCACCAAGTGCATTTTTTATTACTTTGGAGGAGGGAATGTTATGTTAGATGTTGGACAGGAAAGATGCAGCATGCAAGGTATTCTTTTCTTCATTTTGGTTGGGGTGGGGGACGGGGATAGGGTGATAGACACAGCATTGAATGAAATTATAGTCAACTCTAGCTTCTGTTTTGTGTTGTTTATTTGATGTCACTCAAAGCAGCTTGGTGAAAAACATGCCTGTTGTTCAATGTTATCTGTTTTAAATTCTATACATTGATTTTGCTGTTGCAGTATCATAAACATCTTTAACTACTGGAAGGCCTGCACTTTTATATTCAGCCCTGGACGATTGCTAGAGATACATCATGATTTTGATGTGATTGTCTTGAGTTTGAGTACAAACCCTGCTATCATGATTTTATATGCTGTTTGACCGCTCACATTTTACGGGGCAGCCTCACTGCTAAAATTATATTTTATTATCATGTTATTTTTCAGTGGACTGTATGGCGGGGTGCGGGCCAGAAACCCCCATGTCACCAGAAAGGAGGAGTGCTAGGTGAGCTCTAAGTGCACATATCAGTTTAGCCAGCAGTCTGAGGCCAGCCAAAACTACATGCACACTTAGGGGCATATTTATACTCTGTTTGCACCGAAATAGCGTCATTTTTTTTACTGTAATTTAGTGCAAAACTAACTCCATATGTATACTTTGGTGCTAGACCCGTCTAGCGCCAAATTTATATAGTTAAAGTCATTTTTTGGACTTGGAAACCTACCTTGCCTTAATGAGATGCCAGGTAGGCGTTCCCGTACAAAAAATGACTCTATGGCCTTAACGCCATATTTATACTCCTGTGCAAAAATGGTGCACTGGAGGGAGGAGGGGTCAAAAAATTGTAGAAAGTTGCTTTGCCCCACTTTTTAATGCCTGGCTCAGGGCAGGCGTTAGGGGACCTGTGAGCTTATTTCCATGGTGGAACACCATGGAATAAGCCCACAGGTGCCCTCCTCAGGCCCCAGGGACACCCCCACCCACACCAGAGTGGGGAACCCATCCCAGGTAAGTACAGGTAAGTATTTATTTTATTTTTTAAAGTGCCATTGGGGGCCTTGAAATGGGCCCCCCTACATGGCACTGGGTGCATTGGCCATGCCCAGGGGACCCTGATCCCCTGTGCTGCCCATTGGGGTGGTGGGCATGACTCCTGTCTTTTCTAAGACATGAGTCATGTGGTATGGATGGTTTGCATCAGAAAATGATGCTAGGAAGGTTAGAGTCATTTGCTTTACTCTAACCTGCCTAGCGTCATTATTTGGTACAAAAACCCCTTCTTCCATAATGCCAGCCCAACCCGACTAAAGTCATTTTTTTGCTGCCAGCCTACCCTTTGCACCGGCTTGCACCATTCCATAAATATGGTGCCCAGCTGATGCACAGAAATGGTGCAAACCGGTGCTAAACCTTTTGGTACAAAACTGAGTTGGTGAGGTTTTGCACCAAAAGGTATAAATCAGGGCCTTACGGTGTAGACCAAGCACAGGCTCCCACTCCTTCCCTGAGCGGCATTTCAGCCCACTCAAGCCAATCCCAGTGCTTCTCTCATGCATATGGATTGGTTGGGGAGGGGAGCAGAGAAGCACCAAGGCAGCAGGAGCACCAAGGTAGTGTCCGACATTGCTGGTAAATGAGTATTGTTGTTTTTAATTATACCCACTGCCACCAACCACTCCGTTTGCTGTCTATCCAGCCATTGGCAGCTGCTACCACTGCACATTTTTTAGGCAAGGTCTCCTAGCCTTCATAGAAACCCTTTCAACCATGGAGAGAGAGTGCTTGGAGGAGTGAGTTGTACACTGGTCATATCTGAAGGCCATGTGCCATAGAGAGCCCTTGGACAGCTAAGTGAAAAGGGCCACTATAAAGCAATTCCTTCCCAGTCGTTTAATACTATGAATGACACTCGGTTTATGTATATTAGACGTGTGATGTGACGATCATGGAAACAATGGCTTTGCATATCAATTTCATTTAACTTAATTCTGATTCATCAGCACCCTCACGTGAAACACATTATCTCCGATAGGCCACATCTCAGGGTAATCATTGATGAATGTTAGTAATCATTCAAAGTTTACAAACTTTAACTTTTAGGCCATTTCTGATTCAGCAGCATCTATCATGATGAATGGATAAGGCCTCATCAACCTTTCCTCCATCTGTCTTGCTGATTGCATTAAGGATTGGCTTGTGCAGTCAGCGTGAAGATATACAATGCACGGCTAAACCTGCTTGCAGCAGAACTACAATGATAAATGACACATCTTAAGTTCTGTTAATATGATAAACGAGGGATGCATTCCTAGAAGGTGCTTATTAATTGACATGTATTGATCTAGTTACAAACACCTAGAGTGTATGGCCATTTCGATTGCTGCATGAATCATCATGACTATACCGCGAAAAGTAGGAGTCAGGAAAACTAGCTAGGAAAAAAAATCTTCCCACGAACCAGAAAGCCTTGATTTTATGTGTTTTCATCAAAATGTCTGGCAACTAATAAGGCGAATATCAATCTAAAAGTATACACGTTTGGAAAAAGTGATTTTATTTTTTGCATTTTATGGACTTTCAAAAACTGTGGGGAAATCGGCAGCGTGTTGCGATGTAATTGAGAAGAAATTGTGCAGTACCATACTAACTACGACTTGTGAGTGATAGGTGTCATTGTCCATACTTTTCCGAATAAGACTGTTGATGCAACGCAAAGTGTTGCGCCAGAGTATAAAGATGGGAGAGTGATGTCTTACATAACTCTGGTAGAATTGTCTACACTAAGACAATCGCCTAAGTACCAATTGTGTAAAATATATACTTTGTAAAAATTCCACACATTGTACATGGAGAACTCACACGAATTGTATTGGTCAATTGTTTGCACCTGCTTTCATTTAGCACCAGATTTCCCGCTACGCCATGTGTTCCTATTTTAGTTTAGTTGCATTATTATCTGATATGTTCCACTACATTAGACAAAGGAACTTTGGCCCATATTTATGAAAAACAACACACAAATGCGCTAGCGCAAAGGTGCGTCAAAAATGTTAACGCTTCCTAATGAAAATTCTTAGCGCTATGTATGCAGCATATTTATTGAATGGCGCATTATGGCGTTAAGGATTCATCTGCATAAAAAAAAAATCACAAATCCCTATGATATGTTGCAAGGAAAAATGACATATCTGCCGGAAAAATGGCACTAACGTGACTAGAGGCATGCGAAAATGGCCCAACTCCCTGGTGAGTGTCTGGGGCCTGGCCGAGGCAAGGCAGGATTTCACATTCAAAAGAGACTTTACTTTGAAGTAGACCTACTTCAAAGGAGAAATTGGGTATAAGAAGGTCACCCATAACCACAGACTTGAGAACACTTCTGGAAACCAAAAGGAACCTATGCTTGGAGAAGAGATGAATAGCTGAGGAAGAAGAGCTGCCCTGCCTGTGACTGTGCTTTGTGGAGCTATCCTGCAGTTGCTGCTTCGGCCAGAGTAAGAGGGCAAAGACTGGACTTTGTGTGCTTTCCATCTTGTGAAGATCTCCAAGGGCTTGATTTAGAGCTTGCCTCCTGTTGTTGGAAGTCTCAGGGACAGCAAGGACTTCTCTCTGCCAGCACCTGGAGTCTATGAAGAGACTCCTACTCTGCCCTGTGGTGCCCATCCAGTTCCTGGGACTCTGAAAGGAGAAGCTGGCAGCCGCAGCCTAAGAGGAAGAAATCCACGCACAGAACGCTGTGTGGGGAAAAGATCATCGCAACTCTGATCTGCGGCTGAAAAATCGACACTCTGCCGACTTCACGGCTGAAAATCGTCTATCACCTGCAACGCAACAGAGTAATCGACGCACGGAGCTGGAGAAACGACACGCAGCATTGCTGACGGAGGCTGGGAGATCGTTTTTGGATCATCGTGCGGCTGGATTTCCGATGCAAACACTGCTGGGTGCGTAAAAACAATGCAAGGCCTGCCCGGATGCATCGCTCTCCTACGGAGAGAAGAAATGACGCGCCCGACCTGACGAAAGTAGAAATGATGCAAAGGTCTCGCTCGTGAGTGAAATTGATGCATCGCAAGCCCTTTTTGACGCACACTCACCAGTGCAGGGTTATTTTTGACGCAAAAAATAAAATAAAAATCTAGAGCCTTGGATTCCCGGGACCCAGACATTATTTTCCAAAGAACAGCGGTAGGAGTGCAGGGGGAGCTGGCAGAGCAGGTGCAAGTGGAATTGGAGATCATGGAAGGAAGCCAAGCAGGAGACCAGAGGTGCCTCAGTCCAAATAAGGACAACTCCACTGTGATGTTACTGCTCTCCTGCAGCATCTGCAAACCCTCATTCCAGCAGTGATGCCTTCCATATTCCTACAGATGGCAGCTGCTGGAACTTCACAATCCACATCTTCAGCCCCTGATGTGTGTGTGCCAGTCTCCACTATAACATCAACAACACTGTGGCACAGGAGACACATCACATATCAGAGGATGAAGATGTGGAAGAAACATCTTTGTCACACAAAAAAAAACACCCGGTAGCTAAACACTGTTGGACCTGTCCAGCTTTTCTTTTTGCCCTGGGCTAAACTTTATGCCAGTGCTGATCCACCTCATGGGATTAGTCTCTGATGTACAACTTCAAACAAAATATAAAAAATTGCAAACGTAAATAAATGTACTAATATCATCATGATTGTCTATCATGTGTCAGAGTCTATGCCTGTATGAGGTAAATGGATTGTGTGAAGTCAATACACGAAGGTTGCCATGTACAAGGAGATTAACTACCACATTTCAGGATGCAGTTTGTTGTTCATGCCTACGAATAGATTATATAGTATGTAAACGGGCACATCTCAACCATGTGTACATGTCTGTATTGGAGCAGTATCACATGCCTAGTGTCAAGACAGGCATCCTTCACCCATTGTGCAAGGAAACCTGTACTCTGGATCTCACTGTCTATGTGCAGAAAGGTGCCGATCCATGTACATCTACAGGCAATGGTAGCTGCTGGCTCTTACATTGTGTTCTGACAAGAGCAAACCACATAGAAATGACTAAGAAGACAATTCCAAATAATCATTACTCTTGTGCCATACGAATATCAACCCTGGTGTGGCATCTATGTCATAGGCATTGTTCATGTTGTACATGTCAAGGTGAGATTGCACTACTGTAACTACCCAATCCTTGTGTGTGTATGCCAAGAGCAGAATCCACTGCACACAACTCTTTGTAAGACAGAGGTAAGGCGACATATATTTTGCATGTCTTAGTTGGCCACACAAGGTTGTGACTTGCCTCATGCCAAAGATGAATAAGGGCACAACACCACTAGCTCATCACAAAATCTGAGATTCAGTTTGACCCAGGGGACTAACAAGATTCCGGAGCTTCTCAGCCAAAGGGACATGTGTGAATCTTTGACAGTCCCAAAGCCAGAAACAGCATCTACAATTTCCACCTGGACAAACACATTTGTCCTAACATGGCATGTAACAATCCCAGACATGTCATTCAGTAGCTGTCAGAAAACCCCATACATGTGCCTGGTTCAGGCATGGCTGTAAGATATACTACAGGAGACTTGTAGTGTGAAAGTGGATGAATGTATATAACAATGTGGACCACACTAGGGAATTTCAATTAGAACAACATCACTTAGTTGGAGTGCAGAGAGAAACATAACATGTAGTATAATCTATTGCTATGGCTCCACAATACGTAATTATGCCGAACAAATACCTGATTTGGATTGTGAACATATGCTTAATGCGAGTGAAACATAAATTTAAGATCAATGTCTGCATCTTCCCTTTTGACAACGTTGGCAGCCTGACAGGTACCTGAACATAGAGGAGACAGAAATCTCTCAAAGCAGTTCCCCAAAATGACCTGTGCAAACATGCTCACCTCACAAATCAAAAACATGCAGGATATGTAAGATTTAGAATGATTTTTTTTTAAATAATTACAAAATGAACTTATTAAAATATCTAAACTACCTAATCTACCTACCCTAACTGAAGCTACAATACATAAACCAACACTATTCCTACTGATCCTTATCTGTAAAACTAAGCTAAACTATTTAAACTACTCTTAAACACCAGACGCCACCCAATAAACATAAACACCCCCACTGCCCTTACAATACATCAAGACACCAGGACAATATTCACTAAAACCTAACACATTTACTAAACATATATAACTTTTTTGTATTTTCTATTTGTATTAATTTTTTTGATATTTTGTTTATTTTTGCCCCAATAAACCCAGCCTCCTACACCACAAAACTTGAAACCCATTCCTAAAAACCGAAACACTCTATCCTAATGCTACTCTATACTCCGCTACACCTATCTATCTAAATCCCCCACAATAAGTTAACTATGTACCTGGGAAGGGAGGGAATATCTGTGACATAGACAGTCAACACGATCGCCTTGAGACTGAGGCCTTGATTTCACGCAAAAGTTGGAAAATTTGGCCATTTTGATACTCCAACCGGGAAATCTGAAACTTTTGGTCAACCATTTCTTGTCTGAATTCCTGGACATATGGGGGTTCCATCGCAGGTTGAACAGGTTGGGCCATTGGCTGGACAGTTGGGTTGGCTGTGCTTAACCTTGGGACAACAGGTGCAGATGGGGAGGGTACATGCTTGGATGCTGGCCATTGGCATCCCCTTGCATTTGCTGGTGTTTTTGTCATAGAGGGAGTTGAATTATACAAGAAGGACACCAACTGTGCCCTTCAAAGCATTTCTAGAGGCTCTAGGAGGCTACCCTTCCCATGCTTGTAACACTTATTTCCAAGGGGAGAGGGCGTAGCATCCCTCTTCCAAAGGAAATGCTTTATTCTGCCTTCCTGGGCTCAAGCTGCTTGAGCACAGGAGGACAGAAACCTGGCTGTCAGGTGGCAGCAGCTTGGGCTGCCTGGAAATCCTCAGAAGGCTGGTATGGCAGTATTGGACATCCACTGTAGACGCCCTAGAGGGCATGGAATTATACAACCAATGTTAAAATCAGCATTGGGTCATAATTCCAAGATGATAGACACCTTGCATGGCCATATTCAGAGTTACGATTGTGAAGCTGGACATAGGTATTGACCTATGTCCAGTGCAGGTGTAAAATGGCGTCCCTGCAATCACGAAGTCTGGGAAAATAGCCCTGGACAATGTGGGGGCACCTCTTCTAGTGCAGTGGTACCCTCACACACAGGTACTTTGCACCTACCCTTCAGGGTTGGAAGGCCTGGTATATGGGTGACTTATAAGTGACCTGGTGCAGTGTAAATGGTTGTGCAACGGTGCATGCACCATTTCACACAGGCTGCAATGGCAGTCCTGTAGAAGCCTTTGCATGGGCTCCCTATGGGTGGCAAAAGTAATGCTGCAGCCCATAGGGATTCCCTCAAACCCCAATGCCCTGGGAACCTAAGTACCATATAATAGGGACTTATAAGGGATGAGCAGTATGCCACTTTGGGATGAAATACTGGGTTCCCAGTATGCAGTGACAAAATTTAGAGGAGAGAGAGAATACGCACTGGCTTCCTTGTTAGCAGTATCCCACTGACATCAGGCAGAATTTGGCGGTAACATGCCAAACAGAGGGTACCTTCCTACAGTATTGGGCATTATTTCATACAAGAATGGAAAGGGACACGGTTGCCCTGTGTTTTGCAGGCTACTGTTGTGTTAGAGTGGTATTTTGCATAAGCTGCTGACAACACATGAGCTATGCTCTTTGTAACTTGCATGATTTACCATGAGTACATCAATAATACTGTGACTATCCACCTTACACTACATGCATGATGGTCTCACCATAAGGCAGGTGTCAATTCCTGCCACAATCTGTTGACATGCACCTTAGGAGGGGTGCACATTTTGATCTACTGGTATCTGTAAATCCTATCCTCACAAGGTGTATGCCCTGGAATGTGGACATCTTACACTGTTGACATTTTATCTAAAGGTATGGCAGTATGTTGATGTGACACATTGATATGTGTGTGAAGAGGCATATTTCAGTCTGCAATGTCACATTGTTTACATCCAGTTCCGTATGCTGGCATTTATCGGGATTTGTTGGTCATCCAAATCCCATGTATGTATTTGTCAGGATATGCACGTGAATGTCATATGTGGTTCAACTGTGATTCCTTTAGCTAAGTATTCTATTGTGTTTAGTCCTGTCACTTCCACAATAGTAGGTCTCCACAGAGGTATATCCATCTTTGCAAATGTAGCTCCTATCAGTGTGTATCATGTTACCCCCTGCAGATGTATTGTTATGTCTGGAAGTGTTAAGTTTCCTGCTCACAGCACATGTTTGAAATTTGTATTGTTTTTTATCCCATAACCATTGAAATGTGCCACATGATATATGATCCACAGGTATCTGTACATCCTATCCTCACAAGGTGTATGCCCAGGGATGCGGACTTCTTACATTGTTGACATTTTATTCAAAGGACGGCAGTCCATTGGTGTGACACATTGATATGTGTGTGAAGAGGCATATTTCAGTCTGCAATGTCACATTGTTTACATCCAGTTCCGTATGCTGGCATTTATCGGGATTTGTTGGTCATCCAAATCCCATGTATGTATTTGTCAGGATATGCACGTGAATGCCATATGTGGTTCAAGTGTGATTCCTTTAGCTAAGTATTCTATTGTGTTTAGTCCTGTCACTTCCACAATAGTAGGTCTCCACAGAGGTAAATCCATCTTTGCAAATGTAGCTCCTATCAGTGTGTATCATGTTACCCCCTGCAGATGTATTGTTATGTCTGGAAGTGTTAAGTTTCCTGCTCACAGCACGTTTGAAATTTGTATTGTTTTTTATCTCATAACCATTGAAATGTGCCACATGATATATGATCCACAGGTATCTGTACATCCTATCCTCACAAGGTGTATGCCCAGGGATGCGGACTTCTCACATTGTTGACATTTTATCCAAAGGACGGCAGTCCATTGGTGTGACACATTGATATGTGTGTGAAGAGGCATATTTCAGTCTGCAATGTCACATTGTTGACATCCAGTTCTGTATGCTGGCATTTATGGGGGTTTGTTAGTCTTCCAAATCCCATGTATGTATTTGTCAGGATATGCAAGTGAATACCATTTGTGCTTCAAGTGTGAGTCCTTTAGCTAAGTACTCTGTTGTGTTTAGTCCCGTCACTTCCACAATAGTAGGTCTCCAGAGAGGTATATCCATCTTTGCAAAATGTAGCTCCTATCAGTATGTATAAGTTACTCCCTGCACATGTATTGTGATGTCTGAAAGTGTCCAGTTTCCTACTCCCAGCACATGTTTGAAAGTCGTATTGTTTTTCATCCCATAACCATACATGGTGCACTTAGGGTGTACAGTGATGTAGACATTTGGGAACATTTTTTGCACAAACCTTTGTCAGAATAGGTTTCTCAGGCATGCTATAACTTAACCTTCCATTGAAACACATGTCCTGCATGTCAGGACTACTATCAGAGAGGGATACCAGGCTAATTATCAGTGAACCAGGGGAGTAATAAATGGCAAGGCTGCGACCATGACAATGGTGTGCACCCAAGCTCTAGTGGTCCGCTTCATAACACTGTTTTGTACAAGGTCATCAGTACCCTGACTGTGTCAAGAGGAGTTGGAGAACCCTCAGCTAAAGTTACATATAACACCATCATGTAAAGTCATGCCACTGTGGTGCACAGTCAAATATGGTACTGGGCTCCCATGCCATACTATGTACTTAGGATTTTCGAGTTGATGATGTTGGGCCTGGCTCGTCTTTTCATGGGGTGTAATTTTGTATATATTTTTCTAGATAATTGTGCATTTTTAACCTATTTTATCGACATTGGAAAAAGGGCAAGTACAGAGTTCCAGACGAGAGAAGGTGTTTCCAATTGCCTCACTCTGACTTGTTTGATTTGGCCAGGCACACATTTCTCTTTTCAGATATTGTGACTGTTGTAACCTGTTCTACTGTTTTTTGGGGTTCAAGTGTGTAACCTAACTTAGCTATAGTTGTAGGCAGATTGTGTACACAAGACTTCCAGGGCAACTTTACTGACAATGTAAATCCTTCTTGAAGTTCTCCCTCATCCTGCTCATCGAAACTTTTGAGTCCTTCATGCATATCGGAGTATTTTTGACATGTGGAATTCAGCTATCAACATTTCTTATTCTACAAGCTGTGGATTATTTGTCATGTTTTTGTCATTGTTTGGGAGATGTGTGACAGACACCCACACATCTCTGGGTTGCAGCCACATCACCTGTGTAATCTGTGTCTAGATCCACATATTGGCTGGGCTAGTTCAGTGGAGTAGTGTCTCTGCTTCCCATCAACAAATGTGTGCTGGTGGGACATGGCCACTCCAAGATGGCTACAGCAAACATCCTTTGACACATGCACAATAAATGTGTATTTGTATTATGTGAATGCTTCTGACAGTAATGTGTGCATCAATTTGCCAGCGTACTGTCCCAAACATACTATTTTCCAAGGGTTAGTGGTGCGCTATAGCATTGTTTGACATGCCTGTCTGAGTATGACTAGCCTGGGTATACAGGTGATTTGGCCTCTGTAGTCCACTGACTAATGGGCATTACAGTGGGTGTCCCTGAGGGGTGTTTTGTGTGTTGTCTAGCTGTGAGTGTGTCACCCAGCCATTGTCTTCCTACATAGCAGGCATTGAATTACTGTTGTGAGTACTGAATCGTTTTGTCCTACCTAGGCCAAGAAGCTTGCTATTTCCCTAAAAGTCACCACAGGCAATGCCAACATTACACCTGCACAATCATGTATCTGTTCCTTGTATGTTGTTGTTGGAACTACCAGAGCGTATCTATATTTGCAGACGCAAAGGCCCTCATTATGACCTTGGCGGTAAATCCCACTTACCGCAATGCTGACTGCCGCTAACATACCGCTTCTGCAGTGGATTAATGCCACCCATATTATGATCCACACTTAGCAATCCATCAGTATACAGCCACACACACAAGTGCGCCAGCCCAAAAGTCAGTGATAAACTGGCAGTAGTAAAACCCACACCGTTACGCCAACAGAACTGTGCCCACAGCATTATGACCCATGAATCACCGGGGTGGGCAATCAATGGCGCTAAACCATTGGCAGTACGTACCGTTGCACTCAAAATACACACACTCAAACAAAACTACACCACATTGGACAATTTGAATAACACACACCAGACACACATACACACACCACACCCACACACCCACAGCACTATAAAACACACACATTACCCACAACCCTTTACAACTAAAAATAAGTGCCACAAGAGAGATAGCAAGACCACAGACAAGACCACAGACACACACCACCATCACCTATACACCATCCATGCACCCCACATCACATACCCCAACACAGCACCCCACACACCCTCACCCACACCACTCACACTACACCCATGGCACCACAACAAACACCCAAGGTTCTCTGAGGAGGATCTAAAGGACATGGTGGAGGCAATCATCCGAGTAGATCCATAGCTATTCGGATCACAGGTGCAGCAGACGTCCATTGCAAGGAAGATGTTGCTATGGTGGAGAATTGTGGACAGAGTCAATGCCGTGGGACAGCACCCCTGAACAAGGGATGACATCAGGAAGAGGTGGAAAGACCTACGGGGGAAGGTACGTTCCACAGCAGCAAGACACCAAATAGCTGTACAAAGGAGTGGCGGTGGACCCCCACCTCCTCCCCCACAACTAACAAAATGGGAGGAGCAAGTCTTGGCGATCATGCATCCTGAGGGCCTGGTAGGAGTAGGAGGAGGACTTGACTCTGGTAAGTCAAATCTCTATTACTATCACCCACCCTACCTGCATGCCATCACAAACCCCCACCCCTAGCATCACTCCCATCACTTCACCACCTCCCACATACCCCACCATCACAACCTACTCATCCCAATACCAAGCCCTGCATGTAACACCAATGCATGGACACCACTCACAGACCTGCATGGACACCTATCACCACTGCATGCACACTGGAGAGAATCATCTAGCCCACCAAATAGCTCATCACTCAAAGGCAAATCTGCCAGGGCAATAACAACCATACAGGGCAACACACCCATGCACAAGATGACACACACAGAAACAATAACACTGCATTTATATCCCTACAGGCCCCCCACCCAACATCACCGGAGAGGAGGTGCCAGCAACTTCCAGTCCACCTCCAGAAGAGGCCCACAGTGATGACAGCAGCTCTGGATGCCAGGATCTGGATGACCAGCCTGGCCCATCAGGGATCTCTGGATAGTCAGTTACCCACACACAGTCCCATACAACCACAGAGCCTCCCCCCTCAGGAAACACCAGCACAGTACCCACCCAGTGGACCCATACCTCTGTCTTCAGGACACGTCAGTCATCAGTGTGTCCACCACCACAGGGACTCCAAGCCACCCCACAAACACAGGACGATCAGGGACCTGGGGTCAGTTGCAGTGGGCACATGGTTAAGGGGACAGAGGCACAGGACAACAGGGATGCTTGGAGGACTGCTGTGTGAAAGGGGGAGGACCGGCCCAGGGAACCGACTCTGCAGGAGGCACTTATCAACATCCTGGGAGCATACCACCATTCCCAGGAGACAATGGGCCAGATACTGGACATGTTGCAGGAGACCCAGCGGCTGCAGGAGGGACAGTACCTGGGGATCAGGGAGGACTTGAAGAACATAAACACCACCCTGGTCACCATTGCAGAGGTGCTGACTGACATGCCAACACCATGAGGGAGGCAGTGGCACACCACCGGGCCCCTGACACTAGCCAAAGCGATGAACAGCCTTCCACCTCCTCTGCCTCTAGTGGACAGGTGGCCCCACCACAGGACCAACAGGCCACTAGTACCCCACCCCCTGCAGAAGGAGAACCACCCTGCAAACGGTCCCTGCGATCCAGGCAGAAGCCAGAGAACATTGCCAAGACCCCCATCAGGAAATAAGACTCTCCTGAATGTCACCCTTGTTCCCACTCTGTCACTCTGTCCACCTTGAACTGCCATTGCTCCCCTTCCTATGCCCCCTTGGACAATGCACCTGTGATACAAATAGACCAGACTACAACCTGTACTTTTCTCCATCATCACCCCAGCCCATTGCACATCCTCCTCTAATCATTAGCACTTAAATAAACACCATTTGAAAAAATACATATATGGAGTCTGTCAAATCATTTAACCATGTATTAGTTTAACAATCTTTAAACACTGCAATATAACTGTATTGTATACATAGGAATGGCCTGTAGTTGGCTGCAGTTAACACACCAGGAGCGATAGTGGGACACAAATTTCTGAAAATAGAGATGACAAAGGGTACAGTAAAGGGGCATAGAATTTTAAAAATCAGCCTGCCAGTGACAATGTCAAATAAAAAACTGTCAATGTAAAGTGTAATTACAGTGTCTTACCTGTGTGTCATTGGAAGTATTCTCTTACAATAGCACTTCTGTTGTCCTCCTCATCTTCACTGCCTACAGGGTCCACTGCTGCCACACGCCCATATCCAGCCTCATCCTCCTGCAGAAAAGGCACCTGGCGACATAAGGCAAGGTTGTGCAACATATAGCATGCCACAATGATCTTGCACACCTTTCTATTATTCTTCTTGTTCACCCATGTGCCTCATTGTAACGTTCCTCTGCCCTTGTCCTGGGATTCCTCACAGGGGTCAGTAGCCACGAGAGGTTGGAGTAACCAGAGTCACCTGCAAATATCGAGGGACAACTGTTACATACACACTAACCTTTAGGTCCCACACCATACCCATACACCAACATCCACTGGGTGGGAACCAGGGCTCGCCTATTAGCCAAACCCGGTGCCTCTTGAATTGAGTCATCATATATGGGATGCTGCTATTCCTCAGGATAAAGGCATCATGTACAGACCCAGGATACTTTGCATTTACATGGGAGATGTACTGGTCCGTCAGGCACACTATCTGCACATTCATGGAGTGAAAGCTCTTTCGATTTCTGAACCCTTGTTCATTTTTCCGGGGGGTACAAATGCAATATGTGTACCATCAATAGCCCCAAGCCCAATAATGTTGGGAATATGTCCCATTGCAGAGAAATCAGCTTTCACTGTGGCCAAATCCACCACTTGGGGGTAAACGATGTAGCTGAGCATGTGTTTAATCAGGGAAGACAACACTATGGTCAGCACTATTGAGAACACTGGCTGAGACATTCCTGCTGCCAAGCCCACTGTCACTTGGAAGGAGACACTTGCCAGGAAATGGAGCACAGATAGGACTAGCACAAGAGAGGGGATCCCGGTGGGTTGACAGATATCAGATATCAGGTCAGGTTCCAATTGGGCACACAGCTCTGTGACTGTGGCCCTGTCCAGTCCATAGGTGAGGATAATGTGCCTGTCTTCCAATGTTGCTAAGTCCACCAGTAGGCCTGTACACGAGGATGTCTCCATCTCTGATTCATACGCAGCAGTTGCACTCTAGGGGGCAAACGGTGAGTAGCTGGTCAGTATTCCATATTTCAAAAACACTACACTGCATTGTATGTTGTGACTGTAACACAAGATTGTTGTATACGCCCAAATGGTGCATATGTGTACTGTGATGCAGTTAGGTGCCATGGCCTGCCCTCCCCCTGAAATGGCGTCCGCCTGTCCTGTATGGAGTGACATGTGGAAATGAGGTAATTCCGCTGACGTTGTGTGCCATTTTGGGAGGCAGTCGAAAACTGCAGTGCAACTCCTCATTGGATCCCATTGAGCCCCATAAGTTACAGTGGCCAATGGTGATGTATGCCAGCGGTGACGGTACGCACCGCCGTGGACGTGACCTCCATTTTCTATCTGTTCACCCACTTGCTACCTGACCTTCAACAGCAGAGGACCTACACTGCAAGCATTGCTGTGACCTGTGTCTGGAACCGACCATTGCTCGTGTGACTGGGGAAAGGGCCCCTGCCTTCACTGCTGCGGAGTTGGAGAGACTGGTGATGGGGTCCTACCCCAGTGCTGAATGCTGTATGGGCCTCAAAGACCAACAGGTGAGTACACTGTGAGCACAATGCATGGGCCATGAATGCATGGAGCGCTGTGTGTGAGGGCCTCGTGTAAGGGGGTGTTGGAAAATGGGTTATTGGTAAGGGCAGGTAAGTACCTACACTTAGGAATAGCCCACTAACCTCCACTTAGGTCCAGTTAAGTCTCAGTAAATTAAGCCTAGCTCATCCCTTGGCAGCTTGGCAACGAACGACAAGGCTTAACTTAGAAGACAAAGCGTAAAGCATTCAAATATCACAAAACAGTAATTAAATAAAACACAGGAAACAGTTTAAAAATCCAAAATCAATTTATAAAAATACGTTATATTTTTATCTTTAAAATGACACCAAAATGAATAAAAGCATATGAGGGGAACCGTAGATATGAATTTTTAAAGAATTAATGCTTTCTAGAGCATAGAAGCAACTAGCGCTCAAAGGGTTAAAAAAGGTCACACTGGAAAGGAACAAAGTCCAGAGTTCAGGCCAAACCGGAGTAACACTGTCACACTTACTTTCAGAAGTATTTGTTTCAGAAAAGTGGTCCACAGCACCAGCCAAGGGTTCAGAGGCTCTGATGTGCCTCTTGGGGTCTGGGACGACAACTCCCACAGTGCACCTCTTCAACTTATGGAGTTGCTCCAAACGTCTCCAAACTTCTGGATTTTCTTCCAGAGGTCCTTTTTGTGTCCTTGAAGTGTCCACAACTTGATCCAAGGTTCCAGAAGCTCTGAGTTGCTCCTTCGGAGTTGGGACTACAATTCCCAGAATGCACCTGGTCAGAATCCTTAAATGGCTACTGGACACTGGTCAGCTGGGCTCTGCTTGCAGGACTTGATGCAGGGGACTCTGGGCAGCTCCTTTGTACCTATAGCAAACAGGGAGTCCATTCTTGAAGCAGTAGAAGACAGGTAAAGTCATTTTAGTGGTGAAGCCCAAGGGCCCAGCTGGTGCAGTCCTCAAGAGTGCAGTGTCCAGGTGCAGGTCAGGGGTCCAGCAGGGAAGTCCTTCTTCTCCTGTAGTTCTTCCTTGTTGGAATCTGATAGGGATCTGAGGTGTGGGTGCAGGTCTGCCAGTTTTATCCCTGCTCCTGGGTTCTTCAATCAGGTGCAGGGTCCTTCCCCCTGTGATGACCACTTCCTGGGAAGTGTGGCAAAAATCAATTCCAGGGAACAACATTCCTCAAAAATCCATCATGACTGAAAGTGATTTTTGGAGGTTACATCTGACTGAGCCCACCCACTGGTGTGGCTAAAAATCCTAAACACACCCCTCTCCTGCCCTCTCCTAATCTAATCAAGGGGGCACCTAATTGTCTGGGTTTGCGGGATGTGAGGGAGTTGCTGGGTTGCTCCAAATGTCCTTCCCCGCCTTTGAAGACCAGTTTGGCAGCCCTCCGCCTTCCTGCTTCACCGTCTGCTGCGGGGAGATCTCCTCCCCCAGGCACATCTCTTTGTGTGGAGCCAGGCCACTTCACACCTCATCAAGGCAGCTTGGCCAGGCTGTCAGAGGCTGGCCAATTAGAGCACAGCAGCAAAAACACTGCAGGGCTGAAGTTGGCAACATTTCAGGTAAAGTTGAAAACTCTTTACCTGAACAAGTTATATTAAATCGAACAACTGGAAGTTGTGGAATTTATTATAACAATTAATTTGATACCAAACTTCTTGTATCTGTTACTTAAGGGGACTTTTACAATTAAAATAAAGTCTCCACATTCTAACCTTTGGAGGCCATTCACTAACATCAGGGCTTATAAAACTATTTTTATAAGGTCCCTGCTTATAGTTACATGGCATCCAGCCCCAGGGGCACATAGGGCACACCTTAGGGGTGGCTTATATGTACAAATAAGGTAGTTTATGACTTTGGACCTACTTTCAATTCCAAAGTCGAATTTGCATGTAACTTTAATTTAAAAGCAGTCAGCAAGGCAGGCTTGCCTTTAAAATGACACTGGGCACCTCAGCAGTGAACTTATGGGTGCACTACCTAGGCTGGGGTCCCTAAACCTACATGCCCTACCATATACTAGGGACTTATAGGTAGGATGACTTAGCCAATTATAATTAGCCTTATTTGCATACTGAGTTTACACAGAGCACAGGCCCTGGGACTGGTTAGCAGTACCCAGGGCACCATCAGAGTCAGGAAAACACCAGCAAAAAGTGGAAAATGGAGGCAAAAAGTTAGGGGCCTCTGCAATCAGGACTGTTCTCTCACAAGGGGGTTGGTGGAAGGGTCCTGGGCAGTGTGCTGCATGTATGGTGGGCAATGACTGTGCATGAGGGGATGGGAGGACTATGGTGGGACATGAGTGTAAGAGGCCGGACAGTCTAACTGATACCATTTTTTCTATGTGTATTTTTCTGCAGGCCAGAGTCCATCAGAAAAAGGGTATATGGCGTGTCATCGCCAAGGACGTGTGGACCCTTGGGGTCTATGGCAGGCGGAGCACCCACTTTCAGAAACGGTGGGAGGACCTGAGATGCTGGGCAAGGAAGACAGTGGAGGCCCAGCTGGGGATTGCCTCTCAATGAGGAAGGGGTGCAAGTCGAACCCTGACCTCTCTGATGGCCTGCATACTGACGGTGGCCTATCCGGAGCTGGATGGGTGCTTGATGGCATCACAGCAGCCACAAGGGGGTGAGTACAGTTTCCAAATATACTACTTGCACATGGTGGGGTGGTCTCCGGGTGAGGGATTTGGGCCTGTGGGTGCCCTTAGGCCAGGCCGGACATTGCAGGGTAGGTCCCATGTTGGTAAGGGTATGATGTGAGCCACCTCCAACCAAGCTAGTAGGGATCCACTACTGGGCAGGGGTCTGTGGGTCTCTGGTATGCTGATAGTGGAGTTAGGTATTACTGTCCATGGGCTGGTGACTAGCATTGTGACTGGTAGTGCATTGCAAAAACAACAGGTGATGGACGGAATGCTGAACATTGTCAAACATTTACCCCCAGTACAGTGATCTGGGCCATTGTTTTTTTGCTGCCCATGCCATTCCAGTTTGGACCCAGCCATATGCAAATCAGTCTTGGCCCTGTTCCCCATGGGAACAGTCCAGCCCGAACTGCTAGGCCAGGTCTTCCCTGGACTGGAAACAAGCATCCTGGGACCGGTTTCGGGGTTTCACCCCTCATCAGCCAGGCTAGCTTGAATCCAGTGGCATGGGAAGCACGGGACCCACGTCTGGGCATACCCTTCCCACTTAGGGCGACAAAGCAAAAACAACAAGTGATGGACGGAATGCTGAACATTGTCAAACATTCACCCCCAGTACAGTGATCTGGGCCTAAATCCATCGTTTTTTTGCTGCCCATGCCATTGCCATTGGTAGTGCATTGCCTAATGCGTAGTGCTGTTCCCTGTGTGTGTGTGTGTCATATACACTGACGGCGGTGATGGAGAACCCATTGATCCAGTGTATCCTTTGTCTCTCCTCCCCACTTTTTATTTTGTCACCCTGTCCTTCTGTGCATTAGCATCATCTGGCGGAGGAGCTGAGGCACTGGCGACAGAGGGAGCTGCATCCCACAGGGCCCAGGAGGCCAAATCCACTGACGGTGAGGGCACCAGAGGTACGGAGGGCGAGGGGAGCACCATGGCGGAGACAGGAGTGGACAGCTAGGACAGTGATACCTCCTCCGATGGAAGCTCCCTGGTGGTGGTGGACACCTTCGGCCACCCGCAACTACAGGTACAACCGCCACCCCATACCAGCACTGCCTTCCCAGCAGCCCCTCAGTGAGATTCCCATGTCCGCTCACCCAGGAGGGTGGGCATCTCCTTTGCCCCAGGCACCTCAGGCCCTGCTCCAGTTAGCCCTGCTGCCCTGAGTGAGGAGGCTATTGACCTCCTGCGATCCATCTCTGTTGGGCAGCCAACCATTGTGAATGTCATCCGGGGGCTGGCAGCCCATTTGCAACAAACAAATGCATTCCAGGACGGCATTCACTCTGGCATGGCGGCCCAACAAAGATCAATCCAGGCTCTGGCCTCCTCTCTGATGGCAGCCATTGTCCCTATTTCTAGCCTCCCCCTTCAACTTCCTCTACCCAGTCCCATTCCCCTAAACTCCAGCCTGTCCCAAGCACACAGGCAGACCAGCATGCACCCAGGACAACGCACAGGAATGATTCAGGCAAACACAAGCACCACACATCATCCCACAGGCACTCACACAAGTACCATCCAGATGCAGACATGCCAACATCCACTGACTCCATTGTGTCCCCCCTCCTCCTCGTCCACCTTCCTCCATGTAGCTTCTACACACACACCTGCATGCACTACAACCTCATCCACTACCTCCATCACCAGCACGCCTATCACTACACACACCTCACTGGCAGTCACCACCCCCACATCCATGCACACGTCCCCTGTGTCCTCTCCCATTGTGTCTGTGCCCCATCCTCCAAAAGTACCCAAACGCAAGCACTCAGACACCCAACAGCCATCCACCTCACAACAGCATCCAGCACATTCACCTGCACCCAAACACAGCAGACACCTCCTACAACCACTTCCTCTTCCTCCACTCCCAAACCTTCACCCTCTTCCCGCCCCTATGTCCCTAAGTAGCTTTTCCTCTCCACTGTTGACCTCTTCCCTACCCCTCCTCCCTGTCCTTCATGTCAGGCCAGGGTGGTCAGAACTCAGGAGAACGCCTCTGCCACCCAGTCCACGGCCACAGTAGTGTCGACAGCTACTGCAGTTGGGAGAGGATCCCGGTAACCAGCCAGCAGTACTGGAAGTGTGCATGGCCCAGGTGCATCAAGGAAGGGCAAGGAGGCACCACCAGCTGCAAAAGTGAAGGGCAAGGAGGCACCACCAGCTGTGAAAGGGAAGGGCAATGAGGCACCACCAGCTGCAAAAGTGAAGGGCAAGGGGCCTGTACCTGCAGGCAGGAAGGACAGGAGGCCTCGTACTGGGACTCATTCAGATCCCTCACCACCAACGATGGCGGTTCAGCCGCCTGAGGCTGCAGGGGAATGGCTGGAGCATCTTCCCCGACTGCCAGCAACGCCACCAGCAGCACTGCTAGCAGCAGCAGCCACAGTGGAAAGCCATCCGAAGCTGCAGGGGATGGGCTGGACCCTCCCCCCACCACTGCCAGCCTCGACGCCAGACCCACCACTGCTACCACTGAGCAGCCATGACCGCCAGTGGGCAGTGTGTAGTCCTGCCTCCATGGGCTTTAGTGCGTCCTGACCACTGCACATCCTGTACGTCTGACACCCAGGTGAGAGACGGTGACCTTGCACTCCTCAAGATCTGCATCACAGGGCACAATGCCCCCTCCAGAACCAGTGGAGGAAGCCATCCACTCACCCCATCCTTTGCAGGATGAAGCGCACTGGGCACAAGGCCCGATGAAGCACACAGGGCACAATGACCCCTCCAGAACCAGTGGAAGAAGCTATCCACTCACCCCATCCTTCCCATGATGAAGCACACTGGGCTCAATTCCCCCTCCAGAACCAGTGGAAGAAGCCATCCACTCACCCCATCCTTCCCAGGATGAAGCACACTGGACACAAGCCCCCCTCTAGAACCAGTGGAAGAGCTATCCACTCACCCCATCCTTCCGAGGATTAAGCACACTGGGCACAAGGCCCCCTCCAGCACCAGTGGAACAAGCCATCCACTCACTCATCCTTCCCAGGATGATAGACACTGGGCACAATGCCCCCTCCAGAACCAGTGGAGAAGCCATCCACTAGAAAGACTGTGGCCTTGTGCTCCCCAGGACCAAGCAGTTGACAAACCACACACTTGAGAGTCTGTGGCCTTGCACTCCCCAGGACCACTCCCCAGGACCAAGCAGTGGGCAAACCACCCACTTGAGAGACTGTGGCCTTGCACTCCCCAGGACCAAGCAGTGGGCAAACCACCTATTTGAGAGACTGTGGCCTTGCACTCCCCGGGACCAAGCAGTGGGCAAACCACCCACTTGATGGAATGTGGCCTTGCACTCCCCAGGACATTGCACAGGGCATGTAGCCCCTTTCTGGACCAGTGGCGTTGTACCATCTTCCGTCTGAGGTGCCTCCCCATTCCCCATCCCCCTGAGGTGCCTGTGTGTTTTCGACCTGATGCCCCTGAAGTGTTCTCTCCATGTTGTTGTAGGAGTGAGGTGGGGCCTTGGCCTATGTGTTGTGGCCCTGTGGCCCACAGACATTGAGGACTGGGCAGTGTCCCTCCATTTGTAAACATGTATATACGTTTGCATTTTGATGCACTTATTCATGATATTTTATCGTATTACACTCACTTTCTTCCAATCTTTTTGTCCTTGCATTATTCCTGAGGGGTAGGGGGTGAATATGTAATGTTACTGCATCTGGTTGTGTGTATGGGGTATTGGGGGTGGAGGTGTTGAGTGTTGCGTGTGCATGTCACTCTCTTCCCCACCCCCCCACCTTGTGTGCGAGCCGGCAGTACTCACCTTGGTCACCTTCACCGGCCTTGCTGCTCGTAATGCAGGAAGTGATAGACGAGCATGTTGAAAATGTCGGGCTCCATGGCGTCATGATTGTTCCCTGAGCATCCAGAGGTGAGTCCTTTGACTTCTGTGTTCTGTTTCCGCCGTGCTTTTAATGTTGTTGGTACTGCCCTGGAAAAGGTGGCGGATAGACTTGTCTTAATACAGTGCGCAGTACATTGTCTTCCGTCTGGCTGTTGTTGGTTACTGCCGTGGTGCTTGTTGCTACCGCTGGGGCAGTCGGAGTGTTAAAGTGGCTGTCTGTTTGAGCGGTTGCCACAGTGGTCATAATTCCATTATTTTTACCACCAGCCTGTTGGCGGTACTACCACCGCTTTATCACCAACCACCAGGGTTGTAATGAGGGCCAAAGCATTGTCCTTGTAATGCTTTTCAATATGTGGCTAAGTAGATGACACATGAATGAGAAATAAGGACATAAAGGCAAATCTGTGAGAACGTGCTTTATTCCATATTTGTGCTCAGTAGTGTAGAATAGAGTCCAATAGAGACAATAGAGTCCGTTCTGTGCTCACCAGCAGCAGTGTTCTGTACTTCCTCATGGTGTGCTGGCACATCGTTGTCCTCCTCATCATCCCTGGGAGCCTCCACCAGTTCCTCCCAGGGCACATCGGTGCATAAACATATGTTGTGTAATATGGCACAAACCAGTATCACCTTGCACACAAGGGGTGGTGCGTACAGCAGTCTTCCACCTGATACATCCAGGCACGTGAACCTGGATTTAAGGATGCCAAAAGTTCTTTACACCACATTTTGTTTCCTTTTATGGGCCTCATCATATGTCTTCTGTGTATCAGTCTGTGGATGTCCATACTCAGGCAAGTTACCCCCATTTTTAGGGTCGAGCCTGCGTTGCATGCGCTCGCGCATGCGTATCGCAGCAAGACTCTTTTGTATTTAGAAAAGGGCTCGGAGCCCTGTCAACTTCACGTCAGTGTTTTTTATTGGTTCGTGGGCCTCTCTAATAAAATCTGCTTGCTTTCATTGGTCGAAGGCACGCATACATCATGCCTTTTCCGGTGGCTAGCCCTCCTCGAGCGCAGCGACCAAGTACAGAAAACATGCGAGGCTCGCTGTTTTCCATCGGGCTCGTGGACTTCTTTTTCTCTAATTTACGAGCGCAATCTCGCTTGGCAGAAGTCGAGCGCTTTACATAGTTGATTTCCCTTTTTCGGGTTATGTACATAAATGCACCTTTGCCCTATAGGTGAGAAGTCGGGTTGGGAGTTTACAACGCGATCAGCTCTAACATGAGCAAACGCGAGACCCGTTGCATTGTAAATGCTTGTTACTTGTGTGTCACTTTGTTTTTGCCTGTCTCACTGGGATCCTGTTAGCCAGCACCCCAGTGCTCATAGTCTGTGGCCTGAATGTGTTCCCTGTGTGGTGCCTAACTGTGTCACTGAGGCTCTGCTAACCAGAACCTCAGTGCTTATGCTCTCTCTGTCTTTAAAATTGTCACTGCAGGCTAGTGAACATTTTTACCAATTCTGATTGGCACACTGGAACACCCTTATAATTCCATAGTATATGATACCTAGGTACCCAGGGTATTGCGGTTCCAGGAGATCCCTATGGGCTGCAGCATTTCTTTTGCCACCCATAGGGAGCTCAGACAATTCTTACACAGAACTGCCACTGCAGCCTGAGTGAAATAACGTCCATGTTATTTCACAGCCATTTTACACTGCACTTAAGTAACTTATAATTCACCTATATGTCTAACCCTCACTTAGTGAAGGTTAGGTGCAAAGTTCCTAAGTGTGAGGGCACCCTGGCACTAGCCAAGGTGCCCCCACATTGTTCAGGGCAATTTCCCCGGACTTTGTGAGTGCGGGGACACCATTACACATGTGCACTACATATAGGTCAATACCTATATGTAGCTTCACAATGTTAACTCCAAACATAGCCATGTAGCATGTCTAAGATCATGGAATTGTCCCCTCATGCCAAATCTGGTATTAGGGTGCCAATCCCATGCATCCCCTGGGCTCCAGAATGGATACTGCCAAACTAGCTCTCTGGGGTTTTCACTGCAGTTACCGCTGCTGCCAACCCACAGACAGGCTTCTGCCCTCCTGGGGTCTGGGCAGCCCAGTCCAAGGAAGGAAGAACAAAGGATTTCCTCTGAGAGAGGGTGTTACACCCTCTCCCTTTGGAAATAGGTGTTAAGGGCTCGGGAGGAACAGCCTCCCCCAGCCTCTGGAAATGCTTTGAAGGGCACAGATGGTGCCCTCCTTGCATAAGCCAGTCTACACCGGTTCAGGGATCCCCCAGCCCCTGCTCTTGCGCAAAACTGGACAAAGGAAAGGGGAGTGACCACTCCCCTGCCCATCACCACCCCAGAGATGGTGCCCAGAGCTCCTTTAGTGTGTCCCAGACCTCTGCCATCTTGAATGCAGAGGTGTGAGGGAACAATGGAGGCCTCTGAGTGGCCAGTGCAAGCAGGTGACATAATAGACCCCTCATGATAGGTGCTTACCTGGTTAGGTGGCCAGTCCTCCTCTGAGGGCTATTTAGGGTCTCTCCTGTGGGTTTATTTTCAGAGAACGAATGCAAGAGCTCACCAGAGTTCCTCTGCATCTCTCTCTTTGACTTCTGCCAAGGATCGACCGCTGACTGCTCAAGGACACCTGCAAAACCGCAACAAAGTAGCAAAACGACTACCAGCAACATTGTAGCGCCTAATGCTGCCGGCGTTCTCAACTGTTTCCTGATGGTGCATGCCCTGAGGGCTGTCTGCCTTCACCCTGCACTGGAAGCCAAGAAGAAATCTCCCGTGGGTCGACGGAATCTTCCCCCTGCTAACGCACCAAACGTCTGTTTCACCAGTCCTTTGGTCCCCTCTAATCTTGACGAGCGTGGTCCCTGGAACACAGGAGCTGGATTCAAGTGACCCCGACAGTCCAGAGGTCCTTCTGTCCAAATTTGTTGGAGGTAAGTCCTTGCCTCCCCACGCCAAACAGTAATCATGTGTACTGCGTGAACTGCAGCTGCTAGGGCTTCTGTGCACTTTTGCAAGGAATCCTTCGCGCACAGCATAGCCCAGGTCCCCAGCACTCTGTCCTGCATTGCTCACCTCGCTGAGTTCACCACCGGCTTCGTGGGACCCTCCTTTGTAGTTTTGAGATGACCGCCATGCTCAGATTTCTTGAACCCCTGTTCAAGTACTTCTGCGGGTGTTGCCTGCTTCTGCATGAGATCTCTGTACTGCTGAGTGCCCCCTCTGTCTCCTCCTCCAAGGGGCGACCTCCTGGTCCTTCCTGGGCCTGGGCACCACCCATTTTCTTCAATTACGACCTTAGAAGCTAGCAAGGCTTGTTTGTGGTCAACTCTGCATCCTCCAACACGCTGTGGGGCATCTTCTGTGCAAAGGAGAATTTCTTGGCATCTTCTGTTGTTGCAGAATCTTCAGCTTCTTCCAACCGGAGGCAGCCATTTAGCACCTTCATCCGGGGTTTAGTGGGCTCCTGTCCCCCCGGACACTTTCGTGACTCTTGGACTTGGTCCCCTTCCTTTGCAGGTCCTCAGGTCCAGGAATTTGTCTTCAGTGCGTTGCAGTCAGTTGTTGTCTTTGTAGAATCTCCTATCACAACTTTAGTGTGTTTCTGGGGAAGTAGGGTAACTTTACTCCTTCTTTTCTGGGTCTTGGGGTGGGGTATCTTGGACACCCTTAGTGTTTTCTTACACTCCCAGTGACCCTCTACACACTACAATAGGCCTGGGGTCCCAAAGTGGTTCACATTCCACTTTCTTAGTATATGGTTTGTGTTGCCCCTGGGCCTATTGAATCCTATTGTATTCTAAAGTGTGTGCACTACTTTTCTAACTGTTTACTTACCTGATTTTGGTTTGTGTGTATATTTTATGTATTTTACTTACCTCCTAAGGGAGTATTTTTGGCACATTGTCACTAAAATAAAGTGCCTTTATTTTTAATAACTCTGAGTATTGTGATACTTATGATATAGTGATATATGATATAAGTGGTATAGTAGGAGCTTTGCATGTCTCCTAGTTCAGCCTAAGCTGCTCTGCTATCTGCTATAGCTACCTCTATCAGCCAGCTGCTAGAACACTACTAATCTACTAATAAAGGATCACTGGACCTGGCACAATGTGTAAGTACCATCATGTACCACTATAAGCCAGGCCAGCCTCCTACAGTTACACCTCCTTCTAAACATGGACCCCTTTGATGCAGTTATCTGGGTCAGAGGGGCATGCAATGGTTGTTGCTCTTGGCGTGCCACAGCAACACCCATTGTATTTTGATACTGCCTCAGATTTCCGAGATTTCGTAAACCTGAGGTAGCGCCAAAATCTAACACCACCCCCAGTGGTGGCGTTAGCAAGGCATAATGAAGAGGAATACTTTTATTCTTCCTTATTTTTTGCTTTTTCTATGCATGCTCCTGCATTCTGCAGCACGCCTAGAAGGAGCAATATGCCAGAAATTATTATTTATCTGCGGGAAGATGTTCCTTCCTTCAGATAAACAATCATTTGAAAATGACGCTTTGGCACTTCTGTGTGAAGTGCCAAATTGCCACTAGTGATTGTTTATGTGCAGGAAGGGACACCTTGATGCACATAAACAATTACACCCCTCAATGCCTGATAGTGCAAGGATGCCTTTGTTTGTGCTGACAGCTAAATTTAGCACCAGCGCAGGGTAAAACACAGGGATGTGCTGTATTCACGTAATTACGGCACATCCCTGCGTTGTGAAAATGACGGAACGCGGTGCTGCCAATTTTGGAGCAGCATTGCGTTCCCTCATTTTCCCATAGATATGGGCCTTGATGTGTTCACCCCTCCTTCTACAAGAGAAGGTGGTTCTCCAGTCTGTCTCTTTGGTTCCTTCCTTCTCGCCAATCGACTTTCCCATTTATCTCACTCATTACTTTTCTGAACGTTCTGAATTACCCCTTTAATTTGTATTGTCAACCCTGAGTTTCTCATACAGACTTTGTCTTCCTCATTAAAGCATACATAATAAATCCTCTACAAGGCTTTGGTCTTGTTCAAATCTATCTCATAGTTTTGAGTCAACTCAGATAATTTTTTATAAACTCGTCCTGCACGTCTGGTAACATCCTTACACATACATATAAGCTCATTTTCTTGTCTAAACAAGCTATTTCAAGATTCCTGCTAATCATCTTCTCCATATCTAACTTCAATTTAGCCACATCCCCCAAGTTCCCACTATCACTTGAAGGAGTATTAAAAGCCGTGATCCACTTGTCTATTCCCTTAGCACTGAGACTCAGTGATACCACAGGGACATTAGACATAGGGCCTGATTTAGATCGTGGCAGATGGGTTACTCAATTCAAAGCTTTATTCGATTTCATGTAGTAAAATCATAAAAGCCATACATTAGATAGTCATATATGCAAATACACGTTCATTAAATACTAAAACATACACAACAGTATCCAGGAGATCAAAAAATATATATTACAGGTTAAGAACTCATCATTAGGTTCCTACAATCGAGCATTGCCCATAAAGACTTCACCATACGATGAGAAACATGCATGTCCGATAGAAACTGTCAGAATAAATAGGCAGAGCAACATTGTTTGAAACCTATGGATTTTAAATTTGGTAAAATCCAGAACTTCCTCAAGTCCTTATAAAATTTACAAAAGAAAACTCAGTGCATTGTATTCTGTTCAGAGATATGGTCACAGGGGAATTTACTTAAATTCCTAGACCAGTCATTGGTTAACAGGAAACTGATTAAACGATTAAATATATCTAACCTGAATCCTGTTAAAATAAATGTATGCGGATTGTTGAATATAAATAGTAAGTAAGGTTGCAAATTAGATGTAGTCAAGGTAGTGGGCTTCATAAGTTCACAAGCTAACCTTTGATCGTCACACAAAGCCAGGAAGTCTGCTCTAAGTTGTTTTCTATTTCTGGACGTTAAAAGTTATGGCTGGTCAAAATATTCTGCATGTCTGAAGACTATCATAACCTTTTTGATATATCTTAGCCAGGGAAACTGAGAGGCAGCCTCTATGTATAGGTAATCCTTGACAATATCCCTACTTAAAGCAGCTTGCTCAGTAGTTCAAATCTTTTGCCAAAGTAAAATAGATTAGATTTTCATCAGATCACTAAGGAGCGGCAATCCAATTCAGCGTGGCACACATAGGTGGAACAACTGTCAGGATCTGTGAGAAGGATCCGTAAAAACACATTTTCTACCATGTGCATCTGTTGACAATCTGAATGACCACAGACACCAGCACTGTAGGTAGCTGTGGATACACATTTTGAGTTATAAATGGGTAATAGCTCCCTCACAGGTTTCCTCCCCAGCTTTCTAGAAGAATTACAAAGTGATATGGTAGATTTACTATATTGGAACTTCCTGGTATGTACAGCTTACCTCCAGCTACCCCACTGATCAATAATTATGCCTAAGTATTTGAAGGTTTTGGTAAACTCAATATGGGTGCCTTCGGTAGATGAGAAGGATAACTACATTTTATAGATCTTTTGTCACATTCCATAACAAAAGTTTTTCCCTTGTTAATAGAAAGCCCCAGGTTATGCATGTACTTCGCAAATGCATTCAGTAAATGCTGTATGCCAATGGGGGTCCAGGCTATTAGTACAGCATCATCCAATGGGTTACTCTGTCACAAATGTGATGGTTATTTCGGCCACAATATTACAATTTCCATAGGATATAATGGAATCTTACTATGGCGGACAGAATATCCATCACATTTGTAACAGAGTGACCCCATCTACCAAGATCTAGATCAGGCCCATATTTCCTTGTCTATGGGCACCACTAGTGGATTTGAAATGTATCTCACATACAGGTGTACCAGAAGTTGGCACTCTCTGAAGTGTACCTATGGAACCACACCTCGTATAGTTCAAGGGAGAATCAGCACTCGCTACACATGGAATGCTGGTGTTTGTCGGGTCTAGAGGAACAAATTATTTTGTATTGGGACTTATGGCAGCATTACCAGAAGCACCTGCTGCACTAGGGACAGCCACGTGTAAGTTTTCTTTCCTGGGAAATCAAGCTAATACATGGGCACCACAGAACCAATAGTAACTGAGGCAGTAAGAACATCTGCAGTGTTTGGGGTAGTAGAATTTGCAGGGTCATGAGTTCCTGAATCTTCTCCCATCCATTCAAAATTCACATCCACCAGAGTAACTCCCACTGAACAAGGATCCATGCTTTTTGGGGAAAGTAACCAATCCAAGATTCCCCTCAACCTTTTTATTATCTCCACCCTCCACATGGGTCTCATTATACGGAGGTGGGCATTCTTACAATAATGCATCTAAAAGGGTATCACCAGAATCACTGTCACTGATCTCACTCATATCATCTGCCTCCTTTTGCTTTCCATCTGTTGTTTATTGTCCTTTTTCTCTTCCTTCTCTCACTCAAATACTTCACTCGTTAAGGCTGGGTACAAAATAACTCTCTCTATCATGTCAGTTCTCCACTTCTTTTGTTCAGCATCCCATCTAGCAGTGACAGAAGTATGCACTGCTTCTCAAGCTCTTACTTGATACTTCTCTTTCTCTCTAGCCTGAGCAGAACGTTGCCAAGGGTATAGTGTCTCATACTCTGCACGTCCAGGAAATGGTTTCCTCTCATGTAATACTCTCCTCAAGTTTTCAATAATTCTCAATTAAATGTACCATAATATGGAAACCTCAATGTACCCTCCCTTTCTGTGACCAAGCCAATAACATGTGTGGAGCCCTACATTTCTTGCCATATAATCAAGTCGGGTATCTTCAGGTGGTGACTCTTCTCCCTCTCAAATAGGTACAGCTACCTCTCCTCTAAACAAGTCTTGCATGACCTTAAAACAATTCATTTGTCAATCAAATATCAATAATTACAGATAGAATTTTGTTCCGGGACAGAAAATAACACTTTGCCAAATTTCTCATTCACCAACAACAACCAATTACAAAGTTACCCCTAGTGACGTAAATTACCAATACCAGCGCATCACTTCACCACCCCACCAATACCAGCATGGCATGCAGTGATGTCCTTGCAGTGGTTCACCCCCTTTTACAATCAGCATTCACACATTCTTCTCAGCATAAAACATATAATACAATACAACACAAATAACTTTTATCAGCAGCAATAAAGAATTAACAGCATTCAGTCACACAAGAGTCAATCATTTCGAACGAACCCTGTACCTGTGGGGAATAATTCCAATTGGCCCAAATTCACTCTGCACTTTAGGATCCACTATACCAACCACACCTCACATTCATGCAAAGCTAAAAGTCCCTATTGCAATTGGTCCATTGACAATATCTAATAACAAGCACTACCAAACTTAGCAGACAATTACAATTTAGTGTCTTCTGCACTTTGTAATACTAATCTGAGATCTTAGGTCACATTAGGCCTGATAACAACTTCATCTTCTTTGTAGTAAACACTGCACTCATACAACATTCAAAATATCTTGACAAAACACCATCCAGACTCCACAAAGCACCACAAGATAAGCATAAACCACTGCAAAGTGCAATCCTATTGATACTCACTCCTCCATTGACACTACTATCTTCCAAATCTCTGGAACTCCATTGATCTTTCAAATTGTGAACATAGGTAATAGGGACTGAGCTCTAGGGACTAACTCATCTAGAATAAAGGGTTCTAGCTTTCTCTTTCTGATGGATCTTTTAAGGATGCTTGAGAGGAAAAGAAGAGTTAAAATCAACCTTTCTATTCAGTTGGCAGTGTGACCTAATCAGTCACAAATTAAAATTCAGAGGCAGTAGTAAAGGGTTCAAAGGTTTATTCCAAATTAAAAGCTAAACTGATGTAAATATATCTCAATAGCATGTTATATAATTACAAAATTACTAAAAGTGGGGCAAAGTGTCAAATGAAGTTAAATGATATAAGCATAAGGCATGCAAGAATTTAAGTTGAGGAAATACAAAATAGAAGAAACAGAATCTGATGATCTGTATATTAGTGGCAGTCCTCTTGCCTAATCACTGGAGAATCTAAAAAGCCACACAAAGAAATTGAGGAAAGCATTGAGAGGTCTGTACCCTTCCAAGTCTCAAGGGAATCGTATAATTAGGTGAATACAAATTAAACCTACAGAATCTTTGTGAAAGCCATGTCATCCACACCAGTAGTTTCCCATCATACTTGCCCAGTTGAAATTGGCAATACCCCAACTTGTTCTCATCCCATGAATCAAACATCAGGACCACCTTAAATGTTTCCCAGAGTCTGGTACATGAACAGGAGTCTTTTCTTCTCAGTTTATTAGCAATCCCTGTCCTTGCCAAAGTATCCTCTCGTACCCCACTTTCTTCAGCACACAATATACCTTTTATTAATTGTAGACTCACACTGACTCACCTGCAAAGAAAAAACATTGCACATCCAGCAAAACTCTACTTTCAAGGTTAAACACAAGAAACCAAGAGGCATATTTAAAAGCCCCTATTGCCACCGGAGCGTCACTTTTCGTTATGCTCCAGTGGCGCTATGCCCTGTGCCATATTTACAAGGTGGCGTTAAGCCACCTTATGTGGCTTAACGCCACCTTGTAAATACAGCCACTTCACACGCAGCATATTGGTTGAAGGGGAGTGTAATGGTTGTTGCTGTGGGAGTGCCACAGCAAGACGCATTGCATTTTGACGCTGCCCCATATTTATGAGTTTTTGAAAGCCTGAGGCAGAGCCAAAACCTAACATCACCCCAGGGGTAGCGTTAGATTGGCAGTACAGGGAGAAATGCTTTCATTTCTCCTGTTTTTTTGCTCTTTCTATGTGTGCTACATTTTTCAGCACATGTAGAAAGAGCAAATCACCATTTAACATTGTTTTTGTGCAGGAAGATGTTCCTTCCTGCACAAACACAATCTCCCCTGCAACGCAACCATCCTTGCACTACAGTGCAAGGGTTGCTGCATTGGCAAACGGCAACAAATTTAGCGACGGCGCAGGGGGAAACTCAACACTGCCAAATGTGGCGCTGCACCATCATTTTCCATTAAATCTGGCCCCATATGTTTCATGCCTTTGATTATGCTAACTTAATAAGAAATTCAATGCACATTCGACATGAATGTATGTCAGAACAACGCATGCTGGAACCACGCATGCCTGAACAACGACCGCGTTGTTATCACTAATGCCTTTACCACAAATACCTGAACAACGATTTTTCATTGTAAAGGCATTCCTGTTAAAGGCATGTGTGGAATGCATGCATGGTATCAGCATGTGACACCCCGGCCCCCCCACCCCTACCCCTAAAATTTCTGTGACCCCCACCACGCCCCTAAAACCACCCCAACCCCCACTCCACCCCTAAAATTACCGCAACCCCCCACCCCGCCGCTAAAACCTAAAACCACCCAACCACCACCCTGCCCCTAAATTACCGTGACTCCCCACCCCACCCCTAAAACCACCCCAACCCCCACCCACCCCTAAAACCTAAACTAAACCAACTCCCCACCCCTAAAACTATCGCAACCCCACCCTTAAAACATAAAAACACCACAACCCCCACCCGCCCCTAAAATCTAAAACCACCCCAACCCCCCACCCTGCTCCTAACATTACTGCGACCCCCACCCTAAAACCTCCCCAACTCCCACCCCCAAAATTGTCACGACCCCCCCACCCCAGCCCCTAAAACCTAAAACCACCCCAACCCCCACCCCGCCCCTTAAACCTAAACTACCCCAACCCCCAAAAAGTAAAAATACCACAACCCCCCACCACGTCCCTAAAACTAAAAATACCCCGACCCCACCGCTAAAACCAAAAATACCCCAACCCCGACCCCTAAAACTAAAAATGCCTCAATCCCCTGCCCCTGAACCTAAACCACCCGAACCCCCACCCCCAAAAACTAAAAATACCCCAACCCCCCATTCCCGCCCCTAAAACAAAAAATACCCCAACCCCACCTCCATGCCCCTAAACCTAAACCACCCCGATCCCCCACCCCCTGAAACTAAAAATACCCCGACCCCCCAACCCTGCCCCTAAAAAAAAACAGTCCACGCCCCACTTACCTGATCACGTCCTCCTCCAAAGCCGACTCCCTTCTTCTGTGCCTTAACCACGCTTGTGGGTGGTTCAGCAAATGCGTGTTTAAGGCACTGAACAAGGAAGTCCTGGTTAACAAAAGCGTTGTCCCGCTTTCGATTGTCCACGACTTCGTTGTTCGGGAGTCTTGGTTTAGGCTGCTTCCCATTCGACAAACATGGTTATAAATGCATGTTACAATAATAAATGAAAGAAGGAATTATAAATGAAACGTGATTATATGCATTTCAACATAGCAAGATAAATGAAGCTACAAGGATGTAAATGTGCATAATTCAGCACGTAAAAATCAAATATCAGAGCACGCATATACAGTACATATTAATCCTCTACAATAAATGCACCTCCAAGAATACAAATTAGATGATCAACTTCACATTAGTAACAGTAAAGCACACAATATATGTATTGTTAAATACATTATTATATAACTCCGGTAACGCGTGATGGTACAACCAAAATTATGCACCACCAATGGCACTATAGGACCATAAAGCAACAGGAAATGAAGGCTTGTGAACCGAAAATAGAAAGGTAATACAATATATTTCACTAGAAAGTAGATATATTGTTTTTCAGTGTTTGTCTTAATAAGGTAGATTTGTAGGAATGTTCCTCAACATGACAAACGCTACTGCCCATAGGTCAGGGATGTAGACATTAGGTGCTGGGTGTAACAGGTAAAAGGTCACAACAAGCTTTCTCTGACTGCAAAGCTATCTCTCCTACATGCAACCATGAGCTTTAATGTCTTACTGAGAAGACGATTTAAGCGTTTTGCTAAAGAAAGAAAACAGATCTCTCTCCGATTTTAGCCACACTGGAAACTCTGCATCATATTAAGTAATATTATTGCTTATTTTATAATTGTTCCTTAACAAAGCAAACCATGAAAAAGAAGGAGTATGTTTCATGTTTAGATTGAAGTCTTCAGCTATTTGGGAGGTCCCAAACAATCTTTAAATAATCTCCCAGCACCATAGACTCTGTGGGTCTGCATTGCTGCTCCAGTGGGTGCCAACAATCACTAGAAGAAGATACCATCCTCGCCCCTGGTGGCATCTATGGAGAAATATGAAAATATTTATTGAGGCACAGAGGGACTTTTGGGGCATGCTACTACTCAGGGAGGTTGTTTCCTTCCATGTTTTGATACTGATGTGGACTTATGTTTTTCTTTTTCTCCAACTCAGTGGGCTAACATGTTTTACAGTGCAGGTGTCCCTGTCCCTGCCTTCTCTAGGCACCTGTTCACCTGCACTGACTAGCTAGCCCCACGTACTTCAACTGGGAAGTGTTAGGTGTTGGAAGATTTAGATTTACTATTCCCACTCCAATCTAAGCAACTATAGAGAAAGTGTTGGACTTTGGAGGGTTATGTTTACTATTCCCACTCCAATCTAAGCAAAGTAGAGAAAGTGGTGGACTTCAAGGTGGTTAGATTTAGTATTTCCATTCCAATCTAACCCACGGTAGGGAAAGTATTGGACTTTAGAGGGGTTAGATTTACTATTCCTTCTCCCATGCAAACAAAATGAGGGAAAGCATTGGACGTTAGAGATGTTAGTTAAGCTATCTCACTCCAATCTAAGCAAAATCAGAGAAGTGTTGGAATTTAGCAGGGTTAGATTTACCATTCTTACATCAATCTAACCAATAGTAGATAAACTGTTGGACTTTGGAATAGATTCAGGCCCATATTCATAGAACCTTAGTATCACCTTGGCGCCATTTATTTAGCTGTTATAGTAGCGCTAACCTAACTCCATATTTATAGTTTGACGCTAGACCAGTCTAGAGTCAGAATACTGGAGTTAGCGCCATGTTTAGGCATGGTAGGTGTTCCTGTCCTAAACATGACACTAGCCCCCCAGCTCCATATTTACATCCCGGCACAGAAATGACGCGCAGGTGGGAGGCGAACCTAATAATGCTGCTAAACCCGCTTAGCGCCATTATTTAATGCCTGAGCCAGACCAGGCATTACAGTGCCATTGGGCCCATTTCCATGGTGAAGCACATGGATTGGACATAAAGATGCCCACCCCAAGCCCCAGCAACACCACCACCTGCTCCACAGTGACACTACAGGAGGAGGGAGCCCATCCCAGGTAAGTTGCAGGTAAGTGGTTGTGTTGCATAGGCTCTAATGAGACTACTGGATTTTGAGTGGCAGAATCGCCTGCGGTGTGGGAGACTGAGTCTGACCCACTATAGTTGACACTTCGGGTTCTGCTCCAGCTAACTAGCAGTGCCTCATCTCTACCCAAGGGCAGGGATGATTGGGCAGCCAAGCACATGATATAACTGGTTTCTCAGGGAAGCTGTGGTCACTCAGGTCTTATCCGTTTCTCTCAATTGCATTAGTCTCACATACACAATGACAAACAGAAGCAGTATATATTTCAATAATGCTTTAATAAAGTGACTGCATATTAGCTAGCAAAGTGTGGACTGCAATAACCAGGCCGATACAGCATGACAAGATTAAAATTGCGACAAGGAGAGTAAAACATAAAAATAATGCTACCATATTGTCATTAGAGTCAACAGACCAATTCCTACCTAGGCTATGATAGAGCACAGCGTGTTAAGCTCTAATTCTGCCCTTCAAGTTCCCCTGGGAAGACATCGACCCCCATACCTGAGCAAAGGCCTGAAGTCTGCAAAAGCAGCTGTAGCGAATCATTTGGCAATCAGCATACAGTTGTGGTTCTCTGGCTGGAATCTCCCTCTAACGTGTAAGGGACAGGGAAGTGTTTTTATAATAAAACAGCTGATGTTCTGAGAAAATTTCCCTACGTAAGGATTTGTATTTTCTAAGAATGTCAGAGACTAAACTTATAGCACGTTCACAGGCAACCTATCTTACTGCAGCTTTGCAAGAAGCACAGAGTGACTTGTTTGAGAACAGTGGTTGCCTCGGCAAAAACAGTCAGATAGAGAGAATATAAAACAAGAAAGTTAAAATGGCTACTGTAACAATAATAAAGCGAAGCTGAATAAAATATATCTAGGTTAAAGTGCACAGCGGCAGGCCTAGTATGTTAAAGTAATGTGCATGAAGCTATAACTAAAATGGCTACACAACAGTTGTCCATGTGTGTGGGGTGCCCTTTGGGCCCCTTAATGGGGCCCCCTGCCTGGCACTGGTTATGTTTGGCTTGCCCAGGGGACACTGGTCAGAAAATGATGTGAGTCTGACTAGCTGAAGAATTTTTGATGCTAACCAGCCTAATGTAATTTCTTACCCACTTACGCAATTCCCCTAACGCCTTTGCCACTGCTTGCTTCTTTTTTTTATGCTAGCTGTTCCTTAGCACCATTGTGTGTCAATTTATGAATATGGGGCATGGATGGCGTTAGGGAATGGCATTAGCTTGTGTTAAGAAAAATGACACACAACTGTGTTAGCACAGTTTCGCGTGCCTTTTTTCATAAATGTGGACCTTCCTATTCCTACTCCAATCTAAGCAAAAGTATGGAAAGCGGCAGACTTAGGAAGAGTTACATATGCCATTCCCATTCTTAATCACTTACAAAACCATTTAAATAGCTAATAACATACAATTATTAAAACACATTCAAATACATTTACAAATAAATAAAATGAAATGTGATTAATGAAAATATTAAGAATTACTAAATAATTGAATGAATAAAACCTTTTTTAAATATAGGCGGGTGCCCCAGTTCCCCACTCAGTGCACTTACAATGACAGTGTGTTTGGGGATGTGGGGGAGTCCCAGGCCCCGTGTCCCCAGTGGCTTCCCTTGTGGGAGCAGGCCACTGTTTTGCTTTTTCTAGGTGAGTGCCCAGAGCCCACCCTAAGACCTAAGAAAGTCAAAAGTGGAAGAAAAAAACCCATCAGTGATGGTATATTCAAGTTCTGAAAACCATAGCACATAGATATGCTTGATCAAAGCTGAAATACTTCTGGGAAATTGTGAGAAAAGAGAGTCTATACTTAATGTAACAATTTGGGTTATTGGTGGAGGGAGGGGGAGTGTCACTCAGACAACAAACACAATCCTTGTCAAGATGAACTTGAAAACTCACTAAATTAACCTGTGCTTAACACTCTGGTATCTTGTCACCAAAGCAGTCAGGATTAACTTAGAAGTAATGTGTAAAGTATTTACACAGTATTCTGTTGAAGAGTTACCTTCTCAAGCCCAGCGTGAAGAGTTAATTTCACATTGGAGAAGGCCATGAGGAGAAGGATTTCGGCATGAAGAGCAGGTTGACCACTAGGAAAGGTGGTCATTGATGTAGTGAGGAGATCTAGTCACCCCTTTATCTTCATGTTGGTGGTTGTCATGGGCTGTCATTGTGGTAATGGGAACTGCACGTCTACTGTATATTTGCCAGTCATCGCAGTCACTGCTACAGTGAAAAGCCGTTGTCAGATGAGCTTTGCACTGGTGGCCTTCACAGGTGGCAGAGGTTAGGCACAAATGGGCCTGTTTGGAAGAAGTCCAGTTTCAAGATTTTCATCTTTTCTTCTTTGATGATCTTCCATTGATGCCTTCCAAGGGTTAGGGACGTGTAGGGAGGGAGGGACCTCTTTGGGATCAGGACTTATTCCAGCAAAGCCAGCAGCAATGCTCCTGCAGGTCCAAGCAGGTCCAGTTGCATCTAGGCAGCAGGGCATTAACAGGGAGGACTTTGAAGCTTGCTATGCCCCTGTAGTTCACACAAGAGGTCAATCAACTGACTTTTTAAGTTACTCCGGGTAGCCTGGGAGCAAGGCAGGCGGGTGCAATCTTCCTTCTTGAGATATCAAGGCATTTCTACAACAGAAGGGCAATCCTCCTTCTGAATTGGCCACAGGTCCAGGAATGTTCTGATGAGTGGCTCAAGAGGTCCAATTTTATACCAGCCACTAGTCTTTGTGTGTAGGGGATTGGGTCCTGTCCTACCCCACATATGTTTCTGCAAAGGTCCAAACTACCTAGGCTGGCAAAAGACAGAGAAGGCATGGTATTAGATTCCTTTTTGTGTGGTAAAGAGCCTTTTGAAGCATAAGTTTGGCTGGGTACAGCCCCACGGTCATCCATAGGAGAATGATCGACCTCCTCCTGTCTCCTTCTGTAGATACAAGGTATGTGTGTGAGTGAGAGTAATGCTGAGCAATTTTGTCCACTGGGTTGGTGGAAGTGAATCTGCTGATGTATTTGGATCCCGTGTTATGTAGTGACTTGAATGCATGAGTGAGAAGTTTGAACTGGCAGAGGTTCTGGATGGGAAGCCAGTGAAGCTCCCTCAGGAGTAGTGTGGTGCAAGTTTGGCATGGGGGTTCGAGGAAAAGTCTGGCTGTGGCATTTGGATGGTTTGAAATCTGTGAAGGAGATGAATTGGGTTACCGGTGTGGAGTGCCTTGCCGTAGTCCAATCTGCTTGTGGCCACTTGAAGATTTAGCATAACACGTTGCGGATGTGGAAGCATGAGGAGCTGATGGCATTGGCCTGGGATGTCATAGTGAGGTTGATGTCCAGGATGAGGCCTAGGTTCATAGGGTGGTTGGTAGGGGTAGGTGTGGTCCAAGATTGGCAGGCCACCAGGTGGATTCCCAAGGTTAGCTCCTATTTCCAAAGATCAGCATTTCAGTTTTATTAGCGGTGAGCTTGATACAGTTTTCTTTCATCTATTTGGCCACACTAGTTATTAATTGCTCGAAGTTTGTCTTGGTGGTGACAATGACAGGTGAGAGGGAAGAAATGAGCCAGATGTCGTTGGTATAGGATATGATGTTGATTCAGTGGGATCTGATTATGTTTGCCAGTGGAGTCCTGTACATGTTGAAGAGAATGGGGCTGAGTGATGATCTCTATCGAACTCTGCAGATGAGGTCCTCAGGTTCTGAAGTGAACAGCGAAAGCCTGACTCATTATAAGGTAGGAAGCTATCCATTCAAGTGCAAGTCCTTGTATTGGCCCTGCGTGTAAGCTGGTGATGAGTGTGTGGTAGAAGACAGTTTTGAAAGAGACAGAGTGGTCACGGAGGATGAAGGCGGTTGTCTGTCCATGGTCGAGGATGGTGGATATGTTGTCTGTGGCAGCGATGAGGGGTCTTTCCCCTCTCCGACTGTTTCCTGATTGTCATTTGTCAGACGTTTGTGGTGTCCTAGATGGTCAGAAAGTTGTCTGTTGATGGTCTTCTCACTGACTTTGTCTGAGAAGGGGAGCAGCGAGATGGGTCGGTAGTTGCTGAGTACTTTGGGGAGTGGACCAAGGGCCTGATTTAGATATCCCATCCACCAAAATATAAAACTCATAGGAAATAATGTGGTATATATTTCGGTGGATGGCATATCCCTCACTGTTGTGATGGAGTAAGCTGTCCGCTAAAATCAAAATCAGGCTCTGAGTGTTTGCTCTCACTTGGTGGGAGCTTTGAAATTGCTCCCACCAAGCAACAGTAATTACAGGATTTAATGCCTGTGCTACTCGAGACAGGGAAACTGCTTGGTCCTGAGAGTGGGTACCCTGGAACATAGCAGGAGTCGGCTTTGGGGCCATAGGGACTGTAGGGCCATTAATTTCTCCAAAAAAGGGAGCTTGTGGTCCCCTTCCCTTTTACAATTGCAGCCGGGTCCCTGGGGATGGGGTCCCTAGTGCTAAATTCAGACTGGGAAGGGGGCCGCATGGCCCCACTCCCCAATATTAATAATAATGCTGGGCCCTGGGGATGGGGCCTTAAGGGCCAAAGTTGGCCCGGAGAGGGGGGCTTTGTGCCACACTCCACCATTATAAGTATTGCTGGGCCCCAGGTGATAGGGTCCCCAGGGCTATAACCATCCTGGGATAGGTAGCATGCACCCATCCACTGTGTAAGAAAAGCTGGGCCCCAGGGGAGGGGGTTCCCAGGGCCAAAATCATCCTGGGGGAGGGGGGCATGCAGACCCCTACCCTACTTATAATTGGCCAGGATCTGGGGAAATGTAGTCTCTGGGACTGCAATTGGCCTGGGGAGGGAGGCCATGCGGGCCCCACCCCCCAAATATTTCATTGTTCCACGGAGACCTGGCTCACCGGGGGACATAAAAACCCAAATAAGTTTGACAGACAGCACTTCTTTTTTATTTTTGCCGCGGATACTCCATGGATTCATGGCAAACATTTAAAAACATGTTTTTGACCCCAGGCGGGGATTCTTCACCAGTTCCTCATGCACTTCCTGGAACTTAGCATTTGTACTGCAGTTCCTTTTTATTCTAATTAGATCTTCATATGGAATATTCCATTTCCTATGTCTGTGGTGACTGCTGGCAGCATGCAAATCCGTGTTTCCTGCAATGACGTTATTAGTTTACCCCCTTCTACCTCAACATGAATGTCTAGGAAGCCGATCTCACTCTTATTATAGGAAGTAGCAAGTAGTACTTACCACCAAGGCGTGATTGAAAGGTGAAGGACGTGGCCAGTTTATTGACAGAAACACAGGTATAGCCATGCAATCTCCGAACATTGAATGTGGGATCATAAAATCAATTTACGATTATTAAGTGACCCATCTGGCAGTTATTTCTTTGTGTAAAAAAATGAGACTGTTTATAAATAGTACAGAATTATTGCTGAGGTGTGCGTATCAACAAGTTCATCCTTTTAGAGAAGGAAAATATTTTTAAAAGTATAAACAGATAGATTTTTTCATTTCATGTTTGATATTTAAGTTTGAGTTTGCATTAGTCTCATGTAACTGCATGATTAGGTACGAATGAACAGCTGAGGAAAGACTGTGTGAAGTGGGACAAGTCTTTTGTTTATTTTTTCTTTTCATTGACCATGCACAGTTTTCCCATCAATAAGTTTACTGCAAATGTTACAGTGATATCAATGGTGTCATAGAAGATGTCCTGACTGCTGTAATATATGGGGTAAGTTGCAGTGCATGGTGAGGGTGCAAGGTATAGCTACCTTAGGGAATGAGTTATAGTAACTTGAAATAACTATAACAGCTTGATTTCTATGGTTTTGTGCGTGTAAAATCTGAACCTAACTATAATGTCCCTGTAACCTTTGTGTAACTTAGTGAATTTCTAAGGTTGTGTTTTATTCTTTTTCCTAACTATAACGTCCCATAACCTTTAACTTTTTTCAGTGAATTTCTAGGGTTGTTTAACATTATTTAAGAGGCTCATTACAATGTATGGTGGGGGTTGGGCATTGGACCTAGCCTGCCATTGTGCTGCCCCCACTCAAACTTGCTGTTCCTGCACCCCTTCTCCTTGCCATTCATTGTCCACGTCCATATCCCTGCTCCCTCATTACAGCCCTGTGTGGCTGTTGTCTTGTCACTACCTTTCCTGTCTGCCCTGGCCAGTTAGCTTGCTGCCCCATCAACCTATACTCTATCCTCTGTTGTATGAATCCATGCATCAGCCCACAACGTCCTGCCCTGCATGGTCCGATGTGGTGCCACTGCCCTTTATTTAGCTTGATTCCCCTGCACAGTCCTTCTGTCCCCCATTGCCCAATTCTGTGCCCCATCATTGTCCTCCTGCTTAGCCTCTGTGTTTAACTTGCTGTCCAACACTCCTTCCCCCTGCCCTCTAATGTCTGTGTGCATGCCCCTGATCCTTCATTTTCCCCATGTTCCATGGACCTGCCACTGCCCCTCCTATCTACTATGAGTGTTCTGTTGAGCTGCCCCTCCCACCTGCCCAGAATGGTCAGATGGCTGCTTCCGGTCCATGCCACCTTCACCATGCGTGTTCAAGTGCCAAGGCCCTATCCCCTCCCTCCTGGCCTCCATGGCCCATTTTGCTGCCACTCCCTTCTGCATTTCATGCTCTGTTGTGCTGCAACTGCTCCTCCTGCCTGCCCTGCATGGTTTGTAGTGAAGGTTCTTCCCTTGCCCTCTCTTGTCTGTGTCCAGCACCTACCCCTCCATGGTCCTTTGTGCATGCCCCTGTCCCCTCCCTCTTGCTCACCATGGCTGTTGTGCTACCACTAACCCTCCAACTTGCCAAGTATGGTCTTCTGTGCTGCCACTGCCCCTCCCACCTGCCCTGTGTGGTCAACTTTATGTCCCTGATCCCCTCCCACCTTCCCCCTGTTGTCTATATGTATGTCATTATAGTCTCACTGTTGCGCTCCATGCTGTGTTGTGCTTCTAGTGGCCATTCTACCTCCCTTCCATGGTCAGCTTGCTGCTTTTGCCCATTCCCCTTGCCCCCTGCCCTCTATTTAACATGTGCAGGCCCGTTTTCTCTCCCACCTGTCTTGCTCTGGTCTGGCATGCTGCAACTGTCCCTCCTGTCTGTCCCGTATGGCCAGCTTGCTCCCCTTTCCTCTTTCCCCTCTGCTCCCTGTTGTCCATGTGCGTGGCCCTTTTCCATCCCTATTGCTTTCCATGGCCCATTCTGCTCCACTGCCATCCCGCTTGTCCTGTGTGGTGTATTGTGCTGCCTGAATCAGGTCCTTTGGCATATATGGTTGTACTGCTGCAGCCTCTTCCTTTTGCCCTTAATGGTCTGTTATATTGACACAGCCTTTCTTGCCTGTGTTACATGGTTGCTTTGTAGACTTCTGTGAATGGGCTATAATTGGACTACATTTGGGGGGTATTTGTGTTACATTTGGCCTCTTTTTTTCTCAAGTGGCCATCTTTAGAGAATTATTTGTTATGAAGATCTCTAATTTTAAAATCCTAATACTGCTGTATCCTCAGTAGAAAATGCTTTCAGTTTTCCACTTTGATTTCATTGAAATGACATTCGAATGTGGCACACGTTTGGCATAAATGCAGAATGTTAGAACTCTAGTTGCTAATTAGTACACTGTAGTAAAGTTGTTGATCAACAGAGAGTTCACTGGAAGTCTGCTGTTGGTGTTGAAAGTGCATGTTTCATTCTGCATGCCAGCATGTTTTATTGAAATAGAAGAGGAAGATATTTGAGAACTTACTTAAAACGTGTCCTCATTTGTTTTTCTACACCACTAATCATACTTTCTACGATACGATAAACCCTCTCATTTTATTCCTTTCTAAATTAAGGCCCATGTTTATGGATTTTGTTCCAAAAGTGCGTTAATAAGGTTTAGCTGCAAAACCCATAGCGGAGTCATACCCACTACCCCAATGGTCAGCCCAGGGGAACAGTGTCCCCCGTTATGGGCAATCCATAATACCCAGTGCCAGGCAGGAGATCCCATGTAAGGGGACTTCAATGGCACAAAAAAAAATTATACTTACCTGTACTTACCCAGGATGGGTTCCCCCATCCTATGGCATCTCTTTGGTATGGGTGGGGTGTTCCTGGGGCTTGGGGTGGGCATCTATGGGGCCATTCCATGGTGTTTAACCATGGAAATGGGTCCCCAGGTCCCCTAATGTCTGATCAGACCCAGGCGTTAAATATTGGTGTTAAGCAGGCTTAGCGCCATTATTTGGGTCTGTCTACTTCGTGTGTGTCGTTTATGCACCAGAGTATAAATATGGGGGTAACAGGTTAGCGTCATATTGTGGGCTGGAATGGCAACCTTGCATCTAATTAGTGCAAGGTAGTTTGCCGCATCCACAATATGACGCTAACTCCTATATCTTGACGCTAGACAGGTCTAGCGTTAAAATATAACTATGGAGTTAGGTTTAGGCTGTTTTAATGTCAAAATAAATGACACTAAAATGGGACAAACTATGTATAAATATGCCCCTAGATGTTTTAAGTTTTACCAATTTGATTCAATCATCAAAACATCTTCAGGTGTGCCACATGTGTGTCATAAGTAAGACTGTTAGTGCTCTAGTTGTTCTTTAGAACACTTTGGGAGGCTGCAGTAGGACACATGGGAAACAACTGACAGGCTGTTCCTGTTGGAAGTAAATGTTTTACTGAGAATGTCAGACTTCAATATCCTATGGCCGTTATTGTGAACTTTAACAAAATATGCTCTCATTTTAGGTTTTGGAGCACCTTCCTTAACCTCTATGGGAAAATCATGACAAAACAGTTTTCTCTCAAACATGATTCATGAAATCCTAGATGAATGGAGTATAAGGAGGGCAGCTGACCCCGGGGAGGTCTCCTCTCTGGGTGTATTGGGGATTTGGAGCACCCCATGACTGCCTGAACTACATTTGGGCTATGTGGGCTATCTGATCCGTTCCAGGTACAAAAGCAGACATTTTGTCCTGCCAGCTACCATTTTAGTGAGGCGTCAGTGTCTGGCTTAGGGATTGCACTAGTTTGTTTTTCTTATTTGCTGCCACAAGCTGGGTTTCCTGAATGTTTCCACAGTGGTATTCTTGCTAAGTAGCTTACATAGTTTCAGTGTACTTGCCCCTTCGTTGATACTGAGGGTGCAGTGTACTCCCCAGGTTTAACAGCTGCTTACCTGAATGTTGTTAAGGTTGCACAAGGTCTGCCAGGCCATGTGCCTCTTTAAGGAGTCAGGCAGACTCAACCTTCTATCAGCAGGTATGTGCAGAGAGCTGCTGTTGGTGTAGTGGCGGCAATCCTTGCGTCCTTGCCACCACGCCAAGATGTTTAGAGTGGCTGTCAGGTGAGTGGTCTGAGCCGCTTCTGAACTTAGTGAGTGGCCATATCCCGATGGGGTAGGGCAATCCCAGGGGCTCTCGGGCAGCTTCGCTCAGTCGGGAGGGGGGCAGGGGCCCACAAAAATGCACTATATGGATGACACAAGTGCCAGGCTTGAACACAGCCAGCAGGTGGCTGAGCTCAAAGTGTGGCGTGGGGCCTCCTCCAATGTGCGGACAGCAGCAATGAAAGGGCGGTGGAGAGGCAATTCCACAGGTGGTTGTGGATTTTCCTTGGGTTTTGGCATGAATGAAAGGGGGCCAAGTACAGACAGGTATTTAGAAACAGAAGGGCATTCACAGGCTCCCAATACTAGCAGTGAAGAAGAGGGAAGTGGCGTCGAGAGGGGGCATGTGCAGAACATGGATTGGCTGGACAGGGTGCCAGTGGGGCACGCTTCGGGCTCCAGGGGGCATGGAATAGCAGAAAACAGGTTGGAGGGCAAGGATTAGAGTAAGTAGGGTGTTTTGGGGGTCACAATTAGGGGAGTTCTCTTTTGGATTGACAACATGGCAGTGGTGCATTTAGTCAACCTCCCAGGGACTGACAGATGACTAAACTTTGAGAGTTTTTGTACTGCTTTGTTTTCATTATGACATAGAATCTAGGGCTAGGCATGTTCTGGGTTTGGACAATGACATTACAAATGCTATGTCTCATTCACAGTGGGAGCAGTTCCATGGGCTGGCCATGGGCGTGGAGCCCAGAAAGGTCTCAATGCCTCCAGAACTCTGGACAGTAGGTAATAGAGGATGCTTCAACTGGTGTTGAACTCAGTGGCAGTCTCAACATGACAAAAGTACTCACAAGCCTGGCTTGAATTTGTCAATAATGGGGTGTGCAAGCCGCAGGTGGTCTGGGCAAGGGTGGAAGAAATGGTTCAGTACATATTCACAGTGACAATCTCTGGGAAGCTCACAGGGATCACATTTAAGGGTAAACTACTTTGGGGTTATGCCCCTTCTGCAGGGGACTAGGACAAGCGTATGTTGGAGGGGTGGGCTAGGGAGGTGGGGCACAAGATCTTAGCCAGGAGACCGGTGACCATGCGCTTACTTAGTGAATTTGTGCAGCAGTTACCAACACTATGGCCCTCACTATGAACAAGGCGGTAAACACCGCTCCTCCAGTGGTGGTAATAACTACCACAAACAAGCTGGCGGTCCAGACCGCCAAATGATGAAGCACATGAGAAACAGCCAGCTTGAAATCCACACACTGCCAGCATAGAAGTGCCGACAGCGAAGGAAGAGACCGCCCACCGGCCGACGGAACGGCCCCACCCGCCCAACAAGTAATGAAGCACAAGACTGCCGTCAGTTCCGGGACAGGAACAATCGTGGTGGAAACTAACCAAATAAAAGGAAGCATTCACCGGAGGCACACACAACACGTCGAAGCAGACATGAAGACAGAATTGGAAATCATGCCAGTGCTGCTCCTTGCCTTATACCGCCACGACCATGACCGCCGACGAAGTCGACAATGATAAGTACTGCAATCTAGTTAACAAGGGAAGAAAGGTCAGAGTTACACACCCACCCCGCCCTCCCTGCAATGCACCCCAACCCCTTACATCATTACAAGCCATACACTCCATAACAAGAGGTACTTACCCGACACAAGGCCAACACCACCTCGCCAAAGTACACATATGTGCAAACCACCCCCCCACAATGAAAAGATGAACCACGTCTCCAGATTGTGCCAATAATACTGAGCACAACAATTTTAATAAATAACATAAAATCTAACGTCCAAATAAGGCCATTGGCCAGTCCATGTGTAACAGGCTGAAGGGCCCAAAAGGCCCGAACTTGCCTTCCACATGTGCACATGGCACTCCACCATAAAGGGACATCAATTGGGCAGCCAGGCACCTCAGGGAAAAGGGGCAGGAAGAGGCAGGGGTGGGGACTTACGTCTGGGAGGGAGTGGCTTGGGCTTACATTTGGGAGGTGGAGGGATTTGGGTTTGTTCTTGAAAGGTGAGGAGTGGGCTTGGACCGGCGCTGGCAGATGGACCTGGGGCAGCATGGGGCTACTTCCTCTCTGGGGAATGGGCACAGGAATGGGAATGGCAGACTGGGCGGACTTAGTAGTGGAAGGAGTGGACAGGACAAGGAGGAAGGCACGTTTAGGGATTATATGGGGTAGCCAGTGGGTTCAAACAGGTCAACACGGGTCAGGAAAAGTTTTTAGGGGCTGTTGGGATGGACATGGAGGAAGGTGTGTGAGTGGAGGTAGAGGGAGTGCTTGTAACTTGTGTAGGTGTGCTGGACGTGGATGCAGGTGCCTGTACAGTATGCTGAGGTGTGGTGGATGTGTTTTGGGTGGGTGTCTGGGAATGTTGGAGTGCTTTGGGAGGAGGTGGGGTGGACTCAGTGGGACAAGACAGGCTGCCAGTGTGAATAGATGTTGTCTGGGTGTCTGCAGGTCTGGTGAGTGTGCTGCATGTCAGTCAATGTCATTGTTATGAATGCAGGTGTGGTGTCTGGGGTGGATGACTGGATGTCTGATGTTGTGGTGACTGCAAGAATGGGTCCAGCAGCAGTGACTGAGGGTGCAGTGCTTGTTGGAGTGCATGCTGAGGTGACAGACAGAGAGGCGGAAGAGGTGGACACATTGGGGGAAAAGGATGTTGTCATGTGTGCCTTTGTATGTTGGCTGTGTGCATGCTTGTGGTGATTAGTGTGGTGCTTGTGTTTCTATGTGTGCTTCCTGTGTGCTGAGGTGTGTGCATGGCTGTCTGAAGGTGTGCTTGGGATGGGTGAAGGGAGTGGGGTGCTGGAAGGGGTAGAGGTTATTGGTGGGGGGGCGGAAAGACCAGGGACACTGGCTGCCGTCAAAGATGAGGCCAGAGCCTGAAAAGATCTCTGTCGGTCAGACATGGCACTGTGAATGCCTTCCAGGTGTGCATTGCATTGCTGCATCTGGGATGCTAACCCCTGGATGGCGTTCACAATGGTTGTCTGCCCAACAGAGATGGTCTTCAGGAGGTCAATAGCCTCCTCCGTGAAGGCAGCAGGGCTGACTGGGGCAGGGGATTAGGTGCATGGGGCGAAAGAGATGGCCACACTTCTGGATGAGCGGGCACGGGCAACTGGGTGGGGAGCAACTGGGAGGGTGATGATGGCATGGGGGTGGCGGAAGATGACCCAGAATGGGTGGGCCCACTAGGGTCCACCACCACCAGCGAGCTCCCACCGAAGGAGATATCAGAGTCACTACTGCCAGTGGTAGTTGCCTGCCCCATGGTACTCCCCTCTCCTTCCAACCCACTGATACCCTTAGCAGTGGTAGACTGTGCCTCCTTGGAACCGTGGGCAGTTGCTTCCCCACTCGCCGGTGCCACTGCTCCCTCACCAGATGATGCTGATGTACACATACAATACAAGAGTACAGGGGTGAGGAGACAAAACATGAGGGAAATTTGTAAATAACTGAATGTATGTACATATTAGGTGCATACACACATTCCTACCCAGTTTACACACCTACACACAACACCTACAATGATAGTCATGGCTATGCCCCTGACTAGTGGCCACTACCCCAGCATACAACTCATTTCCCACATGACACAAGGACCTGATGAACTGTGAGACCTGCCCCTAATCATCTCCGTGCCCATGGGGGGCAGGACTGCTGGTAGACACCTGTCAGAATACCTGGCACTAGACATCATACATACAACAGCACCCAAACACATCCATTAAAGAGGCATGAAACGGTCTTGTTACTCACCTCCTTGTGGCTGCTGTGCAGCCTTCAAGAGCCCATCCAAATCTGGATATGCCACCACCAGAATGCCGCACATTCGGGTGTCAGTGTCCAACAGCCACCCCTTCCTCACTGGTGGGACTTCCCCAGCTGAGCCTCGCAGGTCATCCTGGCCCAGCACCGCAGGTCCCCCCATTGCTTCCTGCAGTGGGTGCTCCGCTGGTTGTCGACCCCCAGGGTCTGCACCTCCCTGGCAAAGGCCTGCCAGAGTGCCCTCTTCTAATGGGCGCTGACCTGTATGGAACACACAGAAAAGAAAAACAGCGTTCAGGATATGGCCATGTGATACCGCTGACTATACATCCCCTATGGGACGGACACTTCACAAGATAATTTTACCACCTCACGCACAGACTTGCCACACAATCTCCACCTGTGCAGGTACATACTGACCACACATGCATACAGGCATCCACCACCATCACACACATCCATGCACATCAACCGCCTACAAACCTGCACCTCTGGTCACCCGTATAACTTGGCATACAGGGGTAGGACCCCGTCCACCAGTTTCTCCAGCTCCTCTGTGGTGAAGGCCGGGGCCGTTTCCCCTGTGACTCGTGCCATTTGAGTAATCAGAGTCAGGACACAGCAGCACACTCAGTGGAGTACTTCCATGCACTGGATCTGGGAGTCAAGTGAATTTGGGGGTGATGACATGGCGCACACTTTTCGGCGGTGTGCACTGTCACTGCCGGGTGCTGATCATAATAGGCCCAATTCCCCCATTGACAACTGTGTTAACCAATGACTGAGTGCACAGCGGTGAACACCACCTTACGCCATGACAACAACTGCCAGCGGAATGAGGTCACTTCCACTCCTACATATCTATTTTCTAGCATGACGTAAATATTTCCTGGTCATGGGCCCCATTCAGGCCCTATGAATCCCAGCCCTTAGTCGCATGCCCACATGAGTGTCTGTTCCTCACATCAGTCCAGAGGTATCACTCCATACATGTCCCTACAGTTGTACATCACACAGCGCTTGTGTGTGTAAGCTACCTATTGACTAGCACTGATTCTTTCACAACATGTTTTGCATGTGTATGTGTGTCCCTTATGTGTGTTCTCTCCTCCCCATAGGTACAGACCCATGTGGTGAGGGAAGGCCCCATTTGTGTACAGACCTCTTGTTGATTTGGAGACCATGGTGGAACGTCACATCATTGTCACCTACAGACTCAATCGGACAACGATCCATGAGCTATGTGCATTAATTGATCCTGAACTGAGACTGGCTAATCAGAATCAGCATGCCATCCCTACAGAAGTGCAGCTGCTCTCTGTACTCCATTTCTTGTCTACAGGCTCATTTCAGGTGACAGTGGGCATGGGTGCAGGGTTCTCACAGCCAATGTTTAGCCTTATCCTGTCTAAGTTCCTGGATGCATTTGTACAACACCTGCAGACTTATGTTTCCCCAAAGGGATGAACTTCCTGTCATCAAGTCAGAATTTGATGCCTTTGCTAACATTCCCTATGTGATAGGCACCCTCATAGCTCTCATCCCTCCAAGAGTAAATGAACAGGTGTACAGGAACAGGAAGAACTTTCCCTCAATGAAAATACAATTGGTATGTACTGCTGACTACTACATTTCACATGTGAATGCCATGTTTCCAGGATCAGTTCATGATTCCTTTGTCCGGAAGAACAGCAGTGTGCCACACATGATGGGACAACTGCAAGGGGACAGAGGATGGCTCATAGGTGAGTGTGTATGGCACTGGATCAGTACATAGCTGACAGGCAGACTGTATGCAAGTAATGGCAGTTTGTTACAGTCCTGTTTCACACACTTCTGCAGGTGATTCTGGATACCCCAACATGCAATGGCTCCTGACACCTGTGAGAAATCCCAGGACAGATGCAGAGAGAAATTATAATAAGGCCCATGGATGTACTAGGCGGGTGATAGAGCTCACCATAGGCTAGATTCCGTTGCTGCCATCTCTCTGTGGCATCCCTGTGCTATGACCATGAGAAGGTATGTAGAATAGCCGTGGCCTGCACAACGTGGCTGTGAGGAAAGCTATCCCCCTACTAGAGGAGGAGGGTACTGTAATCTAGACCTGCTTCCTCTAAGAGGGGATGAGAGTGATGGTGAGGATGAAGAGGGTGAAGATGTCCACTCCAGGAACCCGCTGATCCAACTATACTTCCAGTGACTATGAGGTACTGTTTGGTGATGTTGTCTGCACTGCATAATGTCTGTCTGACTTATTAATTGCAAGAAAGTTGGGTCTGTACTCATTGACACTGTTACCTGATGAATTCGGGGGCATGTTTCATGGAAACATACATGGTGAACAATTTGGTTTTCTCCAGACAATGTTGTGTGTGGGGTACCATTCCTGCATTAAAGGTATGCATATGGAATTGACTGGCAAATGCATTCACATTAACAATTGATTCAACATAATGAAAGGGGACATACGAATTGGTTTACATGCGTTTTATTTTATGTCATAAATGCATTGGTGGGCTTTAAAGAGATAGGGAATGAGCTAATGGTGGATGTCCATACTTGGGACATGGGCTCAGCAATTGGTGGCAGTGGGTATAGGTCTATATGTGCTTTGCAATTTGTTCAGTTGCTATTGGCAGGTGTGGATGTTAGCACAGTCACACACTTGGGAGACAGTTCATGTTAGAGTCACTTCTTAGTGGGAGCCTTAGTCTTTGCAGGTGTTCCTGTGCCATATCTGGGTCTGAGGGGCCATTTGAGGGTCTGGTGCTGGGTCTACATGAGTAGGGGTGCTGGTCTCCTGTGTGTCCTCTACCAGTGCCACCAGTCCTGTTGCTGTGCTGATGTGGAGGGCAGGTCTGTGTCCTGGGCAGTAGTAGGGGTGTAGAAAAGTACCATCTTCTTGGCATGTTGCCCCCATTTTATACCTGTATGTCAGTATGTTTTTGCCTGTCCCACTGGGATCCTGCTGGTCAGGACCCCAGTGCTCATAGTTTATAGCCTAATGTGTGTGTTTGTATAGTGCTTGACTGTGTCACTGAGGCTCTGCTAATCAGAACCTCAGTGCTTATGCTCTCTCTGCTTTTAAATTGGTCACTGTAGGCTAGTGACTTAATTTACCAATTTCAGTTGCCACACTGGACCCCCTTATAAGTCCATAGTATATGGTACTTAGGTACACAGGGCATTGGGTTCCCAGGAGATCCATATGGGCTATAGGGAACTCAAACAAACCCTTGCACAGGCCTGCCATTGCAGCCTGTGTGAAATAATGTACACATTATTTCACAGCCATTTTCACTGCACTTAAGTAACTTATAAGTCACCTATATGTCTAACCTTCACTGGCTGAAGGTTAGGTGCAAAGTTACTAACTGTGAGGGCATCCCTTACCTAGCAAAGGTGTCCCCAGGCCATTTCCCCACATTTTGTGAGTGTGGGGACCCCATTATACGCGTGCACTACATATAGGACAATACCTATATGTAGCTTAACAATGGTAACTCCGAATATGGCCATATAACATGTCTAAGATCATGGAATTGTCCCCCCATTCCAAATCTGGTATTGGGGAGCAAATTCCATGCATCCTGGGGGTTCCACTATGGACCCCCAGTACTTCCAAACCAGCTCCCTTAGGCTTGCACTGCAGTTACAGCTGTTGCCACCTCACAGACAGGGTTCTGCCCTCCTGGGGTCTGGGCAGCCCAGTCCCAGGAAGGCAGAACAAAGCATTTTGTCTAAGAGCAGGGTGTTACACCCTCTCCCGTTGGAAACTGGGGTTACAAGCTTGGGGGGGTAACCTCCCCCAGCCTTTGGAAATGCTTTGTAGGGCCCAGATGGTGCCCTCCTTGCATAAGCCAGTCTACACTGGTTCAGGGACCCCTTGTCCCCTGCTCTGGAGCGCACCTGGACAATGGAAAGGGGAGTGACCACTCCCCTGTCCATCACCACCCTAGGCGTGGTGCCCAGAGCTCCTCCAGTGTGTCCCAGACTTCGGCCATCTTGCTTTGCAAGGTGTGGGGGCACTCTGGAGACCTCTGTGTGGCCAGTGCCAGCAGATGACATCAGAGACCCCTCCTAATAGGCCCATACCTGATAAGGTAGCCAATCCCCCTCTCAGGGCTATTTAGGGTCTCTCCTGTGGGTTCTCTTCAGATTCTGCTTGCAAGTTTCCTTCAGGAATCCTCTGCAACTACTTCACCATCCTCTGACCTCGGATCAACCGCAGCCTGCTCCAGGAACCACTGTAACAGCAACAAAGTATCCACAAGGGATACTTTTCCTCTGCAACTTCATCTCCAGTCAGCAACTGCAACAGTTTCCACTGTGTGCATACTCTTAGGACGACCTGTCTTCATCCGGCACCAGAAGGACCTAAGAAATCTCCTGTGGGATGATGGAGTCATTCCCCTGCTCCAACAGGCACCTTCTAAGATGACGACCGATATCCTTGGACTCCTCTCACAACGACGAGCATGCTCCTAAGGACACAGAGGTTGGACCCCTTCAATACAGCCTGTCCTGAGGTCCTGCTGACGCAATTTGTAGGAGGTAAGACCTTGTCTTCCCTGAGAGTAATGGTAACCCTGTGTACTGCGTCTTCTTCACCTCCTGATGCCTCTGTGCACTATTTGCAAAATTCCTTCATGCACAGCTTGGCCCAGGTTCCCAGCAGTCCATCCTGCAAAGCTAAACTCGCTGAGTTGTTCTCCGGCGGTGTGGGACCTTCCTTTGTTGTGCTGCTCCAATCGTGTTTTGCACCTTCTTTGTCCCCATGTCCTGGGATGCTGCCTGGCATCCTGAGGGCTCTCTAAAGTGCTGAGAGCCGCCTCTTCCTCCTCACACAGAGTTGAGCCCCCCAGGTTCCTCCTGGGACCAGCCAGTGCCATTTGTGATGCAAAACTCACTTTTGTCATAACCAAGGCTTGTTGGCAGCTTCCACCACAAAATCAAGTCTGCATCCATCTTCACGTTGTGGGACATCTTTTGCATCATGCAGGAACCAGCTGGCATCTTCCGAGGGTGCATTCCTGCAGTCTTTGACTAACCAGGGACTGTTCTTTTGCACCATCTTTTGGGTTGGCAGGGGCTCCTGTCCTTCCTGGAACTTCTTTCGACTTCTGGACTTGGTATCCTTCTTTTGCAGGTCTTCAGGTCCATGAATCCAGTAGTTGTTGTTTGCAGACTTGGTTGGTTACTGCAAAATCCTAATCACGAGGTGTGGTGTGTCCTAAGGAAACTTGCAGTACTTTACTCCTGCTTTTCTGGGCTATGGGGCGGGTAATTTACTTACCTTTACTGTATTCTTACTCTCCCAGTGATTCTGCACACAGTAGACTTGTCTAGGGGGGAATTTGTCATTCACATTCCACTTAGTAGATGGTTTATGTTGCCCCTAGACCTATTTTCTCCCATTGCATTCTATAGCATTTCCTATTGTTTGCATTGTTGTATGACTATTTACTTGTCTATTTTTTGTTTCTAGTGTATATATTATGTATAATACTTACCTTCAGAAGGAGTATTGTCTCTAAGATATTTTTGGTACTGTGCCAACCAAATAAATACCTTTCTTTTTGGTAACACTGAGTATTGTCTTTACTTGTGTATAAGTACTGTGCGACTATAAGTGGTATGGCATGAGCTTTGCATGTCTCCTAGTTCAGCCTAAACTGCTCTGCTATAGCTACCTCCATCAGCCTAAGCTGCTAGAGCACTACTACATTTCATTAATAAGGGATAACTGGACCTGGTATAAGGTGTAAGCACCCAAGGTACCCACTACAAACCAGGCCAGCCTCCTACAAGGGGCTTCCAGGTTTGTGAGGGTCTCAGGCTGGGTTAGGTAGTGGTGCTGAAGAACCCCTGCAATTGTGGCCATGGTGGCATTCACTTGTTTACACTGCTCCATGGTCTCTTGATGTTGGGCTATCTGCAGCCTTTGACTCTTTTCCGGGGTGACCTGTCCTGTGTATGGTGGCATGCTCCCAGAACCTAAGAGATCACCACCTCGGCTGCAGCATCCATCCTTTGGCCTCCCCCCTGGACCACTGATACCCTCCCACTGGGCCTAGCCCCCTGTGCCTGTGTCCCCTGCACAGGTCTGGCAGTCCTACTTGCACTGGGGCCATTGTCATCCTGCCTGTTAGTAGGTGGAGACTCTGTCCTCTGTACTTGTGGTCCACCAGTCTGTGGCTTGGAGACGCTGGTGTGGGGTCGTTTTGCTAGACCTGTTGTTGGTGGCTGTGTGGTAGGGGTGCCGGTGGTGTCCTGGGTGGGGCTGCTGGAAGGTGACAGTCCAGGACTGTGTGACAGGCCAGGGTGTTCCTCACTGTCCACACTTCCCTCTCCAGTGTCCTGAGTAGGGCCTCTGTCTCCATGTGGGGGGCTGGCACTCCTTGGCCTTTCTGTCAGGGTGGCATGGGTGGTGGTGCCTGTGGGGGGAATGGACATGTATGTTACATGTACTAATTTGAATAAGGAAGCACAGCTCTGCCCTATTTTGTGCTGTTTATTCCCCTGTTGGTCCATGCACGGTCCTATTGTGGGCTTGCCATTACATTTTGCATAGGATGTGGAGGTGCATTGTGGGTGCAGTGGTGCCATTGTGATTCATTGCAGGGGTAGGTGGCTGTGCACAGGGGGAGGGATATGGGCCTGTTGGGGTATTTGTGTGCCTGCAGGATGATTGGATGTAGTGATTGTGGCCTGGGTGGGGTAGTGTTCCTGGTGGTAGCTGGAGGGGTGGGATGGTGCATGCATTACAAGTGTGGGGATATGGAGTAATTGTAGATAACTTCCCTGAGTCCAGTCCTCTAGTGAGTCTAGAGAGGCCCTCAGGGTGCAGGATTGCAAGTACCTTTTACTCCCAGTCGGTGTATTCAGGGGTGTAGGTGGGGGTCCTCCCCCAGTCTTCTGGACCACAATGTTGTGCCTGGAATGTATCGACCTCATCTTCCCACGCAGGTCATTCCATCTCTTCCGGATGTCCTCCCTCGTGCGTGGATGGTTTCCAACTGAGTTGACCTTGTTTACTATAGTCTGCCATAACTCCATCTTCCTGGCGATGGGTGTGTGCTGGACCTGTGCCCCGAAGATTTGTGGCTTGACCTTGAGTATTTCATCCACCATTGTTCTTAGCTCCCTATCTGTGATGCGCGGGTGCTTAGGGGGTGTCATGGTGTGTGTTGTGGGTGGTGTGTTGTATGGATATTGGTGACAGTGCTGTTGTGTGGTTGGGTGTGTGTCTTGTGTGATGTTGGATTCAGTGTATGTGTGTTGTATTGTCAATCTAGTTTTCCTATTGGTGATGTTAAGGATTGTGGGGTGTGTATGTGAGTGTTTTATATTATTGTTGATGTATGTCAGGTGTGTGAGTTTCAAACATGCCAATGTGTGCATTTCTTGATGTTGGGTCCACTTGCTGGCCGTGGCAGTCCGTACCGCCAATAGTCGTTCGTCATCGACTATCCGCTGTGGTGATTTGTGCATCATTATTTGGAGGGCAGGGGATTTGTCTGCTTGACAGTGGTGGGTTGGAGTGTGCAGCCTTCCTGCCATCAAGGGCCCTGGCGGATGCTGGAGGTAGCAGAATTTTTGAGGTTTCTGGTTTTGGCATCATTGTATGGCGAGGTGCTGTTCACCGCCACTGGTGGTCTTCTGTTCACCATCAGCACGGCGGTCAACGGTGTCTACCGCCATGTTGATAATGACTACCTATGTTTTGATGCTGACAAAGCAATACATTTTAGAGCTTTGATGGCTTGGATGTTGTTTGGGGCATTTAGGGTGTCAGAGCTTTTGAGGCTATAGGCAGCTGTGGAGGAACACTCAGTTTTTGGTCAAAGGAATATTCATATGGTAGCATAGGTCCAAGAGAAATCAGAAATGGAATATGTGTATGGGTATGAGTGTGCATTTATGCCCCTATATTTTAAAAAGTGTGTGCTCGGTGTGGTGGGGCAGGACATTCATGGTCAAATGAGGGGCCCTCTTTGAGAATGTTTTTCCATACCAGGATGGGAAGCCAGTGACAGAGTTTCGGCTTCTGGCAGTTTATTTGGATCAATAGTGGTGTGTCCAGAAATACAGTCAATCAAGCACAGGTCTAAACTGTTTGGACCCAGAAAAGCTATGGCGAGCACCTGAGCACTACTTTTAGGACTTACCAAGGTCCTCGGATTCGTCGCTTACCTAGGACAGCACTACCTACTATACATTTGGCTAATACTAACTCAGTTTCCATACGCATTTTGATACTGAACCAATGGACCTCCTTATCCATCAAATAAGGATACAGTCCCCACTGCATTTTCCTACCTCATCTCTCCCAATTGGATATTCTATCTACTCGTTTCAACTCTAGCCTTGATAAAGTCACTGTGTGACGAAACACGTGTTGGCTGTGCTTGATTGACTGTATTTCTGGACACACCACTGTTGATCCAAATAAACAATTCTCTGGAACACTAAGAAGAGTACTGTACTATTCATCAACGGATTTGCTACATCTAAGCTTGTACCTGTACTCCGCCACTATGTATGCTTTGTGTGCCGTGGTCGCATATGTTTATTGTACTTTCTGTATACTTGTATACACTATTTATGTGCCTTGGGGTAGTAGAGCACCAGACCACGTGCACCTCTTTTTGACTAATGTTTTGAATGTACTATATTGGACACCATTTGGAAGTGCAAAATAACTTTTTGCCATTTACTACCTTTAACTATTGTGTACTGGACAGAATTGCACAAAATTTGGCAGAAAGCTAGATTTTGTTTCACAGATTGTGCTTTTTTGTTATTTGGTGCAAATCAGTACAGTAGCTGTTGAGAAATTTAAGGAAATCCAGATTTGTCTAGTTGGGGCTGCAATCCTCCCCAATGACTTTGTGAAGAATAACAAGCTCGTGCAGGGAAATGCAAAGCTCTGATTGGTTGCCAGCACTTCAACCAGGAAGTGTGTAGGTAGCCTTCTTGGGACACAGCTTCAGTTGAGTCCCACAGAAAAAGTTAAAAATAGAAAAGTGGGCAGAGTAGGAATACCCTGACTCCCAAGCCTTGTTCTAAGGGTCCCAGAGGGAGCCGCAGCAGGGCAAAAAAGCATTCTTTAAAAAAGTGTAGCCGCAAAATCACACAATTTGTGAATTCATGCCAAAAATGAAAAAAATGGTCTCCTACACTTGTTTTTAATTAAGCCCCCAGGTGGACCAGGTCTCGGGGCATGCTGTCCTTTTTAAAAAAATTGAGAGGGCGGACGAAGCCCCCCTCCAAGGATTTATGTATACCCTGGGGACTGCCACCATCCCAGAGCCTATTGTAAATGTTATGAGGGGAGGCCGTGTGCACCGTGTGCACCTGCACCCTGGTGACCACCACCTTCCAGTGGCAGAAAATTTTAATTGTACTAGGGGGGTTCCTGTGTACCCCCCCAGGCCCAGGGACCAACATCTAATGAGTTGTAATGTGGGAGGCCCACGTGGCCTCTCACAGAGTCCTGGGGACCACCACCTCGGCGGAGCTAAATATAACATATGTGCGGGTCCTGCTTTGTCCCCCCCGCTGCTCCAGGGACCACCATCTCCCAGGGGCAATTTGATTAACTGAAGGAGGGGGTGACATGGCCAACCCACTGCACTAGGGACCACCATCTTCACTGGGCTGAGAAATATAATGAAGGGGGTCTGTCACAGAACCCCAAGCCCATGGACCACCACTTCCTGGGGCAAATGTTGCAGGGCAGCTGTGTGGCCCCCCTCTTGGAGCCAATAATGGCCCTGGGGACCACCACCCCCCGAGGGCAGCTCCTGCATGTGTAGGGTGTCCAACCCCAGGACATAGCTCTTTCCTCTGACTTGGTGGGAGATTTGACAGCTACCACCAAGTCAGAGCAAGCACTCTTGTTCCAGCAAGTCAGAGCTCTCAAAGTGCTCTTGCCCACTGGAAGCAGAGGTTTAATTTATTTCCCTGCCCATAGAGATGGGGGCAGGGGAAGAGATGAAACTATTGCTCTTGCACACAGGAAGCTACATGTTTAGCAGCCCTCGGTGTGCAAGAGTAATGCCGGTTCACACAGGAGGCAGGGAGCCTGCTGGGACAACAGGTGCCTTGAGGGTCTCCCTGTAGTCTCCATCATACACAATGGGTGCCCAGGGCACCCAGGTGACATGGCTGAGCCCCAGGGGTTGGGGTCCCTGATGCCAAAATAGGCCCGAGGCGGGGGGGCATGTAGCTACTCCCTCCACAATTGTACTGGGGTGGGCCTTGGGGGATGAGGTTCCAAGACCCAAATCAGCCCTGGAAGGGGGAGCCGCGCGGAATACTTTTAAACAAGCAGGTGACCTTTGGTTCAGGGCATGATTCCTATTCCCCAGAAGTTAAACCTCAACAGAAAACATTTACAAATATAAACATAGCCGGTGCCCCACTTGAAACTTCACTTCTGGAAAGGACATATTATCCTAACTCCTGGTCTTGGCGATGGCAAAGCAGGTGTGTTCACTTGGTGATTCCATATTGAAAAACTATCTGAAATTCTTTGTGGAGGTGAGTGCTTCTTTGATCTATTGAAGCACAATCTGTGACTGTAATAAGTGGGTTATTTGTTGTCCTCTCCTAGTGAGAGCAGAGTTCATGGTTCTCCCTTTAAATTGCTATGAGCATGCAAAAGTGCAAATCACCTGGAAGTTCGGCCCGCTTGGTCCCGTCCCATCCACTTTAGTAGTATGCAAAGGTCTTCCCACCTTTTGCTAGGGTGATGGACAGCTTACTAAAGGGTACCCCAGTGCATTTCCTGTCTATTTTGGTGACATGTTCTTGATGCCAAGAAATATGAGGATATCCCCACCAAATAAAGAAGTACTTACGTCATATAGCTAGCAAGAAGGATCGTGGCTTGATGGACGTTTATGTTTTTGTAGTCCAGTTGGTCTCTGAATGGGTGGATTCATTTTATCACAGTATTCTGGATAAAGACACATGAGGAACAATCACAATGCCAAACACACACAAGGTCACTGGAGACATTTCCTCATGGTCCAGTAAGCAACTGTAGTGTAAAATACACACTGGAGATATACCCAACAAGGTAGTACTTACTAACTAACCAGTAGAAAGTACTCTAGTTGGGTAGACATTTTGTGCAGTCAGGTGTGGTTCCTTTGTGGTTGAGTCACTCACACAGCTACTGATACACCCACACAGACACTCACATACCTATTTATAAACTCATTTCAGATATCATCAGTGATGTCACTAACCATGTCATGAGTTATGTATTATGTGAGGTCAAAAGCTGTGCATTGTGAGGGCATAAGTTATACTTAGCTCAGGTAATTATAGCTGATGAATGTCACTGGTTTTGTACAAGTGAAATGTAACTATAACATCCTTGTAACCTTTGTTTTTTCAGTGAAAATAAAGATATATATATATATATATATATAATAACTTCCTTATTCAGTGGTTATGGCAAGAAAAGGGTGAAAGGAGAATGTGCAAAAAGGAAGGTTTTATTGTAAAACCCAATGATTACACAAAAACACACAAGGTGCAAGATATATATATATATATATATATATATATATATATATATATATATATTTAGTTTACTGTTATTCATCCACCAAAGTATACACAGTGGCTCCTTATGCTGCATCTATTTATATTTCTAGAACCTTGTCTTGCTTCCGTCGTATTGCATGGATTTCAGTTTCAGAATAAACTTTATTTTGAAAAGAATCCAAAACAGTTGTTCAATATGATTCGGCATCTAATGCATCACGTTTGCAGCCTTGTTTTTTTACATTATTGGAAATAAACACTCATTAAATGGCGTTTTTGCTGATATTGTATAAACATACATCGTTACGCATAACAATGTCTTGATAAATGGTGCAGGTGGCAGCATGCATGTGGCAGCATGCATGTGTCAGCACGTCAAATTCAATAAATATCATACCTTGTTTGTTGTATGGCTCACCCCGTATTACAGAATTCTGGCATACCTTACGTGAGTGCGAAATTGGACAAGCATACATAACAGGCTGGCTTGCATTGGGAGAAGCGTGTGTTTATATAATATATGCGTGTGCCTGCTAGCTTTGCTAAACTGTGAAATTTAACTTGACGCTTTCTGTCTGAATGACCTCGGATGCCCGATAAGCAAATTATTTCAAATTACACCAAAATCCTTTTCCAGGCAGCCTTCATGACTGAAATCTTATGTCCCTAATTATAGTTCCTTAAAAGCTAATTAGAATCAATTAACATTTAAATTTAGGTTTGCTACAGCCAGCATTTAGTTGCTTAAGAAAAGTTACTTTAGTAAAGAACAGCTTGCTGTTAAATTGTTTGTAAATTGGAAATGATGAATTCAAATTAGAAAGCCACACAAGTGGTGCAGTGTTTTTATTAACACAAGTGGGTAGAACACTGGGTAGTAGGGATTTTATGGATTCTTCCCGACTCCAGAGGTTTCCATCACAGAAATGCAAGGAAAATGTGTGATTTCAAGGAAATTTCAAGGTTTGCAGGTCATTGGGAGGTAAGGAAATATCATGGGATCCACGAAGGCACCCCACACTGGAATCCCCTGGCTGTCTTGCTTTAAAAACTGTAGTTCATTGGTATGTATGGGTGCGCCACAATCTGGCCCCAAATATCGCAACTACCCCTACTGCGTATCTATCAATGTGGTGTTTTAGCACCCTTTGTGTCATGGTTTCTTCGGCCCACCCACAAAAGTGAGGTATGGTTCTTATCAGGGTCATGTTGTAACTCAGTGTGCCAGGAAATGTGTGCCTCTCCACAGATACCAAAACTTTCCATCACAGAAATGTGGGGAAAATGTGTTTTTTAGTTCAAGGTTGAGCTTTGCAAGATATTCTGGGTAAAATAAAAAAAAAACTGGTATCAGCCATGAAGTACTCCATCCTGGATTGTACCCCGTGTCTAGGTTTTAAAAATGTCCAATTTTGTCTAGGTTTCCCAAGGTGCCATCTTAGATTCGGCCCAAAATCCACAGATACTCAATTTGCACAAAAAAAAAAAAAAGGGTCCATTTTGAGTGGAGCATTGTGATGTGTCCATTGTCCATGTTGCGTTTTGGGCCATCTCCTATTGCTGGTACTAGGCCTACCAACATAAGTAAGGTACCATTTTTATTGAAAGATCATTTATTATTACCAATTAGATTTCACTGCATTTATGACTTTCAATTGTAAGCCAGTGTGTAAGAAAGAAGACATTTTGAAAAATACCCTCTAAACCATATGCTACTATGGGCACACACAAATTCAGAGATGCATAAATAATCACTGTTCCTAAACTTATTTTGTTGTGTCCATTTTAGAAATGCATAGGTTTCATTGAAACCCATTTTTCACTTTACACATTTCACCATTTGAGGTTGTCTATACTTGGGGTACATGAAAAAACAATGCATGGTGCAGCTTTGTTGCTGGCTCTGGGTACCTTTAGTTCTTTGAGAACTACAATCCATCAATATCCCCACAACCAGAAGGGGCCAGTGGACGTAATGGTATACTGCTTTTTTAAATGCCATCATGACAAAACTTTACAGATGAAAACATTGTCACAAATGACTGTTTTTTCTTACTGATTTTCAATAAGTCTTTCTTTCAACTTCTAGGGGCATATTTATAAACCCTTAGCGCCACCCTGCACCACAACAGCGTCATTATATTTGACTTTAATGTGTCTCAATGAGGCACAAATCCCTGCGTCGTATTTACAGAGTGGTGTAATGCATGCATAGCACACTCTATAACCCTCTGCGCTACATTATGCCTGCACCATGTATAATGTATGCAAAGGGGACGTTCACCCGTTAGAGGTGCCAAAAAAATGGCGCAGGGAAATTTAAGAGTTTTCCTTGTGTAATTTTGTACTGCACTTTTAGTGCCTGCTCATTGCAGACGTTAAAAGGGGGGTGCAATTGTTTTTAATGGGCCCCTATGTACTTTGCAGGGGTAGTGCCAATATTGCGAAGTACATCCATAGCGTCATGAAAAATGATGCAATTGTCCCCTACCAGGCACCATGGTGCGCTGTATTTTAACTTGGTGCAGCGCCACTTTCTATAAATCTGCCCCTCAGTTTCTTTGGGAAAACCTTGAAGCATCTACACATATGACAGCTTGCTGAATTTGGAATTTTAACTACTTTTCATAAATCTATAGCTTGCCTGGATCGGCAGTCGATTACACACTGATTCCCATCACAAACTGGAAGTAGGTTGATAGAACAAAAAATGTAAAAAATGGGCTACCTCTTTCAAAAAGGCCAAAACTGTGGTGAAAAAAAAATATATTTTTAAAATTCAGTTGTGCATGTTCCTGAAAGCTGAGAAGATGTTGACGTTAGCACAGCAAACTCTTTGTTGCTGCCATTTTTAGGAAAATGACAGACACCTTTTTCCAAAGCAATTTTTTTCCTATTTTTCCCAAGAAACTCAGAATGTAGCTGTGTTTTCCCTATTTTCTCAGTTCCTTCCAGAGGAATGCACAAACCCTGGATACCTTTAGGTTTCACAGAATGTTGGCAAAAAGGACTCACATTTGGCATGGAACCTTATGTGGAATAAAGGAATGGAGCCAAAGCTGGAACTACCCCAAATATCAAAAAAAGGGCTTGTCACTGGGACCAGGCCCAGCAGTTAATAGGTAAAAGGCAGGTTGTATATGTATTGGCTCCAAACATTTTTCACAGGTCCATATTATTCATGACATGGCCCCTGAAGCACTGTTGCTTTCTTAATCAGCCTCAGTTCTGGCACAGTACATATTCATGATAGGTACATCTATACTGAAGGCCAGCAGCATAGCAAGGGTGCTAAAGGCCCTACTGCAGGAGAGGAAAATGCTTCCCTTGACCAGTAATTAGTTACTATTGTTCAGCAAACAGGGTTCAATGGACACCTGAGTCCACTACACTCTGGAAACTGCTGCATCAGTGATAATAATGTCCTTGATAAAGGAAGCCAGCCTCTACAAAAAAAATATTTAATTGTTTATGAGTTTTATATAGTTGTACAGTCATGGTTACTACAGAGGAGCCTGCAGTTTGAGTCTAATAAAAGTTAAATATACCATTTATTTTTCAGGAATGGATGGGTGGGCAGTGATATCTATTGTGATCCTGCCAGCTGATGGGCCCTAAATGTAGAGACACACTCAAGTGTGAGTGCAGTCACTGTTTTAGTCCAAGAGATGACTTTATTTATGTGTCATGATACATCATGACAGAATATATCACAAGCATCTTTGCCAGAGTTCTTCCCACTGCTCGCACACCCCTTCTCCTCATGGGTGATTCCTCTAGACTTAAATGCTTCAAAAATCCTGACAAAATGAAAAACTGCAAACAACAAGCATGTGCTTCCAGTGCAGCTCTAGATGGTTCATGCCTTCCAACATCAGACTACTTATTCCTGATACTTATAAGATGGGGTTGGAAATGGTTGAAGAGCACATATCTGTCTGCTTTGCTGGCTCCAGACTTCAGGAGTAGAAGTTGACATTTTGGATTCCTTAGAAGGTTCTAATAGAATGGCCCCTGCTGCCAGATTGCATTGTGGCTTATGTTGACATCACTGGCAGGAACACATAGTCAGTTGTCTCCAGAGCCAGATACAAACAATTCAGTGTCGCCCACTGTCTCTCAAAATTTCTTGATCCATTATATATTTTGAGGTATTGTGGCACTATTTTGCTGTGCCAAGACAAACGTACCTTTCAACTTCGGTACCATCCAAGGTCTTGGTTTAAACACTGGATTAAACTCATTGTTGGGTACCCTATCATGCAGTATCCACCCTGCAGGTCCTTATCCTTTGTCTTTGTTTGTCTACTCACTCATTAGTGGCATTCTGCTTTCACCAACACCATTGCTGTTTTAATCTTCTGGGGTCTGCAATGGAGGGTATGAAGAGTTTCAGTTGCACATCTGCCAGACAACACCACTGTCAGTGAACTCTTAGTGAGCATTTGTGGAGTCTTTTAGCATTCTCCGAGGAAGTTATAGATGACCCACTCTAGGATGTCTTTTACCAATTCTTATATTCTCATCACTTTGTTGACAGTGTACATGCATCTCTTTTCTGCACTGTTTGCCTTGGGCATAACATTCCTGTGGTTTTTGTTCAAGGACCTTAAATTTTGAGCACACTATTGGCCTTAAAACAGGGGACATTTATCTGTCATGATCTCCTCGGGATGTCTGTGCATCACAAGAGTTTTCTCCATCTTTGGTATGATATCCACTGCAGCAGTGGATTGGACAAACTGTATTTATGGGTATGCTGCAGTCATTTACTTTTAGTTATGTCTCTGGATGCTTCAGATTCTTCACTTGGTGGAATCCAGATATAAAATTGTAATTTAAGAACCACTGTGCCCATTTACCTCTGCCACTATGTAATCTACGGTTGGGGTGAGATGTCGCTCTCTTTTGATGTCCTTGTTTGGCAGCCTCATATCTGAACAGATACTTACCTTCTCCTGATATCTTACATTTACCTGCTATGACCACCAGCAGGACACAGAGGATGGACTCTTCTACCTTCTCAATGATGCTTTTGAGGATATCACGTTTTTTCCCTACCTGGATTAAAGCACTTCTGATTCTACAGATTGGTCGATGTGTAGCTTTACATTTTTTCTTTTTAAGCACCCATATCTTCAAAATGTCATTAAAGTCATGCAGCAAGTTGGCAATGGTACATTCCTGCACTCCAGAACCAAAATCAAAAGCATTGAGATGCAATGATTCTGCTGCCTTGAAGCTGACCACTACTGTGATGTAAGTTGCTCTTGCGAAAAAGCTAACCACTATAGTTCGGCCCTCCTAAGACACTCTGTTGCAGAAAGTGGCAGCAGAGACTAGCAGGTTGTTACTTCTGGTGGTACATGCTTTAGTGCCATTAGCCTTGAGGATGGGATAAGGTTGCAGAGAAGAACTCTTGCCATGGCAGTAGTCACATGATGGAACCTGAGACAATGAGGCAGTTAGCTTTAGATTCTCAAATGTTTAGCTAGCATTGTGGCTGTGATCATGTTCTCTGTTCTCCATTGCTACCTGTTAAGGTGGACATATTCTTCTTATCACTCAGATTTTTCATCTGAGTTGTCCTTTTAGCAACGTTCTTGGGTTGTCTATTGGAACTTTATGGTATTTTTACTTTGATGCTCTTGGATGCGCCTTGCAGTCTTATTGCTACTTGTAGGGTGTCAGCCTGTGGCAAAATGGTTGTGTTTCCACACACTGAACAGATTGTTCCTTTTGCAGGGCATGAACTGTCTAAGTGTGGATGGTTGCCTTGTTCAGTCTGGTTTGTTCAGTCTTAATGGAGTTGCTGCCTAGGGAACGTTCCATGTGCTCTGCATGGGATTCTGACAGACCTTCAAAGTGTAATAATTACTGGCAATTTCATTTTATCTTGTGTTAATACCTCTCTTCTTAGCTAAAGTGAGTGGAATCCCTGGTTTATTTGCACACTGATCTCATCATCTGTGTTATCAAACCCACAAGTATTTGAAAGCCCTCCAATTGGATGTCGAAAGCTCTTTTGGACCTGTAGGAAAGTCCCACTTTTTGCCCTGGTCACCCCCACACTTTTTGGACAGGTACTGGTGGTTGCTGACTGTTGGCTGTGCCCTTGGTACTGCTTACCAGTCCCAGAGCCAGTGCTCTGTGTAAAGTGGATATGCAAATTAGGCTAATTATAATTGGCTAAGTCAACCTACCTGTTAGAAATGGGGTCTTTGGTTGACAGTCTGGTTACCCCCTGTTCAAGCAAGGACCCTCACTCTAGTTAGGATAAAAGAGAATCACCCTCAGCTAACCCCTGCTTACCCCCTTGGTAGCTTGGCAGAGCAGTAGGCTTAACCTCAGAGTGCTAGGTGTAAAGTATTTGTACCAACACACACAGTAACTTAATGAAAACACTACAAAATGACACAACACCAGTTTAGAAAAATAGGAAATATTTATCTAGACAAAACGAGACCAAAACGACAAAAATCCAACATACACAAGTCAAGTAATGATTTTTTAAAGGTTTAAAATAAAAAGAGTCTTTAGGTAGTTGTAACACCACACTAGCGCGGCTAGCGTGAAAATGTACCTGGTTTGCGTCAAAAATAACCCTGCACGGGCGGTGTGCGTCGAAAGTAACCCTGCACGGCTGTGTGCGTCGAAAACAACTCGGTACGGCGGTGCGCGTTGAAAAAGCCAACCACACGACGATCCGAAAGTCCCGCGGCGCAGGGTGCGATCTCTCAGCCTCCGTCAGCGATGCTGCGCGTCGTTTCTCCTGTTCCGGGCGTCGGTTTTTCGGTCGCGTTTCCTGCGGCGTCGTTTCTCAGCTGCGGAACCGGCGTTGCGTCGTTTTCTCAGCCGCGATCGGATTCGCGTCGATCTTTTCTCCGCACGGCGCTCGGTGCGTGTATTTTTGTCCTTAGGCTGCCAGCCTCTCCTTTCAGGGTCCCAGGAACTGGAAGGGCACCACAGAGCAGAGTAGGGGTCTCTCCAGAGACTCCAGGTGCTGGCAGGAAGAAGTCTTTGCTATCCCTGAGACTTCAACAACAGGAGGCAAGCTCTACATCAAGCCCTTGGAGATTTCTTCTTCAAGATGGAAGGCACACAAAGTCCAGTCTTTGCCCTCTTACTCTGGCAGAAGCAGCACTGCAGGAAAGCTCCACAAAGCACAGTCACAGGCAGGGCAGCACCTTTTCCTCAGCTATCAGCTCTTCTCCAGGCAGAGGTTCCTCTTGGTTCCAGAAGTGTTTCTAAAGTTTGTAAGTTTGGGTGCCCTTCTTATACCCATTTTAGTCTTTGAAGTCACCTTTCTTCAAAGGGGACTCACACCTTCTTGTGAAATCCTGCCTTGCCCAGGCAAGGCCTCAGACACACACCAGGGGGCTGGAGACAGCATTGTCAGAGGCAGGCACAGTCCTTTCAGATGAGAGTGACCACTCCACCCCTCCCTCCTAGCAGAGATGGCTAATCAGGAAATGCAGATCACACCCCAGCTCCCTTTGTGTCACTGTCTGGTGTGAGGTGAAAAACAACCCAACTGTCAAACTGACCCAGACAGGGAATCCACAAACCAGGCAGAGTCACAGAATGGTTTAAGCAAGAAAATGCTCACTTTCTAAAAGTGGCATTTCCAAACGCACAATCTTAAAATCAACTTTACTAAAAGATGTATTTTTAAATTGTGAGTTCAGGGATCCCAAACTCCACATGTCCATCTACTCTCTAGGGGAATCTACACTTTAATCATATTTAAAGGTAGCCCCCATATTATCCTATGAGAGAGAGACAGACCTTGCAACAGTGAAAACGAAATTGGCAGTATTTTCACTGTCAGGACATATAAACCACATTACTATATGTCCTACCTCATCCATACACTGCACCCTGCCCTTGGGGCTACCTAGGGCCTACCTTAGGGGTGCCTTACATGTAAGGAAAGGGAAGGTTTAGGCCTGGCAAGTGGGTACACTTGCCAAGTCGAATTTACAGTGTAAAAATACACATACAGACACTTCAGTGGCAGGTCTGAGACATGATTACAGAGCTACTTATGTGGGTGGCACAACCAGTGCTGCAGGCCCACTAGTAGCATTTGATTTACAGACCCTGGCACCTCTAGTGCACCTTACTAGGGACTTACTAGTAACTCAAATATGCCAATCATGGATGAACCACTTACATACAATTTAAACAGGAGCACTTGCACTTTAGCACTGGTTAGCAGTGGTAAAGTGCCCAGAGTAACAAAAACCGCAAAATCAGAGTCCAGCACACATCAACAACCTGGGGAACAGAGGCAAAAAGTTAAGGGAGACCACGCCAAGGATGAAAAGTCTAACACGTGTCCCCCCCAGCTAAAAGTGGGGAGCAACTACCCAACCTCATGGGAGTTCTCATCACTAAGGCGGAAGAACCTGGACAGACCATCAGCATTGGCGTGCTCTGTACCGGGTCGATGTTCCACCGTAAAGTCCATCCCCTGTAGGGAAATGGACCACCTCAACAGTTTTGGATTCTCACCCCTCATCTGCATTAACCATCTGAGGGGCCTGTGGTCGGTCTGAACTCGGAAGTGAGTCCCAAACAAGTAGGGTCTTAGCTTCTTCAGTGCCCAGACCACAGCAAACGCTTCACGTTCTATGGCACTCCACCTACGTTCCCTGGGTAGTAACCTCCTGCTAATGAAGGCTACGGGTTGGTCTAGGCCCTCTTCATTCAGCTGTGAGAGTACTGCTCCAATACCATGCTCTGAGGCGTCTGTCTGCACAACAAACTCCGTGGAGTAGTCAGGTGCCTTCAGCACAGGTGCTGTGCACATGGCAGCCTTCAGGGCATCAAAAGCGTTCTGGCAAGCCTCTGTCCAGATCACTTTCTTGGGTTGCTTCTTAGAAGTCAACTCAGTTAAGGGGGTAACAATGGTACCATATCCCTTAACGAACCTCCGATAGTATCCTGTGAGACCTAAAAAGGCTCTCACTTCAGTCTGGGTCTTGGGAGGCTCCCAAGCCAGGATCGTGTCAATCTTAGGCTGTAGGGGTGCCACCTGGCCACTCCCCACCTGGTGTCCTAAGTACACAACAGAACCCTGCCCTATTTGGCACTTGCTCGCCTTAATAGTGAGGCCTGCCTTCTGCAGGGCCTCTAACACTCTCCAGAGGTGTTGCAGGTGTTCCTCCCATGTGGAACTAAACACAGCAATGTCATCCAGGTAGGCGGCACTGAACTCATCCAGTCCTGCCAACACCTGGTTGACCAACCTCTGAAAGGTGGCAGGGGCATTCTTCATCCCAAAGGGCATCACATTGAAGTGGAAGTGCCCATCTGGGGTAGAGAATGCTGACCTCTCCTTTGCCCCTTCAGTTAAGGCAATCTGCCAGTACCCAGATGTTAAATCAAACGTACTGAGGTACTTGGCAGCTCCTAACCGATCAATGAGCTCATCAGCTCGGGGGATGGGGTGTGCGTCAGTCTTGCTGACCGCATTGAGACCCCGGTAGTCCACACAGAACCTAAGTTCTGGAGTGGCACCAGGAGCAGTAGCCTTTGGGACCAAGACCACTGGGCTGGCCCAAGGACTGCTGGAGTGCTCAATAACCCTTAGGGCTAACATTTTGGAGACTTCCTCCTTAATGCAAGCCCTCACCCTGTCAGTCACCCTGTAAACCTTATGTTTAACAGGTGTACTGTCCCCAGTGTCCACATCATGTGTGCACAGGTGTGTGACTCCTGGGATCAGGGAAAACAGTGAGGCGAACTGTCCCAGCACGTGGCGACAGTCCCTCTGCTGTTCCTCAGTCAGGGAGGGGGAGAGGATCACTCCCTCCACAGACCCATCTTTCTCTCCTGCAGACAGGAGGTCAGGAAGAGGCTCACTCTCTTCCTCCACCCCGTCATCTGTCGCTAGGAGCATGGATAGCTCAGTTCGCTCAAAGTGTGGTTTGAGGCGGTTGACATGTAGGACCCTTAAGGGGTTCCTGGGGGATTGCAAGTCTACCAGATAGGTGACTTCACTCTTTCTTTCCACCACCTCAAAAGGCCCAGTCCACTTATCTTGGAGAGCCCTAGGCTCCACTGGTGCCATGACCCACACTTTTTGCCCAGGCTGAAACTCAACCAGAGTGGCATTCTGGTCGTACCACCGTTTCATATCCTCCTGGCTTGCTTCCAGGTTCTCCTGAGCGAGACTCCTGAAGCGGGCAGTCTGGTTTCTTAGTGCCAGCATGTAGCTAAATACATCCTGGGGTGGTTTACTAGGAGCTTCCTCCAAAGCCTCCTTCACCAGACTGAGCGGTCCCCTCACAGGGTGGCCATAGATGAGCTCAAAGGGGCTAAAGCCAAGTCCCTTTTGAGGCACCTCCCTGTAAGCGAACAGAAGGCATGGCAAGAGGACGTCCCACTTACGCCTCAAGGGCTCTGACAGGCCCTGAATCATGCCTTTCAAGGTGCGGTTGAATCTCTCAACCAGACCATTACTTTGGGGGTGGTAAGGGGTGGTGAACTTGTAGGTTACCCCACACACCTTCCACAGAGACTTCATATAAGTGGATATGAAGTTTGTACCTCTATCAGATACCACCTCCTTGGGGAACCCCATGCGGGTAAAAACCCCCATCAAGGCACGTCCCACCACGGGGGCAGTGACCGTCCTTAGAGGAATAGCTTCTGGGTACCGTGTGGCGTGGTCCACCAAGACCAGGATGAACCTGTTGCCCATGGCTGTCTTGGGATCCAGAGGCCCCACAATGTCAATTCCTACCCTTTCAAAGGGAGTACTGACTACCGGTAAAGGTTGGAGGGGAGCTTTGCATTTCCCCCCACTCTTGCCACTTGCCTGACAAGTCTGACAAGATCTACAATAAGCAGCTGACTGCTTGTTCATCAAGGGCCAGTAAAAGTGGGAGACAAGCCTCTTATAGGTCTTGTCCTGCCCTAGATGTCCTGCCAAAGGCACATCATGAGCCAAACCCAGTAGGAAGGTCCTGAAGTCCTGGGGTACCACCAGCATACGAGCTGACCCCGGCTCAGGAACCTTAGGCTCACTATACAGGAGGCCATCCTCCCAATAAATCAGGTGAGTACCTGGCGCCTTGCCAGCCGCCTGGGCTGCAGCCTGCTGCCGCAGTCCCTCAAGAGTAGGGCACTCCTTCTGCGCTGTGCAGAATACTTCCCTGGTGGGTCCCCCTTCCTGCTGCCACTGCGACAGCTCAGGGACCTCCCCCAGTTCAGCCACCTGTTCCCCTGTAGGTTCCGGGGCATCACCCTCAGGCTCTGCCTCCTCCCGGACCGTGGGAACTTCTGGGGCGGGTTTCCCGCGCCTCCTGCCTTTCCTCTTCTTGGCGGTCCCCTGGGCCACTGTTTCAGGCTCCAGGGGCTCTTGACTACCCTGATTGGCTGCCATAGACCGGGTGGATACGCATACCCACCCAGGCAGACCCAACATCTCCAAGTGAGACCTGTGTTCCACCTCCTTCCAAGGGGAATCTTCCAGGTCGTTGCCTAGCAAACAATCAACAGGCATGGTTGGACTCACAGCTACTTTCCAGGAACCTGAGACCCCCCCCCCATTCAAAGGGAACCTGCGCCACTCTGCAGAGGCGCTCAGAATTGTCTACTGCAACTACTTGGTGAAGTACCCGGGGATCAATCTGCTCTTCAGACACCAGGTGACTCCTCACTGTAGTCACACTGGCTCCTGTGTCTCTTAGAGCCTCCACCCTCTGTCCATTGATGGTCACCCATTGCCTGTACTTCTTAGTGTTATCAGGCACTAGGTTTCTCTGGACCATCTCACTGTCCCCTAGTGAGACAAGGGTCATTTCTGCTGGTTCCCACCCACCTGAAACCAACTCCTCCCCAAGCGCTACACTGGCCAAACCCTGGGACGGTGCACCAGTGGGTGCCGGTGTACTTTTGGGGCATTTGGGGTCCCCCCTCACATGACCCACCTGGTCACATGAATAGCACTTACGTAGGGGACCACCTGTCACTGGCTTCCCTTTGGAAAACCATGACTTCTTTTCACTGGGGGGTTGGGAATCCTTACCCTGGGAATCAGTTTGGGGCCCTTTAGAGAACTCATCCTGTTTGCCCTTACCCCCCCCTTTCTTCTGAGAGGGACCCTGCCCACCCTTGGCGTGGTCTCCCCCATACCTCTTCTGGACCCTGGTGCTCTCCCAGCGGTCCGCTTCCTGTGCAAGCTTCCTGGGGTCAGTCAGCTTGCTGTCAATGAGGTGCTGGCGCAGCTCTGGAAAACATAAACTGTACAAGTGCTCCCAAGCAATTAAATTGTAAAGCCCCTCATATGTGTTTACCTTACTGCCCTTCACCCAACCATCCAGTGACCTGCAACAAGAATCAACACATTCCAACCATGTTTGGGATTCCTTTCTCTTGTAGGATCTAAACTTCTCCTTGTACTGCTCAGGGGTGAGACCATACCTGGTAAGTAAGGCCTCCTTCATGGCAGGGTAGGTGAGACTCTGAACATCCCCTAAGGCCGTCAGTGTGTCCCTCCCCTCTGCCTCAAAATGCTTCCACAGGGCTGCCCCCCAATGAGCTTCAGGGACCAGGTTCATGTGGAGAGCTGACTCATAACCCTTGAACCACAAGTAGATATCATCCTCCCTCTTATAATCCCTTACAAGGTCTTTTGGGATGTGTACCCTTCTCTCAGGCTGCACTGTAGAATTGCTGCCACCATCCTTACTGGACTGACTCCTCTGATCAATCTCTTTTAAACTGAGCTCATGAGCCATGTTTATCTTCCTTTCCTCAAGGGCCAGCTTTCTCTGTTCCACCTCTAGACTGAGCTTTTTCAGCTCCAATTGGTACTCCCTCTCTGCCTGTCTGTCCTGTAACTCTCCAGGTGTCAGACTCTTGGAGGACACACTGCTACCTGCCCTGGAGATTCTCCCCTGAGACATAGCAGGCCCACCCACTACATCAGTGTGAGTGACTTGCAACTCCTCTTCCCCCTCTGGCTCCTCATCTGTGTGCCCCTCAGCTGCTTTGGCTGTCACCCAGGCCCTCAGCGCCTTTTGCAGCTCATCCTTCTTGGATGAGCTCTTAATGGGACAGCCAACATTACTACAAAACTGCTTCAACTGAGCCACTTTGTAGCTCTCCAATTTCTCCAAGTCAAAAGCAGCTTCAGCTAGGGCATCTCCAGACTGAGACATGATGAGAGGTTAAAAAAAATATGCACAGTTCCAAAAACAGAAAAGCAAGTTCTCAAATGAAGTTCCAGAAAAGTCAATCACGGGATCAGCGAAAAAAAAAGAAACTGAATGCAGAGAAAAAACAGTCCAAGTAAAAAAAACAAAAAAATCACAAGACTAGTAGTATGTGGTCACGTAGTGGTCTGAGATCAAAACCGTAGTGTACACTTAATTACTGTATGTCAAGTACAAATACAAGTCCAATCCCGACCGCTGGTCACCAATGTTAGAAATGGGGTCTTTGGTTGACAGTCTGGTTACCCCCTGTTCAAGCAAGGACCCTCACTCTAGTTAGGATAAAAGAGAATCACCCTCAGCTAACCCCTGCTTACCCCCTTGGTAGCTTGGCAGAGCAGTAGGCTTAACCTCAGAGTGCTAGGTGTAAAGTATTTGTACCAACACACACAGTAACTTAATGAAAACACTACAAAATGACACAACACCAGTTTAGAAAAATAGGAAATATTTATCTAGACAAAACGAGACCAAAACGACAAAAATCCAACATACACAAGTCAAGTAATGATTTTTTAAAGGTTTAAAATAAAAAGAGTCTTTAGGTAGTTGTAACACCACACTAGCGCGGCTAGCGTGAAAATGTACCTGGTTTGCGTCAAAAATAACCCTGCACGGGCGGTGTGCGTCGAAAGTAACCCTGCACGGCTGTGTGCGTCGAAAACAACTCGGCACGGCGGTGCGCGTTGAAAAAGCCAACCACACGACGATCCGAAAGTCCCGCGGCGCAGGGTGCGATCTCTCAGCCTCCGTCAGCGATGCTGCGCGTCGTTTCTCCTGTTCCGGGCGTCGGTTTTTCGGTCGCGTTTCCTGCGGCGTCGTTTCTCAGCTGCGGAACCGGCGTTGCGTCGTTTTCTCAGCCGCGATCGGATTCGCGTCGATCTTTTCTCCGCACGGCGCTCGGTGCGTGTATTTTTGTCCTTAGGCTGCCAGCCTCTCCTTTCAGGGTCCCAGGAACTGGAAGGGCACCACAGAGCAGAGTAGGGGTCTCTCCAGAGACTCCAGGTGCTGGCAGGAAGAAGTCTTTGCTATCCCTGAGACTTCAACAACAGGAGGCAAGCTCTACATCAAGCCCTTGGAGATTTCTTCTTCAAGATGGAAGGCACACAAAGTCCAGTCTTTGCCCTCTTACTCTGGCAGAAGCAGCACTGCAGGAAAGCTCCACAAAGCACAGTCACAGGCAGGGCAGCACCTTTTCCTCAGCTATCAGCTCTTCTCCAGGCAGAGGTTCCTCTTGGTTCCAGAAGTGTTTCTAAAGTTTGTAAGTTTGGGTGCCCTTCTTATACCCATTTTAGTCTTTGAAGTCACCTTTCTTCAAAGGGGACTCACACCTTCTTGTGAAATCCTGCCTTGCCCAGGCAAGGCCTCAGACACACACCAGGGGGCTGGAGACAGCATTGTCAGAGGCAGGCACAGTCCTTTCAGATGAGAGTGACCACTCCACCCCTCCCTCCTAGCAGAGATGGCTAATCAGGAAATGCAGATCACACCCCAGCTCCCTTTGTGTCACTGTCTGGTGTGAGGTGAAAAACAACCCAACTGTCAAACTGACCCAGACAGGGAATCCACAAACCAGGCAGAGTCACAGAATGGTTTAAGCAAGAAAATGCTCACTTTCTAAAAGTGGCATTTCCAAACGCACAATCTTAAAATCAACTTTACTAAAAGATGTATTTTTAAATTGTGAGTTCAGGGATCCCAAACTCCACATGTCCATCTACTCTCTAGGGGAATCTACACTTTAATCATATTTAAAGGTAGCCCCCATATTATCCTATGAGAGAGAGACAGACCTTGCAACAGTGAAAACGAAATTGGCAGTATTTTCACTGTCAGGACATATAAACCACATTACTATATGTCCTACCTCATCCATACACTGCACCCTGCCCTTGGGGCTACCTAGGGCCTACCTTAGGGGTGCCTTACATGTAAGGAAAGGGAAGGTTTAGGCCTGGCAAGTGGGTACACTTGCCAAGTCGAATTTACAGTGTAAAAATACACATACAGACACTTCAGTGGCAGGTCTGAGACATGATTACAGAGCTACTTATGTGGGTGGCACAACCAGTGCTGCAGGCCCACTAGTAGCATTTGATTTACAGGCCCTGGCACCTCTAGTGCACCTTACTAGGGACTTACTAGTAACTCAAATATGCCAATCATGGATGAACCACTTACATACAATTTAAACAGGAGCACTTGCACTTTAGCACTGGTTAGCAGTGGTAAAGTGCCCAGAGTAACAAAAACCGCAAAATCAGAGTCCAGCACACATCAACAACCTGGGGAACAGAGGCAAAAAGTTAAGGGAGACCACGCCAAGGATGAAAAGTCTAACACTACCTATAAGTCCCTAGTATATGGTAGGGCATGTAGGTTTAGGGACCACAGCATAGGTAGTGCACCCATATGTACAATGTTGAGGTGCCCAGAGTCATTTTAAAGGCAGGCCTGTCTTGCTGGCTGCTTTTAAATTAAAGTTATATGCAATTTTGACTTTGGAATTAAAAGTAGTTCCAAAGCCTTAAACTACCTTATTGTTACATATAAGTCACCCCTAAGGTGTGCCCTATGTGTCCCTAGGGCTGGGTGCCATGTAACTATAAGCAGGGACCTTATAAAAATAGTTTTAGAAGCTCTGGTGAGGTAAAAACAGCCAAATTCATTTTTCCCTCATTGTAGTGAATGGCCTTCATAGGCTAGAATGAGGGGGGACTTTATTTTTTTTTTTAAAGTCCCCTTAAGTGACAGATACAACAAGTTTGGTATCAAATTATTTGTTATAATAAATCCCACAACTTCCAGTTGTTGGATTTAATATAACTTGTTCAGGTAAAGAGTTTTAAACTTTACCTGAAAAGTTGCCAACTTCAGCCCTGCATGGTTTTTGATGCTGTGCTCTGATTGGCCAGCCTCTAGCAGCCTGGCCAGGCTGTTTGATGAGATGTGAAGTGGCCTGGCTTCACACAAAGAGATGTACCTGTAGGAGGGGATCTCCCCTCAACAGATGGTGAGGCAGGAAGGGGGAGAGCTGCCAAACTGGCCTTCAAAGGCAGAGAAGGACATTTGGAGCAACCCAGCAACACCCCCACATCCTGCAACCCCAGACAACTAGGTGCCCCATTGATTAGATTAGGAGAGGGCAGGAGAGGGGTGTGTTTATGATTTTTAGCCACACCAGTGGGTGGGCTCAGCCAGATGTAACCTCCAAAAATCACTTTCAGCCATGATGGATTTTTGAGGAATGTTGCCTCCTGGGATTGGATTGGAAGTGGTCATCACAGGGGGGGAGGACCCAGCACCTGACTGGAGAATCAGGACCCCCCTATTTTCCACCCAGGAGAAAGGATAAAACTGGCAGACTTGCACCCACACCTCAGATCCCTATCCCCATCAGATTCCAACAAGGAAGCACCAAAGGAGAAGAAGGAATGCCCTACTGGACCCCTGACCTGCACCTGGACCCTGCACTCTGAAGGACTGCACCAGCTGCACACTTGGGCTTCCCCACAAGAAGGACTTTGCCTGGATTCCACTGGTTCAAGGAGGGACTCCCTGTTTGCTACAGGTGAAAAATTGCTAACAAGAGTCCCCTGCACCAACTCCTGAAGAAACCAACCAGCTGACCACTGTCCAGTGGCCAAAAAGGAGTATGCTCCAGGAGATTTTGGGAGTTGTAGTCCACACCCCCAAGGATCAACTCAGAGCTTCTGGAACCTCGGGGTGAGCTGTGGACCCCAAAAGAACCTTAAAGGAACATCTGGGAGAAGATCCAGAAGTTTGGAGAACTTTTGAAAAAAAAGCTCCATACAGGGACTGACCCGCCTCGGCAACTCTAGCCGGCCCTGATTTGCAGGTTCGTCCCGGTGAAGAAAATCTCCAAAAAAGAGACTAAGGCGGTCATTCTGACCGCGGCGGTTGCTGGTCGCCGCCCGCCAAGCGGTTCCCGCCGAAAGACCGCAGCGGCCATTCTGGCTTTCCCGCGGGGCCGGCGGGCGACTGCCAGAAGACCGCCGGCCGGCCCAGCGGGAAAGCCCCTACAACAATGAAGCCGGCTCGGAATGGAGCCGGCGGAGTTGCAGGGGTGCGACGGGTGCAGTGCCACCCGTCGCGATTTTCACTGTCTGCAAAGCAGACAGTGAAAATCTTTGTGGGGCCCTGTTAGGGGGCCCCTGCACTGCCCATGCCAGTGGCATGGGCAGTGCAGGGGCCCCACGGCACCCGTTCCCGCCATCCTGGTTCTGGCGGTGGACACCGCCAGAAACAGGCTGGCGGGAAGGCGGTCGGAATCCCCATGGCGGTGCTGCAAGCAGCGCCGCCATGGCGGATACCCTGGGCCAGCGGGAAACCGGCGGGAAACCGCCGGCTCCCCTTTTCTGACCGCGGCTTTACCGCCGCGGTCAGAATCGCCCAGGAAGCACCGCCAGCCTGTTGGCGGTGCTTCCGCCGCCCTCCGCCATGGCGGTCATGGACCGCCAGGGTCAGAATGACCCCCTAAGTCCGAACGTAGAAAGTAGACCGGGACCTCCCAACCAGTGCATCCAAGGAGGGCTCCAAGGACGTCGGATCAAGATCCAGGTTTGCCCCAGTTGAAGGATTTTCACCTCGAAAAAACGACTAAGTCCGAAGGTAAAAATCTCCACTGAGGGCTCCCACTACGCGTATCCGGAGAAGAGTTCTAGGAGGTCGGATTGGACTGGCAGGTTCATCCCACTGAAGAAGATCTTCAGAAAAACGACTAAGTGCGAAGGTAAACTTTTGACCAAGGCCTCCCGTGGGCTGTAGCTGAGCCGGGCTCCATCGCGGTCGGCCTTAAACTTTGACTTTGCCCTGGTCGAGGTGCGATCAGATGACCAGATTGTCACTTTTAGTTTCTAGGCGCTAGAAAACAATAATTCTCTAAAAATTCATATTTCCGGTTTCCCTTATCCGATTTTATTCGTTTTTGTGTAATTTTAAAGATAAAAATATAATCTATTTTTATAAATTGGTTTTGGATTTTTAAACAGTTTCCTGTGTTTTATTTAATTACTGTTTTGTGATATTTTAATGCTTTACATTCTGTCTCCTAAATGAAGCCTTGTCGCTCGTTGCCAAGCTACCAAGGGTTGAGCTGGGTTTAATTTATTGAGACCTAACTGGACCTAAGTGGAGGTTAGTGGCCTATTGCTAAGTGTAGGTACCTACCTGCCCTTGCCAATAACCCCTTTTCCAACAGGACCTTAATTGGCTGCGCAAGTATACACCTCTTGTAATCTGAGTTAGCTTGAGGAGGTTGACCAATTAACAATGTCAGGGAAGTATTATAGTCATTGTGCTGCCCTATGTTGGGCAGTGTGAAAAAACAATTTGTGTACTTCACTTGGTAAGCTTACTAATAAAGCAACCATAGTGGCAGGACCTAACTCTTCGATCCACGTGAGCTAGTTCTCAAACCTTGTAATCCATGTCCTCCATCCTGCAGTCACCAATAAGCCGGCAGAAATCATGTTGAAGAATGTAATTGTATTTGTGGTGTTGGGAAGCATATCTGGAGACTTTGTAAAGAAAACAGCACACTGGGGTTGAGTCTGAGGAACAGACTGGTCTCTGTGTTACAGAAATCAGGCTAGGCACAGGCAGCCTTAAACAAAAACTTAATTCTTTCGTAATGCATTCTGTCACTTGCATTTCTGCATAAATGTAGATTTTCCTAGTACTTTAAGAAGGAACGTCTTAATTTTACTAAAGACACAGCGGCAAGTATTATTCTTCTCTGCTCTTGCTTTAAATCAACAGTCACAGTCAAGAACTAAACAAAAAAACAACAAATGCCGTGGGTCTGATTGAGAGAGGTCTCTGATTGCATGGGTAGCCCCCCACTTTTTGCCTGGAAAATTATGTGGTTGTAAAATTGTAAGTATCAGGGCCCTTGCTAAGCAGGTTCGCAGGGCTGGATCTTTTCTCCAAAACTGTACTATGTTTTGCACTTCACCCACCCTTGTAAGTCACTGGTAAATGTTACCCCTGGTACCAAGAGCATGGGTACTGAAAAAGCCCCCCCAGAGCTGCGGCACCAATTGTGCCACTCTGAGAGACCCCACACCATCCTCATTCAAACTGCCATTGCAAGTGCATGACAAGGTATTTGTAAAAGCTTCAAATTCAACACGCCTCTCATCAAGACTGCCCTGTCCACAAACACTGCATACACTAGGTAATTCACCCCTAAGGCAGGGTGCACTATAGTGCATGTGAGGGCATATGTTTGCATGAGCAAATATGCCACTATTGAGTCTTTACCAAATCTTAAAGCATAGTAAGTGTACAGGGAAGCCATAACAAATACATTTGCTGAACACTGGTCATTACGACTTTCCCAGCTACAGAAGCTTTGCTGGTGCACCCTGCAGGCTACAGCATTGCCGCTGGCTCGATCACAAGCAAGAGATAATGCTGTAGCCTGTTTCCCGCTAGGCCAGCAGACGGAAACTCAGGTTTCCTCCCCCTGATCAAGTGGGAAGCTCCTAATGGGGCCATCAGGGAGATAGCCTGTGTGGTGGCAACCTCCCCACGGAAGTTCGGCGGATGGTAAAACTGTCTGCTGAACTCATAAAGACCGCCCCTTAATTTCGAACAGAATTTTCAATGTTTTTAGTCACTTTGTCCATGGAGGCTGCCACAGCCTGATCCACTGAGTCTTGAATTAAGTTGTTCAAATTATCTTTTATATTATTATCTTCCTCCTCATTCTCCTGCAACATGGGCAAACTGTCTAATTCCATATTAATTGGAAAAAACAACTAGGCAAGGGTTAAACTGGAGCGGTGGGGCAAAGAGCTGAAGGTTCTCTCGTGGATGTTACCTCTGGGGAAGGAGCTGGGCTTACGAAAGAGACAAGGCTTAGAGGCGGGAGCGGAAGCCTCGTCTCTGGGAGGGGCTAAAGACTGAGTCAAAAGACCTGTCTGAGGAGAGGCAGATAGCAGAAAGGCTCTTCGGGGGAAAATACATGTCGGGTAAGGCAGACAGTGGGAAGGATGTCCTAGAGAAATACCGTGACAGGGTACATGAGGAAATAACACGTGTCTCGACTGTGACACAAAATGGTAGTCCCAGACTGTTACACAGGTGACATAAGGAGAAAGCACTTGAGGGAGTGCTTCAATGTGCCGACGAAGAGGATGACACTACAGAGGCCTGTAAGTACAATTTATTCAGCACTTCACTATATCCTGTAAATAAACTTAAAAGAGTCCAAGTAAGAGAAACGTATATATATATATATATATATATATATGTATATATATATATATACATATATATATATATATATATATATATATGAAATACTTATCTTGACTGCGATTAGCAAGAAAAGAGGAATTTTTGCAGTCAATCTAAGTATTTATGTATTATAGGTAGTACTATACTGTTATTAGTTAGGGTGATTCTACGTAGCTCTCTCCCATTGCCTGGCTATCCTCCAGACCCATGGGATTAGTAGTTTTTTTTTTGTTTAGTTCTTGACTTCTGAGTTAAAACAAGAACAGAGGAGCATAAGAGGATCCTCTGGTCTTGCAATAAAATTGGCATTCATGGCCTGAGATTGCCTCATCCTCTGAGTTTTTTGTGCAGCAAATAGAAGTGTGAGGCCCAACACTGCGCTGAATTACTGTCGACTATGTCTCTTGAGGGCTATTGTGCGGCATACATGGATGTTGTGCTCTGTATCTCCCTCTAGTAGTAGAGCTTGGGCACTGCATTGCACACGAGTGTAACTGGAGTGTGCTTTCTACAATGTGTGTGGTGAGACTACTGTGGTCCCCATGCAAAACCTGGTCGGCCAGAGAGTTGTGAGATACCCAAGACGTGACCTTTTAGGGAGGTAGCCACAACTGGGTGCTCAGTGGTGGAAGGAAGCATCTCCACCTTGTTGCGAGTATGTTGTGTTCTTAGCAAAGCATTAAGGATAGACACATCCACTGGTGAGTGCATTTACTTCTGTAGCCCAAGAAAGGTGGTGGGGGGAGAGACAGACAGAGAGAGGCAGAGAGAGAAAGAGATAGACCATCTTCCAGCACTTTTATTTATGTCCTATATTGTGTCATAGTGAACTATACCACAAGCACCCACACCTCGGAATTGCTTTGACTGTTCACACACTCATTTTCTGGATTGGTGAGTCCTCGGGACATAACAGAAGACTTAAGAAATGTGGGGTACCTCGGGATCTTATGGATGCAAAGTTAACATGCTTCTGCCCAAGTGTAAGTCTTCAAACTTGTTTATCTTAAACCATCTGCAAAGTACCCTGTCACTGATAAAGGCATCCTCTTGCTTATACAGAATGGCAGATGAGAAGGGCTGATAGTTCTCGTCTGTCCAACAAAAAATATGGATCTTAATGTCCTTACGCAATGCGAGATGATGGGCTATACATGGACTATGTGGCAGTAGAGCATTCTTACCCTTTACCACGAGATAGAATAGGTGCGGGCACCAGCACTGATGCCTAGAAACTTGTGAAGGACTAGGAGTCCCAGAGAAAATGAGAAGTAATTCACATTTTACAGAAATTAATTGTCAATATAATTTGCACACTTTTTCCTAAATACATCTATTCACCGAGAGCAGTATTTGGAACAACGATCAAAAGAATCCTATTTTTCCATTAATTGAAAAGTTGTTGCAACCAAAATAACTACATGTTTCTGAGAGTGTGTGTGTGCTCAGTCTGATTAAATGAACTCTCTACGGACTTTTGATTGAGATATAGCGTAAAAAGCATTTTTAGCAAACTTCAAAGTAAGGGGTATATTTATACTTGTTTTGAGCTAAATTTGTGTCATTTTATTAGACGCAAATTCTGTGCCAAAATATGTTGAGGCATTTAGTTTGCTACAAAAATGTCAAAGGGAGATGAAGAAGGTATTTAAGAGGCACGTTTTAGGTTAAGCTGGGCGATGAAGAGATCGATTCAAGCAAACTATCATACCTCATTCGGAATAGGTTTTAGACCTAATCTTTACCAAACCTCTTATCATTCAGGAGCTTTTTACCCTAAAAAACAAAGCACAATTGGGAGAGGATCTCATGGAGATTATTGTATATGTGGATCAGGTAAGTCTAGACCCTTTTGATACCCCGTTTAAACTGGGCAGCAGACTTGCACAGTTGTTCGAGAATTGTTCTTGGATAACAGGGGATCCTTGGGTTGTGGAAATGGTAAAAGGTTATCACATAGATTTTGTGAGGGATCCAGTGCAGATACATATCCTGGCAATGATAAGGCTCAACACCGAACTAACAACTTTAGTTAACAAGGAGGTCCAAGTGTTGTTAGCAAAGGGAGCTATTGTGGCGTTAAAAGGAACCTTGAGTGAAGGGCTTTGTGAGCAATATATTTCTGGTAGAGAAGAAGACGAAGGCATGAGGCTGGTGATAAATCTGAGGAGTTTAAACAAGTGGGTGCAGTATCACCATTTCAATATGGAAGGCCTGTATTTACGTAGAGACGTTATGCAATATATGGGATTGGTTAACAAGGTGAGATTTGCAGTATGCTTATCTGACAATTCCAACTTGGGAACCCAATCAGAAGTTTCTTCAGTTCGGGTGGGGTGGAAAAATGTGGAAGTTTGTGTGTCTTCCATTTGGTCTGTCATCAGAACCCTTAGAGCTTCACCAAGGTTCTATGGCCTGTAGTTGCATATTTGAGAGAATGGAGTGTACGTCTTATTACACATCTTGACAACATTCTTTTGTGACCAGGAGAGGCCGAAGGTACTAGAGCATATGAATATGACAGTGTCCTTGTTGGATGATCTGGGGTCTATGATTCTGACTCAGAAGATTCAGTTCTTAGGTTTTCTGATAAATACAACAGAGTGACAACTGACAGTTCCAAAGTCGAAGCACATTAGAAGGAAATAAGGAAGATTTTGTGTTGGGAGAAGATCTCGCTGAGAATGTTGGCAGGAGTGGTAGGTTGGTTGTTCTCTACAATTCAAACCATTTTCCAGGACCTTTGAAAAAATTGTTTGGAGCTTCTGGAAGGGGCCTTTGAAATAAAGAGGTTGAGGAAGAACAAGGCAAAGTGTCTGATTCTTTTGTGGATGGACAATGTCTCTGCTGTAAGATATGTGAACAAGTAAGGAGGTCCAAAATCAAGAGATCTGGCAGATTTGGCAAAGGTGTTTTGGGAGTATTGTCTAAGTGGAACCAGAACGTGTTCCAGGGTTCTACAGTGTGGAGGCAGATTGTTTTTCAAAAAATTACAGGGATTCAAGCGAGTGGACTCTTGACAATGCAGTGTTCAGTAGGATAATGGAACATTGGGGCCAGTTTCAGGTGGACTTGTTTCTACACCGATTGACACACCAGTTGGAAATGTTTTTCAGTTGATGTACAGACCCGGAGTCAGTGGGGATAGATGCGTTCAGACAGGATTGGAGAGGCCTCAAGCCTTATGCTTTTCCCCCATTTTCTAAGATAGCTTGGGTAGCAGCGATGGCTTACCAGTGGAAGGAGACACCAGTGGTAATAACACCTCTCTGGATGTCTCAAGTCTGGTATACAATATTTCTGGAAATGTCCACTGATTATCCAATTCTGTTGCTGATATTTCCAGAGATATTGGTAGGCCCAACAGGAGAGTTGCACAGTTTGGTTCTAGAAGGTCAGTTAAAACTGATGGCATGGAAAATTTTACAGGGAGCTTTGAATTATATTAAGAAATCCTGGGCGCCAGGTCCTTAGAAAAGGTTGGCATGGCAAAAATGGATTTGTTGGTGTGTGGAAAGGGATTGTGATCCCATTTCAGTGGCTATTGTGGAGGTAGTAAATTATTTGTCAGAGATATTTGAGAATGGATTGTCCTATAGAACAATTAATAATAATCGATGAGCTATTGCTGCTGGTAATGTTTTAGTTAATGGCATTACAGCAGGTCAAAATGTTCTGGTGAGGAGACCTGTGAGGATTTCAAAACTGCCAGTTTCTAGATATAAGTCTGTGTGGGATGTGACTAAGGTATTGAGTTATTTGGAGAGTTTAGGTGTAAGTGAGTTATTAGGCTTTAAATTGCTATCACAGAAATTAACAATTCTGTTATGCCTCGTATCTTTTAGAAGAGTATCTGACAGTAGGGCTCTAGAGGTTTCTGCAGAGTTTATTTGCCAGAAGGAGTGTTCTTCTATCTAAACAGAAAGATTAAAAATATATATATTTCTATATTATATCCATACTTCAATGGTCATGAAAAGTTATGTGTGGTGTGGTAAGTGAAGCAATGAGAAAATAACTTTAAAGTTTAGGTTGGAGAATATCAAACAACTGTTGATTGCTTTTACATACCCACATGAAGGTGTATCATCTCCAACTTTTCTGAGATGGGTGAAGGAGGTGATGAGTAATTCTGGTGTGGATATTTGCTTGTTTGGAGCACATTCTGTAAGAGGTGCATCTGCTGCATGTGCTGATTGGTCAAGTTATGCAGTTTTTTGTGAATTTTACGTTAAGCCTTTTGAAAATGCAGCTTGTTGCTTATTAAAGAAGCTTTGAACTTGCAATAATGCAATAATGTTAGCCTTGGGTTTTCCCTAGCTTTGATGGTCTGAAAATCTGGATTTTAATAAAGACACCAAGGCTAATATTATTCCCACCCTTTTACCCAACCCTATTCACATGTTAATGTATTTTTGTAGCGTGTGGCCAACAATAAAACAAATTGATGTAGAAGACAACATCATCTCCAGATGGGAAACCTTGAAGGAATTTCTGTAATAGTATTCTTTCATGAAAGTGGAGAATGGATCTTTCTCTTTTGGACCCTTGTTAAATGTTTAAAATTTGAAAAGAATTTAGCTTTAATAAGTTAAGTATTTTGTGATCAGCTAAAAACATAAGGAAGAAGTCAGAGGTTTCTGGCCTTTCATTAGGTTGGAATTATGATGCTTTGAGTTCTAAAGTTCTTTAAAGTGGCTGCTGTGAATGGTGGCAATAAAGAGAGACTGCATTAATATTAGCCTCTGTGTCATTTAAAAAATCTGGATATTCTGACAATAAAAGCTGGGGAAGATCTACATTATCAACTGTTGTGACTTTATAAAGGTGTTGCAGGCCAGATGGCAGAGCACTCCGAGAGCCCATCAGAGCAACTCTAGTTTCACTGAAAGCAGAAAGGACAGTTGCAGGAGAGAGAAGGAAGACAGAGGAGGTTGTGGGGGTTGGTTAAGGATAGCAGGTAAGATATTTATTTTTCTCATTTGGGTCAGGGAAGAGAAGGCATTGTATTTATAGTTCTCCTATTATCCTCCTTCCTGAGCAGTAATTGAGGTCTAGGGCAGATGATTTTGGTGGCCATACAGCTTTGCTTTCATTGTCTATTTGATGTCACTCACAAACCCTCAGTGAAAAAACATCCCATATTTCACTCTTTCCCATCTATAATCAAATATGTAAACCCCGATTACTCTGGAGTTTGGAATTTAAGGGGGGTGATGAATTGCACTGCTAAAAGGTTTCCAATTTCAAATGAGATAACATGCAGGTTTTGGTGCTTTCCACACCTGTATAGAAAATTGTCAGTATTTACAGGGCATTTTTGCCCATTTAATTCCATCAGATTTGACCTGCCAAACGTTATCAAGGGGATGAAGGCTTTATTGAACTTAGTAATTATTGGTATGTTAAACTCTGACCCACTCATAATTGTGACTGTCATCTGTGAGTCTACCCTGCCAAGTGTTGCCATTTCAATCCTGGACCCTTGGAAGTAGGCTTAAGGTGTTTGCTGTGGCTGAAACAATGCATTGCTGCTGCTGCACAGATTAGCATTGCCTCTGTTGCATGGAATGCAACTGGATCATCAGTCCCATTGCATGAATCAGATTCAAAACATTTCCCTCTCCCGGGCAGATCGACCTCACGCGTCTCCTTCAGAACTATGCTTTTGAGTTGAGAAAATTGACGCATTTTTGTTGCTGCCTGGGGAAGAGTCATTGCCTCCACAGGGGGAATCAACATTGATGTGCCGCTTCAGACTACTCCTTTCATCTTTGACATTGACGCATACAGGATTAAGGTGCTTTGTTTCAGCAGACCCAAAGGGGTCTCTGTAACCAGCCTGTGCTTCCTTGCAGTCGGCCTAAACCTTTGAATTTTTCCTGTTCCAGCCTGACCAGATATCCCCAGATAACCAGATTATATAAGACCTATTTTACAATTTATTCTTCAACAATTCATATCTCAAGTTCTACTTATTGAATTTTTGTTGTTTTGTTTTTGACCTTGTTTTAACTATTAAACTAAGTTCTATTATTCTAACCAGGTATGGTATCTTTTTGTGAAGTGTTTTCACCATTTTATTGTTTCAAGTATTGCACAAATATTTAACAAATTGCCTCTTAAGTTAAGCATGACTCCTTTGTGCCAAGCTACCAGAGGGTGAGCACAGGTGAATTTATGGTGTGTTTGTGACTTAACCTAACTAGGATTGAAGTTTCTGGTTGGCCAGGGCTCACACAACAGTCAACAAGTAACCCAATTTCCAATAACCCTCAAGCAGGAGTTGAAACTGTAGTGTAAAAGAGAATGCCCACAGTCCCTAAACTGCATATTCTATGGAATCCGGCATTTCCCTCCATTCAGGTCAGCATATTAGTTGGTGTTGGGAGGCATCTAACACAGTTTGCTTTCACACCTATTTAGTGCTAAACATTGGGTGAGAGAAGCTGGAGAATCAATGCAATTTAGCCTACAAGAAGTTCAGCCAAGAGAAGTTTAACTTTCTGAAAGTTAATGTTCCTTAACATTCATAAAAAATTGGACTTTACCATTTAATTCAAATGTCAATAACTATTAAACATAGTTGTTTCATTATTTTCCTGACTGGTCCCATTCCTGAGATTCAGTATTGGTATTTTAATCGGCATACTGATTTTATACAATGGACAGTTAGGTCACCACAGTGGAAGTAACATTGTGGGTATTGCCACTGTAAGGACCCCCTTTTAAATACATGTACTCTACCTTTGAGACTGCAAGGCTTACATAGAAGTGACTTATTAAAATTACAAAAGGAGGTGTTCGTCATCCAGAAGGGTCATTTTCACAGGTTGAACCGCAGGCTTAAAACTACAGCAGTCAGGCTACAATAATAGGCTTGAAGCCATGCTTGACATGCCACTGTAGTGAATGGGACAATAGGTGGCATAATTCACTCGTAGAAATTAACATCCATGCTATGGATACATCTTGTACCATATACTAGGAACTGATAATGTAAATACACCAATTAGGATTATGCCAATTTTACCATGTTTACAGGGGAGCACAGGCACTTAACTACTTGTTAGCAGGAGTAAAGTACATAGAGATCCAAAGCAACCAAAAATATATAGGTTCCAGCAAATGGAAAAACGTCTGTGGTGACAGTGCAGAATATACAGATTTTCTACAACAGTGAATCACAGAAGAAAGAAGTGGCAGGCACACAGCAGGTAATGGGTTTCTTTTTGAGTGTTCAAACAGGCCAACTCAAAAATGTCTAGAGAGCATCAGATGCTTGATCTCATAATCAGTTCAGGAGGTTCCTGTGCACAGACTCAGGTGTGGCATTGCTCCCCAAAGTCCTGGAAAACACTAAGGAGATACGCAGAGAAAGGCAGTTGTTTCAGAAGAGACCCCTGTTTACCAGGTTGACCATGATGGAGTCACCGGCATTAGTCTGCAGCAAGGGCAGCAGATGAATGAAGGAACATGCTTAGATGTTTGGCTGGAGATTATTGAGCCCCAGGACGTATGGCACCATCCTACAGCCTGCAGCCACCACTGCCTAGTTTACAAGGTCCATGTTTGACTAGCTAGAGGCCCAATTCCAGGTTTTGCTTTGCATTCTGAGACTTGCAGTCATGTGTATCCTATTATATAAACAAGCCTAAAAGTCCCAGAATGCAACATAAAACCTGGATTGTTGCAGTTTGTTACATGTGAATCCACAAAAGTTGCCGGGACTGATTACAGAATGCTGTGGACTGGGCCCCATAATTTCTTGCTGCTGCTTCCCAGTGAGTGCCATCACCGGTCTCAGGCCACCACAAATCCAGATGGGGGTTGTGTTGTGGTCCCCTTTGGTACTTTTGGCCTCTTTGATCTTAATGTGTTTTGGTTGTGGCTGCTGCAGCTGCTGCTTTTAGTAACTCAGCCTACCGGTTCTGCACCAGATCTCCTGAGACGGGAGGAAGAAAAGGGAAATAATAGAAGGAAGAAAAAATGGAAAATGACGGTAAATAAATTAATGGAAAAGAGGGTTCAAGGGCAGAGAAGGGATCTTATAGAAGAAAGGAGAAAATAAAGAAACACAAAACAGGCAGAGAAGGAGAGATGAATGAAAAAGAAGAGAATAGGGATTCGGAGAGAAACAAAGTGAAACAAATAAAATTAGGTGAAAGGAAGAAGAAGAGAACATGGTGATATGAAGAAAAAAGCTATAAGGAACGGAGAAAGAAAGGCAGCCAGTAGAAAGTTTGTGTAACGAGAGGCAAAAATAATGCAAGCATTCATGAATTAAACAGCACAAGAAATGCAAACATGAAATGAACCGATGACAGAAGGTGGGCAAAGATAGAGCACAGTGTAGAATGCGTTCTCTATGGAAGGAATTTGAGGCAAAGGCACAGTTGGTTCCCACCCACTCACTTGTAGATGGGGGTCATGTAAGTGCAATATGTAGGCTGCAGCTAAAATCTGGGCACCAGAATTTAACTCTTTTTACAAATTGAGGGCCAACTTTAAGTGAAAATGACGGTGCATACCACTGTGCAAAATTTAGCAGCGTCACGTACCGTCATTTTCAAAATGCAGGTATGTGCTGTGTTTAGAATAATACTGTGCACCCCTGTGTTTCTCCTGCACTAAATTAGCTGCCATTTGCCAACGCCATCACCCTTGCACCATAATGCAAGGATGGCTGGGTTGAGGGGGAGATTGTTTTTGTGCAAAAAAGGGACACCTTCTTCCACAAAAACAATCTTCAATGGTGATTTGCTCCTTCTGTGTGTGCTGCAAAACGCAGCACACATAGAAAGAGCAAAAAATGAGGAGAAATGAAAGCATTTCTCCTTGTTGTGCCACTCTAACACCACCCCTGGGGCAGCATTACATTTTGGCACTGCCTCATGTTTACATAAACGTGTAAATCTGGGGGCAGTTTCAAAATGCAGTGGATGTTGCTGTGGCACACCCACAACAACACCCATTGCACGCCCCTTCTACGCAAAGTGCTGCATGTGAAGGAGCAGTGCTTACAAGGTGGCATTGAGCCACAAAAAGTGGCTTAACGCCACCTTGTTAGTACGGTGCAATGCACAACACAAGAGGAGCGTCACTGAACGTGATTCTCCGGTGGTGCTGGGGGCTCTTAAACTTAAATATGCCCCTGAGAACGTTATCAATGATTAAAACATTTTCAGGAAAAACTGAAGACACTTATTCTTGTGTGTGTAAATTATATCTGTTAGCGCTGGTCAATATGAGCCTGAACTCTGCATCTGATACCTTCTCTGTGAGTCCACTCCTAAGTCATTTAAGTAGCTGAGTGGCTCTGTGTTATCTATGGATCATGCTATTGATAGCCTTTAAGGACACGAATATTTAGATTGCTTTCTTGGTGAATCAGAGAAAGGCGCTAGGTGAACGGTGTGATCTTATGATAAAGTAATAAAATGATATGGCATAAAACATATGATTGATCGTCATTGTGCGCCTAGTCCCTCGAAGTCCGTCAGCGTCACATGCTTATAGGTTTTGGCAGTATAACAAATAATACTAAAAAGATGAGGAATGCAGCAATGATGTATCAATTGCTACCAGATGCACCAGTGTGAGTTCCATGCTGCTTTGACTGGAATAGTTAACTGAATGCCTTGAGACGAACTGCTTCAGTCCCTGAATCAAGTCTAGCACGTGCTGCCGGTGCTATCTCAACAAAGAATGTCAATTAAAGAAAGGAACCCTGTACACGTCCCCTCATTCTTGCAAACCACGAGTGACTCATCCATTCCAGTATTGCTTTACAGAAGGACACTTTTTTCCAGTAAATACGTTCGTGTTACGCACACTGATTTATCAGCTGCATGAGAAAACTTATATTTTAAAAATGATAAAACATCCCAAATGCACGCATTTATTCAATTGCATGTGTCCCACAGAAAAATCTAGACTTTGTACATCAAATATATAATAAATACTGAGGCCCATATTTATACTTTTTGACGCACAACTGCGCCCTCGCAGTTGTGCGTCAAACATTTTACCGCCGGCTAACGCCATTCCAACGCTCCATGCGGGCTCTTTATTAATGGAATTACCTTAGCCGGCGCTGCAGACTGGTGTGCGTAAAAAAAAATGACTCACACCAGGCAGCGCCGGCGTATGGGAAAATGGGGGTTGTGCGTCAAAAAACGGTGCAAGTCAGGTCTGAGGCAAAATTCAGGCCTCAAACCGGATTTGCGCCATTTTTTTTTACGCCCAACCTCCATTGACATGACTCCTGTCTTAGCAAAGACAGGAGTCATGCCCCCTTGCCCAATGGCCATGCCCAGGGGACTTATGTCCCCTGGGCATGGTCATTGGGCATAGTGGCATGTAGGTGGGCCCAAATCAGGCCCCCATGCCACAAAAAAAAATTGGATAAAAACACTTACCCAAACTTACCTTTACTTCCCTGGGATGGGTTCCTCCATCCTTGGGTGTCCTCATGGGGTGGGCAAGGGTGGCAGGGGGTGTCCCTGGGGGCAGGGGAGGGCACCTCTGGGCTCTTTCCGAGCCCACAGGTCCCTTAACACCTGCCCTGACCCAGGCGTTAAAAAACGGCGCACATCAGGCTATGCGCCGTTTTTTAAGGCCCACCCCCTCCTGTGCGTCAAAATGATGCCAGAGTATAAATAAGGGGCGCAGGCCTTAAAGTCATTTTTTGGAAGGGAAAGCCTACCTTGCATATAATTAACGCAAGGCTGGTTCCCCCTCCCAAAAAATTACGCACATGGTGGAATTTTGACGCCCGCGGTGTCGGACGTCTAAGTATAAATATGGGGCAGGGTTTGCGCCGATTGTGCGTCAAACATTTTGACGCACATTTGACGCAAACAGAGTATAAATATGCCCCTGAATTTTAATAGAATGATCACATTTTTCATCTATTAGACATTTTACCCAATTAAAATACCAAGGGGTGTCAGCATGAATTGTACCAATTAAAATTGGGTAAAAGGTGCTGCTTTGCCATCTATTTGTCAAAATTTTCTCTGGAAGGAAACATGATCACCATAGTGAAATTAGGTGCAGGTGCTGTCGCCCCACCATTTTAAAATTTCACCAACCGTCACCGAATATGGTGGTATTTAACGTGTGGAGTGTGGCAACAACAGGACGCAGCACAACTCAACATGATGCAGGACTTTGCATTGCAGCACCTCACAAATCCTGAACGGCATCTCCTTCTGAATGGATGCAGTACAATGAAACTTGATACAGTGCAATGTACTTCCTAACATATCAGCCCAAATACAAACAAGCACACTTTCCAGAAGGCCAAACTCAGTCCTGTACCCAGCCCGCACTCCATCACGGCCTGGCACTACCAAATAACCACTGTTGGGGCATTGTGTTTATAGCTTTTCTTTTGCTTAAGACTTTGAAGTACATATCTTGGGTCCTACTGATTGTTTTTGTTGAAAATTACCCTTTTTTACTGGATTTCCAGTGTCTTTTTGGCTTCTGACCTCCTGTTTTGATCCTGTGCTGAATTTCATTTTTTCTGGTTTTAGAACCCTGGGTCTCACTGATGACCAGTGTGAAAGTGAGAATGTTCCGTGTGAATTATATGTGTAAATGACTTTTCCATTATTGGAATAATTGATTTATTATTTAGTCCCTAGTAAAGTGCACTAGAAGTGCCCAGGATCTGTAAGCCAAATGCTACTAGTGGGCCTGCAGCACTGGTTGTGCCACCCACGAGTAGCCCTGTAAACATGTTTCAGACCTGCCACAGCAGTGTCTGTGTGTGCAGTTTTAACTGCCAGATCGACCTGGCAAGTGCACCCACTTGCCAGGCCCAAACCTTCCCTTTTACCTCATTTAAGTCACCCCTGAGATCAGGCCAAAGAAGCCCCCTGGGCAGGGTGCAGTGTATTTAAAGGTAGGACATGTACTGGTGTGTTTTACATGTCCTGACAGTAAAATACCGCTAAATTCCGTTTTCACTACTGCAACGACTGTCTCTCCATAGGGTAACACCTGGATTGCCTTTGAAATATCTTTCAACTGTAATTTCCCATTGGGATCAAATTGAGATATGGAGTTTAAGGTCTCTGAACTCACAGTTTAAAAATACATTTTTGGGTGAAGTTGTTTTTTTAATTGTAAGTTTGAAAATGCCACTTTTAGAAACTGGACATTTTCTCGCCTAATCATTCAATGCCTCTGCCTGTCTGTGGAATACAGGTCTGGGTCAGGATGGCAGTTAGGCTGTTTGTGAATTTACTGTAGACAGTCACACAAAATGAGCTGAGGTGTGCCCTGCATGTCCTGATGGGCCTTCTTGGGTTAGAGAGGTGGGAGGAGCTGGAACTTGCACCCGAATAGGGCTTTGCCTGGCCTTACACAAAGCAGTCTCCAACCCCCTGGAGTGTGTCTGAGGCTAGAGCAGGAAAGTCAGGTCTTGAGCACTAAAAAGACTTTTCTTTGAAGTTTGCCTACTTCAGGGTCAGAATTGATTATAAATACTGGGCCTGTGACTCACAAAGTTAGAATCCTGCTGGACTGAGGACATTCTGCAAGGAAGAAGAGTTAGATGCTGTAGAATGAATTGCCACCCTGCCTGTTGATTTGCTGTGCTGGCCTGCTTCTTGCTGCTTCTGTCCTGGGAGTCAAATGACTGGACTTTGAGTTCTGCATCCTGCTTCCAAAGGTTCTCCAAGGGTTTGGACTGAGCTTGACTCCTATTAGACGTCTAAGGGACATCAAAGACTTGATATGTCTTGGCTCTCTTGCTCAGAGTCCTGAATCACCTAGTGGCACCAAATCCAGTTCGAGGCCTTTAGGCGTGAGTTTTGGTGTAACCCGAAAGAAACCGAGTACATCAACTCCAGAGTTACTTCAGAACTTGTGATACTGTCCGACTCCATGCCGCTGCCTGTACCAGAGCTGGGGTCCCTACTGAGTGCAATGACCGCAACTGTCACTGCAGCCCTGAAGGCCCCGCAGTGCCTCTGTAGTCCTGACATAGTATGAGTCCTGAGTGGCATGGCACGTCTGTGACACCTGATGCAGCTGCAGCACCTGTGGTCCATGGTGCAATTGTGACAACACAAAGTGGACGCATCGCTTCTTGACCTGCTGGATTCATGGACCCCACTGGATCATAAGAAACCAACACCTTGTCACTGACACCACATCACCTCCCCTTCAACCGTAAGGAACTGGTGCCTCACCTCTCTTTCCTAGCAGTAAGGAATCCACGCCTCACCTTCCCAGCTCCAGCAACGTCTCACCTCAGCGACTCTGTGCGTCTTCTTTTTTTCCTCATTTTCCAAAGGTACTGTACCTGAGGTCGGTGAAACTGCAGGATCACCCCACACTCCCTCGCAAGTGACGTCTGACTACTGGGAATGACTCCATCAAGAATTCGTAAGAGCCCCAGTTGGAGCTATTGTATTTTCAAGCACTTTGTCTTTATCCCCTTGGGTGCCCCGGGCGTAATGGTTACGTCCTCAGCCTAGAGCCTGGATGCTGAGGATGTAACCATTATGTCCTGCACATGGCCCAAGGGGGTAGCACTAGCGCTCCCCCTCCCACCCCTCTATCCTGGGCAGGGATGGAAGGGGGATGGAATCGCTTCCCCTTCCACCCCGACTCCCCCAGTGATGTCTGATGAAGTCAGCGCACTATCACGTTTCTCTTCGGTACAGGCAAAGCGGTAGGTCAGAGAGGAATCGCAGGAAAGGAAAGGCATAGAGATCGTGCTGCAGAAATGCCCACTAGACACAAGGGAGTTTTTTGTTTTTGTATTTGTCATAAGGAGAACGTCCCCTTGGGCATTGGATCGATCCCTAAGGGGGGCAATTATTTTCATAAGGCCATTTCTGGCCCCCTTGGGGCAGAGCTGCCTATATTAATTAGGCCCATCTGCCCCCAAGGGGGCAGAAGCCTCTAGACACCAGGGATTATTTACTTTTGTTTTTATTAGTGGGAAGCAGCTCCTTAGGCAACGGTCGTTCCTCTGGGGGTCAAATTTATTTTAGGCCATTTCTGCCCACCTTGGGGACAGATCGGCCTATTTTTATTAGGCCAATCTGCCCCCAAGGGGGCAGAAACCGCTAGACACCAGGGATTTTTTATTTATTTTTTTTACAGAAAGGAAGACACCCCTTTGGCAACCGTCGCTCCCCTGGGGGCAATTTTATTTTAGGCCATTTCAGCCTATTTCTATTAGGCTGAAACCACTTAGGCACCACTGATTGGTGTGTGTGTGTTTTGTTTAGGGGGGCAGCCCCTTGGGCAAGGGTCACGCCCCATGGGGGTACATTACTGTTGGCCATCTCTGCCCCCCTTGGGGGCGGATCGGCCTTTTTTTCATAAGACCCATCAGGCCTCAAGGGGGGCAGAAATCCCACTAGAAACCAGGGAAGAATTTATTTTTAAAAAGAGGATGGGGGTATGGCCCTATCCCCACCCCAAATAAATGGGGACAAAGTTGTTCTGCCCACCGGTGGGCAGATGGGGGAATTTCCACTGATACACTCCCCATGGGGACAGAAAGCCTACTAGATGCAAGGAAATTAAAAAAAAAATAGTGGTATGGTGGCTACCAACCAGTATGGGCATGGTTATGCTCCAACCCAAACTGAAAGGGTAACAGTCTTTCAGCTCTCCCCGCGCACTAAAAGATCTTATCCCAACAGCAAGCAAGAGGACATTTGATTATTTTGGGTTTTGATTTTACATTTGGGCCATGAGAGCTTGGCTAACTCTCAAAATCGTCCCACTTGGAATGGTGAGGGCTGCACATTTTGAACTTTGGGACGCTGCCATCTAGAAAAATCTACAAGACCTAGGCATATCTGAAAATTAAACATCTGGGTGAGTCCAGAGTGGTGTGCTTCACATGCACAATTTTCTTACCCACAATGCTATGCAAACCTTCAACTTTGCTTGAAATCACACATTTTCCCCAAATTTTTGTAATGAAACCTACCGGAATCTCCAGAAATCCACAAAATTCCTACTACCCTGCATTGTCACATTTATACTGATAAAAATTCTGCCCCAATTGTCAGCTTACAAACGTATTTTTTCCAACTGCCCTTTTGGAACCCCTCAATTTTGACATGTTTTTGGCTCTTCCGTGTCACAGGCACTTGGCCCACCTACACAAGTGAGGTATAATTTTTATCGGCAGACTGAGGGGAACGTTTGGTGGTAGGAAATGTGTGCAGGTGTAGTGATCCCACACAGAAATGTGAGGAAAGTGTGATTTTTAGCTAAATTTGAGGTTTGCTGAGGATTCTGGGTCAGAAAACACTGGGGGACCAACGCAAGTCACACCTAACTGTACGTCCTCAGGTGTGTAGTTTTCAGAAATGTCTGGGTTTGGTAGGTTTCCCTGGATGACTGCTGAGCCCAGGACCAAAAAGGCAGGTGTCCGCCCCTGTAAAAACAGGTAGTTCTGTAATTGATCATTTTGATGTTTCCACACAGTGTTTTGGGGGCACTTCCTGTCGCGGGCACTAGCTCTACCCACACAAGTGAAGTACCATTTTTATTGGGTGATGTGGTGGAATGCTAGGTAGAATGAAGTTTGTGGCTCCCCTAAGATTCCAGAATTTTGCAGCACAGAAATGTGAGGAAAAAGTATTTTTTTGGAAAATTTTGAGGTTTGCAAAGGATTCTGTGTAACAGAACCCAGTGAGAGCACCATAAGTTAACCCATCCTGTTTTCCCCTAGATGTCTAGTTTTTAGAAATATCCAGGTTTGCTCGGTTTTCCTAAGTGCTGGATGAGCTAGAGGCCAAAATCCACAGCTAGGCACTTTCCAAAAACACTTCAATTTTCAATTTAAATATTTGATGTGTCCATGTTGCATTTTGAAGTGTTTCCTGTTGCGGGCAATAGGTCTAACAACACAAGTGAGGTACCATTTTTATTGGGAGACTTAGAGAAATGCTGGGTAGAAGGAAATTTGTGGCTCCTCTCAAATTCCACATCTTTCTGTCACCGAAATGTGAGGAAAATGTGTTTTTTTTCCCAAATATTAAGGTTTACTAAGGATTCTGGGTAACGGAACCTGGTGAGAGCACCACAACTTACCCCATCCTGGGTTCTGCTAGGTGCCTAGGTTTAAAAAATGCACAGGATTGGTAGGTTTTCCTAGGTGCCGGCAGAGCTAGAGACCAAAATCCACAGCTAGGCACTTTCCAAAAAACATCTCAATTCAATGTAAGAATTTGATGTGTCCATGTTGTATTTTGGGGGTGTTTCCTGTCACAGGTAATAGGCCTACTAACACAAGTGAAGTACCACTTTTATTGGGGGCATGCTGGGTGCAGGAAATTTGTGGCTCATCTCAAATTCCAGAACTTTCTATCACCGAAAGGTGAGGAAAAAAATGAGGTTTGCAAAGGATTCTGGGTAACACAACGTGGTGGGATCCCCACATGTCACTGCATTCTGAATTCCCCTAGGTGCCTAGTTTTTAAAAATGTATAGGTAATATCCATAGGTGCCAGCTGAGCTAGAGGCCAAAATCCACAGCTAGGCACTTTGCAAAAAACATGCTGTGTTTTGGGGCATTTCCTGTTGCGTGGTAATAGGCCTACCCACACAAGTGAGGTACCATTTTTATTGGGAGACTTGGGGGAATGCTGGGTGGAAGGAAGATTGTGACTATATACACATATATGCTATGTGGTTTCCTTGAGGGGAGATCGTGGCCCCTAGGAAAACCATACATCTATAAAAAAAATTGGGTGAGCCCTGTCAATTTTTTTTTTTAATTTGTATTTTATTTTTAACCGCTGCCAGGGGGTGATCATCTACCCCCTATGGGTTGTTTTTTTATTGCTACGGGGTCCTGCCCATATTCATAAGGGCCAACCCCCCCCCACTCATTTAACTTTTTTATATAATTTTTAAATATGTTTAACTCCTGGTGGGGTGTTCGCACCCTCAGGTGTACACCAACTTTTTAATTGCCCCATTCCTACTAGGGCCAACCCCTTCCCCCCAGATGACATCCTTGGCATCTAATGGTGTTTCCTGGCCATGGATCACAGAGCAACTAATATGCATGGACAGGAAAAACTTTCAGAAAGGCCTTGTTTGAAAGGGGATAATCTCCCCTTTCAGACAAGGCCTTCCTAAAAGGTGTGGAGGACATTTTGGCCCATTTTCCCCACCGGAGTAGAAAGCAGCCTTACCTGATGCTTCCTGCTCTGGTGGGGAAAACAAAATGTGGCATAAATGTGCCTCGTGGCGTGATGATAACACAGAAGGGAGGGTGGTGGAGCTGGAGGAGACACGGAAGTGTGGGATTTTGAATTTAAAAAAAATCCTTTGGTTGATTTTTAAATCCCCCCTATGACATCAGCCAATGTTCATGGCCAGCACCAGGGAGGGTGTGCGTGTGTCAGTTTTTGGTTGACAAACGCCTTAATGGGGTTAAATACACAAAAAGCATCATTAACCTGGCATTTTCTTTTTTTACTGATAAACGGAAGAGGGGAATTGTTCAGGTATTTAGTTACACGTAAAAATGTGCATGTACATTAACACTCAGTTCAAAAAGCTTTATTCAATTTCATATGGTAAATTCATGATAGCCAGAAATCACAAAATCATATGTACAAATAAACATTTATTGAATACTAGAACATGTACAGCAGTATAAAAAAAGATAAAAATGTGTTACAAGTTAAAAACTCATCAGTACGTTCCTACATCCACCTTCACCAAAGAGGTGATGTCACTGACTTCCTCTCTCTCTCCTTTTTTCTATCAGGAGGACTCTTGAATAGCCTGAGGTAGACACTTGCACCACAGTATGGTTTCCGTGGGACACTTGCTCTTTTCCTCTTCCATTCCCCTCTTCCTGGTCTACTTTGGTTGACTTTGACTATTGTTGGACTACCTTGGTCGAGGGTGAAGAAGGGAGTCTGCTTTGTGTCCTCCGCTTGCTCCTGCAGAAAACAAGGTGAGATTCTAACATACACTCACCTGCTACAGCACCTAGACTCTGCCATCTGAAAGTCTTGCCGTGCCAAGTGGTGTCAATCAAGTCCTGGACCCTTGAAAATGGGTATAAAGTGCTTCTATGGTAGAAATCCACACATTGACACCATTTTAAGAATAGGAACTGGCGCATTGATTTCATTGCGTGGACCTATCCTGGCACATCTCACTTGTAGCCAGCGCAATCAATGCATCCACTGCTACAGGAGCCATAGCAGGTCATCACATTTGGAACCAGTGGATTGCACTTGACACTGATGCATCACCACTGTTGCATGGAAAAGATCAACACTTCACCTCCCCTACGTGGCCTCACATCAACACATTGCTGTAGCTGTGCCATGTATCTCCTCAATGATGATAGAACATGGAAACTGGTATTTTTGTTCAGCGGGTCAAGGATGGCCCCTGTATCTGACCGGTCTGCCATCACGATTGGCCTGACCTTTTCATGTTGTCCTGGTCCAGCGCAACCAGATGTCCTACCTAGGCGCTTATTGCTTTTAAATGCTGTATTACAGATTATTCTCTAAAAATTCATATTTTAAGTTCTCCTTATTGGATTTTGGTTGCTTTAGTCTTGTTTTAAGTTCTCTTTTTCTAACCAGGTGTGGTGTATTTTGTGTTTTCACTGTGTTAATGTTTGAAGTGTTGAACAAATACTTCACTTTACAGTTAAGCCTGGCTACACTCTGGCAAGCTACCAGTGGGTGTTTACAGGTTAACCTTGGGTGTGTTTGTGACTTGCTCTGACTAGGATTTTGGTTCCTGCTTGGACAGGGAACACACCTTTGACAACCAGAAACCCAATTTCTATGACAAAGATCAAATGGAAAGTCTTCAAGTTTAGCACTTCTTGCACCATAAGTTGGTAAGGTTGGCAATTATTCTCAAAAGATAGATATTTTACACCTCCTCTGCATCTCTGATGGAAGTGAGCGACAGAGTATTCAAGTGATACAGCAAAAAGATGCAATAACCCACATTGGCGTTGTGGGACATCTAGACATCATGAAATAATGACAGATGTCTCATCAGAATCGCCACGCTCACTATAACAGAACACACTGAGAGTAATCCCAGCACCACAGATCAATCTGAAACTCCAGATAAGAAGAGGTACTAGAGGCATGTGTAAGGTCTAAAAGTGAACAACGTCACAGAAGTAGTGACGCTCATCCAAGCAGAGAAGTCAACTCCTTGCCACAACGTATTCTTCTGACATGCGTGCATAGCATTGAGTTTATAGCTGAAATACAACAAAGTCTTTCCTGCTAATTGTACACAATGCACCTGCAAACATTTTGTGTTCAAGTTACTCTGATAATCACATTTTCATCTAAGTCTTGTACAGAGCTGTAAAGCCTCAGCTTTCCTTTTTCTGACAATTAAATGCATAAATAAATAGACGCAAACCTAGAAAAAAGCATATGCCTCACCGAACGTTACTTCACCAAAATGCCAGGGGTAGCCAAAGTGATATCACACTCCATTTAACCTTTTCTTTCATTCATGATGCATGCTTACCTATACACACAAACACGCACACACCCACTTAGACACACTCTCACCCGAAACCACGCACACAACATATATTTAAAAAAACCTTTTTTTTTCCTTTGCTGCCAGCAGGGACATATTCCAGCTAATTGTGATCAATTCCATATTACAATAATAATGAACAGTCAAATGTTATTCACTATTACTGTAATACAATTTTGAAATAAAACAAGGAAAATGGGGCCGCAACACATATCCATAATGTTGCCCTTATGTTCCTGGAACTGATTCTGCCACCTCTGAGGCCAGGGGTCACAAAGGTAGTGCTAAGGGTCGCATGGAACAAGTCAGGAGTCGCAGCTGCGACCTCTGGTGACCCCTAAATGACGTCCATGTATGCCTCCATGACTGTAATCCTTTTTCTGCCAGCAACCCGTAACAGACCCATAGAAAGGAGGTCTTTCATTGAATTTGCATTTTGTCAGTAGTAGAGCCCCTTGAAGGAGAGCAAAGAACAGGCCTGGTGGAAGAACATCCATATGTTTTGCAATTCTTCTATGTTCTAATTATATTTCTTTATTCACTCTTTGCGTATGGTATTACAGCTCCACAGGTTATTATGCACACCCTCCACAGTTTAGAGAGTAATGACAGATGAGCACTGGCTTTTAAAAGACCATTCCCACAATAAACTCTGAAGATAGAAGGGGCCTCTTCACAGAGAGTGAGTGAAATATAAAAAGATCTGGTAGGCCAGTATCCGTCACTTCACTGACAGATAAATCAAATAAGTCATCAAGCAGTGTGATGACACTTTTGTAAGTATAAGCATGCATTTACGGATGGGACTATTAGGGAATTTAAATAGTGTTAGCACGTCAGACTTTAATGAGTAAACTTACAAAGGGAAGCGAATAGGTGGATGAATCTTTTGACTCGCAATTAAGAAGTTCTCACCATAGCTCCAGTACATATTCAATAATCAATACACAATAATCAACAATCATTAGTAATCAATCAAATCAATAATCAATAATCAATAATCAATGGAGTCAGTAAATGTCACGCACCATGACTTTTCAGCCATGAATAACCATACCTTTAATAAAAGTTTAGTACGTTTATTTCCATATATTAACAATGCAGAGGTCATGTAGAATAATCTAAAAATCTAATTAAATACATATAGAAACAGCACTGGTTGTCCAAAACGGCAGAAGAAGCCCAATCTAACCAAGGCTTGAACCACACCACATTCTAGTGCTACAGTGCAAATCAATAGCAAAGTCAGCTGCGACAAAGATTTCATACATGGAATTCAGCAAGGTAATTCATCAATCGTTAGTCCCTGTAATTGTCAGTCTTTTTGTGAGGACCCTTAACTAACATCAGATTAGCATCAGCATGTTGGGCTTCATGCAAAACAATTTTAGAAACACAAATTTAGAAAAATATCTGACTATGGATCTAACAAAAATAGCGCTGTTGGTAACTAGAAAGAAAAGGCATAAGATGCATAACAGTCACAAATTATCATTGTACACCTATCATCGGTATTGGTCAGCAAAGCAGAATCAGTCTTTGTCCTCAGGTCATCAGTCGATCAGTAAAGCATCAGGCTCTCAGTCAGAGAATATGAGCCCAATGTCTGTATGAATCTCGAATCTCTCCTAAAGTCTCTTCTTCTGTCACAATCTGAGTAAGTCTGAAGTCTTTTCCTTCTGTCGCGTTGTTATATCAAAGTCATCTAAACTATCCCCTAATTCCCTATTGGTCAGTTAATCGTATGTTCATACTTTACCCAATAATATTTCTATACCAAATCTATGAATTCTAATATTTCACTATTCACATGCAGTTGATTGGTCCACTTTGTGATGTTCTCACCATCCGGCTCATCAGCTAACAGTATTGTTGCATCTTCAGCTCCAGTCAGTATCTACATTGTTCTCGTCCTGGGAAAGTACGTCTCACACACATTGCACATAAGTTGTTACACTAGCAGGAACATCATCTCTTTGCAGTTGGTACTCACAAAAATGCTTCTGTTAAGCACTCTTAACAAGACAATGGATAGTTCACAGTTTAATTCACTCTGTCAGCATGTTTTTATTAACTGCTAGGAAATACAGTTTCTGCATGAGGCCTGGCAAAATAGGCCAAGACACTCACTAAGTTAAGGCCTACAATTGACAAAGCTAAAACATACTTTACAACCCTTAATATGACATATTACTGCATTAGTCTAGTACATTTTCAACATCTCATATGTATTAATCATTAATTAGTACATTTCGTGAACATTGCTGGCCATTCTTCGAGGTCACGTTTTCAAATGCGTGCATTATTTTTCTACATTATTTCATTTTCTACATAAACTCATTTTTCAAAATACATAAACACTCATTAATACATTTTTTTAAAGACACCTGCACTGACACTACTGATGGCGAGAGAGATAGTGATTTTGTGTGAGCTCCGACATCTCCCATTTAGATGGACTCAGCAAGGTTAAAAACAATAATCTTCAATAATTTCAAAATTGTAGTTGAAGAAATAGGATTTACGGATCTAAAACAAGGAGCATATTTATGACTTTTGTGGTGGCAGGGCAGTGCATTGAGTCACCTTGCCACCCTGCGTTACGGAAAAAGGGCAGAAAAGCACTGTATTTATCCAATACGGTGCTCTCCTGTCTCTATCCCTTGAACTGGTGCTGTTTTTTAAGACTAGCGCCAATGCAGACACCCTTGCACCGTGGTGCAAGAATATGTGTGTTGTAGGTAGGATTGTTTTGTGCAGAAAGGGGCACTTTCCTCCACAAAAACAATCCTGAGAGGCTCTTTCCTCTTTCTATGTGTGCTTCAGAATTCAGCACACATGGAAAGAGTCAAAAACAAAAAGAAATAAAGATATGTTGGCTCTTATGCCTCTCCTGGGGAGGCTTATCAATTTGAAGCATTCCCAGGATTACCTGGTTGGATAAATCTGGAAATGGTGAAACCAAGCAACACCCATTGAATGCCTTTCTTGTGCAGAGTAATGCAACACAGCAATTTGTGCTGCATTGCATTACTCCAGATGTTTTCAGCCATTCAAAGCCACACAAAGTGGCTTTGCACAACTCCAAAAATCTAATTAAAGTTTGTGTCACTATTGCACCACATAGCGTTGACTGATCCAGTAAAAAACTCTTGACATGGAGGCTTGTCCACCTATGGACAGCCAGCCCATAGTGATAATCTTCATGCTCTTTTTAGAATGGGTGAACGTCATTCTTTTTCCCTACCAAGACCACAATGAGAGGTAAGTTAATCATGGGTAGGAACCATGAACAGTACCTCTCACCTGCAGAGAGAAATCGATCTGCATGTCAGGACCACAGTATTTTCCTCTTTTCTGAAAACAAATTCCTTTTTGGAATCCACAAAATCCCCGGCAGTGTCAATGAAGGATTTTGTAGAGAAACACTTAAGGTGTACCGCAGCACCTACCACACAGAGAGTAATACAGGATGCGTCCCCATCAGATGCACCACAAAAGTTATTAGATCCCCTGGAAAATGAGACCCTGGACTAATAAGAGAACAATGAGATGCATCCCCAACATTCCTCTTCCCCTTGTTTATTTCACACGGCAGAACTTAGTTTCACAAGCATAATAGAGGAGTCGGGATCAGCAGTGGATTCTGTGGAGAAAATAAGCAGCAGGAAAATCTCGGTGATATATGAAAAAGGGCAGTCTAGGGGAACAGCAGCGGTCAAGGCAGCTACAGTGGGTGCACCTCTCCACGATGGGGACCCAGATTTTTGGTAACCTCTGGGGCAAACTTTGTGTCACTATTGACTGGTCCTTTGCCAATGTTGGACATCCTTCCTTTAATGCAGAAGACCTTGCATGGAGTGCTTGAATCATCTCTTGCGACAAGTGATGTCTTGAGAGTGGAGGAGGTTATACTCAAGGCAATTAATTCCAGTATGCCTACACCTGTAAGACAGGCGTCCTCCCAGCCTTCGGGATTAGATGAGATGGTTTCTTTGTATGTATCAAGAAACCAATGTTAGTGATAAGTTGGTATTATGGGTGGGCTGGTAGTTGGCACCTGTGGCATTGTAACGGTAGGAAAGATGGCAAGACAAAACAAATGTACCCAAAGTAGCTACGCCATCTGGGGTTAAACAACATTATCCAAGAAAGAACTGCTGGGGAAAAAGGAGAGTAACACAAGGGGAGAAAGGTGTGAGGTAAAGGTCAAACATCCAGCTAAAGGAGGCTCCTGTTATTCCCAGTACCCAAAGAAGAGGTATCCATAATCCACCCAATAGGATGTGAAGTAAGGGTAGTACAGGGAAAGTGGCCCATAGGGCAGGGAGAAATTCCACATTGCAAATAGTTAAGAGTCCTAAAAGTACAAACCGTCGTAACACCATGCCAATCAGACAATCCAAGCTTTAATGGGACCTTGACCAGACACAAGAGCTATGTTGGGCTCCCAAGATAACATATCTGTATTTTGAAGTGACACGTAAGGGGAAGGGAGTAAATAAAAACGAGTGACATTGAGCTAGTAGGGGGAGAAGTCACGATGGCTACCTTTAGCTCACCAGTTTTTGTTTTTTGCAGGTACTGGAGGCTAGAGAACAGTTCATTATGTCAGGCTTATAAATTGTTCCTTCAGCAGAAGCAAAGCCACTCTGATTTGAGTGGCCTCTTTTGGTTAATCATGCCGGACTCAATCAGGAAGATATAAAGATGGTGACTGGGATGAACATTAAGCAAAAATAAACCTACGTGAGGGCCCATATGAACCTTAGGTAGGTAAAATACACATATATATTTGTTAGACATATCATTGGCCAACATGTCAGGTTTGTGTGTGGCTTACTGTTATGAGCCATATATGAGCAGATGGGTGTGGGTGACAACAGTGAAAATAGACAGACACCTCATACTGCTAACATTTACCACACAGTTTAGGAGCAAAAGCATTTTGTTATGAAGCCATTTTCATATATCCTTACCGCTGTCTGACATCCACCCAGTGTGTGGTGTAGGACCAGAAGTCACACCCAAAGAAGTTGCAGAGGTCACTGCATGATGTACCTTTCTAGACAATATTACAGGGCCTACAATGATATGTATGTGTTCAGTCAAATAGTAGTTGCCACATGAAACACAAGCATCCATAGTTCACTTCACAGGTTTGACACAGTTCATGCATTCCATGTAAGTTAACTACAAATTGACTACTAACAGTGTATGAGAGAGTGCTCTTCACTAGCCATATTTACATACCAGCTTGTGCTGATGATATGAGTTGTTGGGCTCCATGATGTTGTCTCACTGATGGTGCAAGGACCTGTGCTCCAGTGTGTGACTGTTCTCTTGCTGTATGTGTCAACAAAACAGAAAGGTCATCAGACATGTCCAAGATATTTGGTTATGTGCAACCTGTGATATGACTACTCATTTGCATCTACATGTCAACAGCAGTGGTAATTGTATAAGGGACCTTTTCTATTGCTTTACATCAGTGTGAAGTGAAGGAGGCAGAAGTGATGGCTCACTGTTTGGAACTGAATTGTAATTTTCTATTGCCAGCACAAGGATTCTGGTACTTGTCATGTAATGGACTCGCTGCAAAACATGAGGGGCAGAGTCACCATGCAGATAGCACTTATTTGGAACAACATTTATGGACACATTTATTGAGTATTACAAAAAGTCATTTGGTGGCATTGTTAGTTACAGTGCAAAATACCTGGCACCACTTTGCAGTCATCAGTCACAAACAGCTAATGGAGAAGCTGGGGGTCTATGGTGGAGAGGACATCCCTTTCAAGTGGGGTGAGTTGGAGGCGGGCTCCAGTTTGTACACATGGGAGAGCACTGGCCACCTCTATCATGGTGGTCTCCTCCTCTGTGTAGCTTTTTTTCCTCCTAGTTGGCAGCATGGCTTCAGGATATGCAGCAGCGGCAAGCACAGTATGGCTCTTCGGAAACCAGAGCCTTGCGTGTGTGCTGCTTTTATCTGGGTTTTGGGTCTGGGTTGCAGGTGGGCTTGGTAATGTGCAGGTGCATGTGATGACACTGATTACAGCTGTCCCATGCGGATCATCTGTCCAGAGGGTGGATCATCTGGCCTAAGAGTGGATGATCCATCCTGAGTGTGGATCATCCATCCCAAGTGCTGATGATCCGCCCGAGTGCGAATGTAAAGATACTCCATTTAACTTAATTTTGTGAATACCAAGCAGTCGTAAACTTACAGTTTTGGTTTAAACTTAGACCAAAAATGTAAGTTTACCTTTGTGAATCGGACCCATAAAATCCAACATTACAGATCCAATTCCAATCCAATCTTTCCATTACAGATGAAGGTATCTTTTCACTGATAAATGCCACTGCCCTCTATATATACACATTTCCAATTATAAGTGTTCCTTTTCTCATGTCGCCTCTGTTAGTTGTTCTGCCCATCTTGCATGGTTACATAAGGCACATGTGTGTTGAGTACCGGTGTATTTTAAGTCCTTCACATGTTCAGAGAGTTTTAGGACCATGACATTTTGCCAAGCATCTCCCATACTTCAGGCTTTTTAAACACATTGCATTGCTGCTTCCCTTACAAATATATTGACATTAACTTTCTGGCACATGCTTGAATAAATTAACTCCTGAATTCAAATTTAGGGCTCGCCTACAGGCAGCTTCTATCAGTCTGTGTCAAAAGACCTTTTGGAAACCATATTAGCTAATAAACTCAGTCTAATGATTACCTTTGTGCAGCTTTATTGTCACTCTCATTTGGTTTCTTAATCAATGTCTTTCTTTCTCATATTCTCATTTGTACCTTCGGTGGAATGTAGCTTTATTACCATCATTTTGATTGTATGCTTTTTATTGTTCCACTGCTCATGTTCAAGAAACTACATGTTTCTCTTTCTTTAAACATTCATCAGAGGGCATGCATTTTCTTTCTCTATCCTTGGTGTGCTGCTCTCTCCACAATAATTTTTAATCTCTCCTTCTCAACTCAGCATATCCATTGTTTCCCCACCTGTTCTCACTCTCAAGCATTGCTTTCCACTCCCTGCATGACGTGTGGTACTCCATCCTCCACCATCCTGGCCACTGATTCCTTCAACTTAAGTTAATTTTTTTTTTTTTATATATTCCCCTATTTGGCCTCAAGCTCATTCATTGCTCCCCACCACTTCTCCATTGATCCACCCCGCACCCATTGTAACCCAACACCTATCTAAAGTATTTTTTTTTCATTTTTTAGGGGTGGTCCAGATAACCGCCATTTGTTGCTCGACAGCTCTGTTTAAAAAGGAAAGTGCTTTTGCAAGAGTAAAAATTAATTTATTTACTTACCGCTCCATGTGGTCTTTGCCATCTTCAAACATTAAGTAAAATAGAGCCTACTTCATTTTGTTGGTTTATACATGCTTGGTGTAGTATGCACATGTATACATCATCATTCATGGGCATGCATACATTGTCATTTAAGCATACACACATAGAATTACGAGGCTTACGGTTACCAGCCTCATCATGAAGCATTGCACACATTTGCATCATTGTGCCTTTTGGTCTCCTAATGCTGCACAGTCTCGGTAAACAAATATTAGCAAAGGTGACAAGTCAAAAACATGAGGCCAATTAACTTTGCTAATGCTTGGTAATACCCAGTGCTCTATTTGTAAAATAAGAAATTCATGTGTCAAAGTGCTGCTCAGACACCCATGACTGGTACTATAAAATGTGGGAGAGCGAATAGCAAGTATCCACATTCTTAAATCGGCCTCGGGCCTCTTAACTTTACTGCCAGGCACTCCCTACCTCATTATCTCGCTCATACAGGTGTCTGCTTTCTCCCTCAATGACAGATTTTTTGTATTTGTTTTCCTCCGTCTTTTTGCTTTTGTTTGTTTTTCACTTTGTTGTCCTTGTGAAATGTCTGATATGGAAAAATAAGTGCAAAAATAAGTGCTGGTGCTCCCCACCAGCAACCACCAGCTCAAATTAAACACTGGTAATACCAGGTGTCTCTCTTCCATTTCATTTCGATGTAGCAATACATTTGGAGGCTTATTTACAAGAATCTGTTGCATCACCATCAATGTGTCAGATTTCTTGTGTTGCCCTGCACCTCCCTAGCAACACCATGGTAGCACTGTATTTACAATACAGAGCTCCGTGGCGCACTGTGCCCAAAGATGTATCAGAAATTCTGATGCGTCTGTAGTGCTAAAATGATGCATTGCTTGACTAGCGTCAAAAAATGGATGCTATTCAAGCATTGCATGCCCCCATTCTAAAAAGCCTTGGGTCACTTTAACGCCTTGTTAGAAATGGGGTTTCTGGTTGGCTAGGTTACGCACCTAAGGGAGTTACAAGTCCAAGATAACCCCTGCTCACCCCCTTGGTAGCTTGGGCCTATCCCAGAGGCAATGTGTAAAGCGTTTGCACAACACACACAGCACACGTGACACACTATCCCACCACAAAGGAAACACAACACCAAGTTATATAAAAATAAACTGTGTTGTCACAATATAATTAGAAAAAACACAACATGTCATTAATAGCCTGATACCCAAGAGGTTGTCAGAACGTTACGTAATAGTTACTCTGCAGAACCATCACTAGTAACACATAACACACAGGTTACTTATTATTCTGCAACATATGCAGTAGTCAGGGAACACATTACAAAAGAAAGGCACTTTTCATAAAAATAACATAAATGCCCATACCAAGAACATTAGAAAACATATGGCATCATAAAAACATATCAGCAGGTCATTATCATAAGAGAACATCAGCACAAATATGTCACATCATAAAGAAAACAGGTTAGCACACCAGTCCACAATGTCCCTACCAGGAACATCAGAAATCATATGTCCCTTAAAAAACAGTACCTGTTCCTATGATGAAGAGGGCACCTCTAGTGCCACAAGCCACAACAAGGGGGCTTCCGGCGCTCCTCTGCAGACAACTGGGGCCTTGTGGTGATGTTGAGGGGAGGGGGCGGCACACAATCAATCAATCAAAAACTTTATAGAGCACGCTACTCACCCATGAGGGTCTCAAGGCGCTTGTGGGGGGGAGAGGGAGGGGTTATTATTCGAACAACCATGTCTTGAGGTTTTTTCTGAAGAGTAGGAGGTCTTTGGTTTTTCAGAGGTTGGTGGGGAGGGAGTTCCAGGTTGTGGGGGCGAGGTAGGAGAAGGCCCTGCTTCCTGTGGTGGTACGTTGTGGGGGGGTCATGAGTGGGGGTTGAGTTGGGTGAGTGCAGGGTGTGTGTGGTGGGTGGGTGGGTATGAAGCTGTTGTGGATGTCCAGGATTTTGTGGTAGAAGTGGTTGGAGAGGACATCACATAAGGGCTGTGTGTGTGGGGGGGGGATCTATGTTGCTGGCTTTGGGTTTGGTTAGCTCTTTAATGATGGTGAAGAGTTCTTTGCTGTTTTGGGAGTTGTTGTCAAGGCGTGTCTTGTAGTGATCTCTTTTGGTGGTGCGTATGAGTTGGTGATGGGTGCGTATGGTAGTTTTGAGGGTGGAGAAGTTGGTTGTAGAGGGTTCTTGTCGCCATATTTTCTCCGCTTGGCGGCATTTGCACTTGGAGTCTTAGAGTTCGGGGGTGAACCATGGGGCGTTCTTGATGTTGCGGGTGGCGATGTGATTTCTGAGGGGGGCTAGTGTGTCTGCGCAGATAGTGATCCATTTAGAGAGGTTGTGTGCTCCTGCGTGGGGGTCAATGGTGTGGGGGGGAGGTTGTAAGCCAGTTGGGAGTTCAGGCGTTCTGTGGGGATCTTGTCCCACATGCTGAAGGGTGTGGTGTGTTGATGGTGGTGTGTGGGGGGCTTGGTGAAGGAGAAGTGGACGCAGTGGTGGTCAGTCCAGTGGAGTTTTGTGGTGTGGGAGTAGGCTATGTGTTGGCTTGAGGTGAAAATTGCGTCAAGCGTGTGTCCTACTGAGTGGTTGGGTGAGGTGACCAGTTGTTTGAGTCCGAGATTGGTGAGGTTGTCTATGAGGGAGGTTGAGTTGTGGTCTTGAAGGTTCTCCAAGTGAAAGTTGAAATCACCGAGGAGGATTTAGTATGTGGAGGTGAGGGCGTGCGAGCTGATGGTGTCGACGATGGTGTCACAAAAGGCGGGGCGTGGTCCTGGTGGTCTGTAGATGAGTGTACCTCTGAGGGTGGAGTTGTTGTTATTGTGGATTAGGAAGTGCATGTGTTCTGTGTTGTCGATAGTGTCTTGGGAGCTGGTGGTGACTTTGATGGTGTCCCTGTGTAGGATGGCGATGCCACCACCTGACCTGTTGAGGCAGTCTTTGCATTGGAGTTCGTATCCCTTTGGGGGTGGCGATGGCTATGTCGGGTTCAGAGGAGGGGTTGGTCCAGGTTTCCGTGAGGAAGGCGATGTCTGGTGAGTGTGATGTGATGAGGTCCCAGAGTTCTATGGCATGTTTGTGAAGGGAGTGGGTGTTGAGGAGCAGGCAGTTGAGGTGGTTGTGGTGGGTGGTGTTGGTGTGGTGCATGAGGCTGTTGTAGCAGGGTGTGTTCTGGTTGTGGGGTGGTGTGCGGCAGGGTTGGTTGGTGGGGGCTGAGCAGTTGAGTATTGCGTTGGGGGTGTTGTGTTTGTTGTTGGGGGGGTCACGCGGCTGCCATAAATAGGGAGGAGGAAGGGAGTGGCAGCGGGGAGGAGGGAGGGCTGGGTGAATGGGAAGGCTGTGGGGGTTGGGGCCACAGGGGATGGCAGCGGCAGGAAAAAAACAAAAAAGGAAAAACGGATGGAGAAGGAGGTGGGGGAGGCGGGAGGGGCCGCGGGGATGCAGCGGCAGGGGATTGGAAAAAAGGAAAAAGGACGGTGAGGAAGTGGGGTGAGGCGGGAGGGTCAGCGGGGATGCAGCGGCAGGGGATTAGAAAAAAGGAAAAAGGACAGTGAGGAGGTTTGGGGGAGGCGGGAGGGGCTGCTGGGACGCAGCGGCAGGGGAAAACCTCTGGTTTTTATATCGGGCCCCTCCTGGGGCCCACGATCTCTAGGACCCCCCTTGAACCACAACTGGCTCTCCACGGGGGGCAATGCCGAACAAACAATATGGGGCCACTAAGGGACCTTGCGGTGCGGGGGGTCTCCGGTGAGGCTTCCGCCCCTCCCTCGGTGTACAAAAACACAATCAGGGCTCCAGTGGAGCATGGAGCTTCCGATGAGGCTTCCTTCCCCGCCCGTCTCTCGAAGCAATGATGAGGGGCCCGATAGGGCGGGTAGCCTCGGATGAGGCTTCCTTCCCCGCCCGTCTTCACATAAAGGAAAGGGCTACCTGGGCCGCAGGGGTGATCGGCCCTAAGTTAGGGCCTTCTGGTGCCCCAGGGTCACTCCTCGAAGCAAACCTCACCCCGGGGGCACCTATAGGAGCACGATCGCTCCAATTCCACTGTCATCATTCCCTGTGGGCACCACCCAGTGCGCGCCACTTGTTCTTCAGGTAAACAGCCTGCCCGGGCTGTGGGGGTGATTTCCACGATGGCAGAGTACTGTCTATGCACAAATTCAATGAAACTAAAGCGCTCACAAGACGCTCAGGGAAAACAATTCAAGAGCTCTCCAGTTGCTAATTACTTCAAAAGAAAGGCGCTCACTGGTGCTATGCCTATAAAAAGGGAAGAGCTCTCCTCTTGCACTTGAGAAACCAGTTGCAGGGCGGCAGGGCCCAGCAGCAGGCCAGCACAAAGGGTTGGAGTCAGTGGCAGTTCTTCCAGGTGACCAAGCAGGTCACAGGTCAGCACAGCAGCAGCAGTCCATGATGGTTCCTGGGGGGTCCCTTCAGCAGCATTTTGTGTCCAGTTACAAGTAAGTTCCATTCCAAAGTGTCTCCAAATTGTGGGGACAAATCCCCTGTACTTATACTCAGTTTTGCAATGGTTTCACAAAGAAGGGGAGCAGAGGTTCCATCCAGTTACAACTGGTTCTGGGAGTGCCCCCTCTCTCCTCCAGCACAGGCTCCAAACATCAGTTGGAGTTAACCGACCCTTTTGTGTGAGGCCAGGGCACAGTCTTTGCAGATGCATGTGTGCCCCACCTCCCCCTTCTCTCTGCCCAGGAAGACTATTCAAAATGCAGATGCACCTCTGAGATACACCCACCCTCCCTGAGTACTGGCTGTCTGAAAAGTATGCAGAAAGCCCAACTGTCACTCTGTCCAGATGTGGATTGGCATGAAGCTGCAAAACACCAGAGTCACAAGCACATAGAAATGCTCACTTCCTAGAAGTGGCTTTCTGTAATGGTAATAAAAAATCCACTCACACCAGTAAGCAGCATTTCTCACTACCATCACAACCATACCAAACATGCCTAAGCTACCCCTCATAAATCAGACAATACCTCCTAGACATAAGGCAGGGCATTTCCAATGCAATGCAGCACTCAAAGCAGTGAGAAACATGTATTAAAAGGGGAGTTCTGGGCCTGGCAAGTAAATTTAGATGCCAGATCCCTGTGGCAAAAAACTGTGCACGCATTCCCTGCTCTAGCAGGCCTGAGACAGGTCTGAAAGGCTACTTCAGTGGGTGGTGCAAGCAGTGCTACAGGCCCACTAATAGCATTTAATTTACATGCCCTGGGTATAGGGTTACCACTGTCCAAGGGACTTACAGGTAAATTAAATATGCCAATTAGGTATAAGCCAATCATACAAAATTTAGAAGGAAGAGCACCTGCACTTTAACACTAATCAGCAGTGATAAAGTGCTCAGAGTCCAAGAGCAAACAGTGAGAGGTCAGAAAAAATAGGAAGAAGGAGACAAAAAACCAGGGGATGAACCTGCCAAAAGGGGCAGGTCCAATACTCCTGCTCTGGACAGGCGTTACATTTTTGATGCTGTGAAGATTTACAACAACGCAATGAAATCTTGTAGATTTCACTGCTCCAGTTCTGCAGGATTTCTAACAGGGGAGCACCTACCTTGCATACATTACACCTGGAGCAGGTGTGTGATGGTCCTATTGTACCAGTTTGTAAATGTGGTGCACTATAGGGGGACTGCTTTGCGCCACCGTTGCGAAAAAAAAATGATGCAACACTGGAGCAAGGGGCTTGTAAATAAGTGGTGTAATGTTTTACCTTGTACATCGTTACCTTTTTAGGGTCGAGGCTGCGTTGCATGCGCTCGCGCATGTGTTTCGCAGCAAGACTCTTTTGTATTTAGAAAAGGGCTCGGAGCCCTGTCAACTTCACGTCAGTGTTTTTTATTGGTTGGTGGGCTTCCCTAATAAAATCTGCTTGCTTTCATTAGTCGAAGGCACGCATATGTCATGCCTTTTCCGGTGGCTAGCCCTCCTCCAGCGCAGCGACCAAGTACAGAAAACATGCGAGGCTCGCTGTTTTCCATCGGGCTCGTGGACTTTTTTTTCTCTAATTTACGATCCCGATCTCACTTGGCAGAAGTCGAGCGCTTTACATACTTGATTTCACTTTTTCGGGTTATGTACATAAATGCAATTTTGCCCAATAGGTGAAAAGTCGGGTTAGGAGTTTACAACGCGATCAGCTCTAACATGAGCAAACGCGAGACCCGATGCATTGTAAATGCTTGTTATTCTTTTAATTTCAAGATCAATTTGTGGTGAACTTCATAGAGCCTGGCAGCTTATGGAATGCATCCCTACTCCTTATTGGAGAATGTTGTAACATTCATCAATTGCAGAATGTGTAGCTGAAATTATGCGAATCAGTGCTCCTCATGTTTTATGGAATCAAATATAGAAGTGTATATTGTTTTGCATTGCCGTTGACTGCTCTCTCACTGGACCCGCCCTTCAAGTTAACACTTTGGCCCATATTTATACTTTTTGATGCAAACCAGCCCCGGTGCTGGTTTGTGTCAAAAAGTTTAGCGCCAGCTTGCGCTGTTCCTGTGCACCAGGCGGGCACCTTATTTAAGGATTGACAGGAAAAATGGGAGTTGTGGGTCAAAAAATGGTGCAAGTCAGGTTAGAGTAAAAAATCATGCCTCTAAGTGGACTTGCGCCATTTTTTGATGCACAACCCCGACTGAAATGACTCATGAAATGCCTCCTTGTCCAATGGCCATGCCCAAGGGACTTCTGTCCCCTGGGAATGGTCATTGGGCACAGTGGCATGTAGGGGGGACCAAGTTAGGCCCTCCTATGCCACTTTGAAAAAAATTAAAAAATTATACTTACCTCTACTTACCTGTACTTACCTGGTATGGGTCCCCCTATCCATGGGTGTCCCTCAGGGGTGGGCGAGGGTGGCATGGGGTGTCCCTGGGGGCAGGGAAGGGCACCTCTGGACTGCTTCCATGGTCAGAGACCATGGAAGTTAGCCCACAGGCCCCTTAACGCCTGCCCTCACCCGGGTGTTAAAAAACGGCGCACATCAGGCTGTGCGCCGTTTTTTAAGGCCCCCCCCCACCTGTGCATCAAATTGACGCAGGAGTATAAATAAGGCGCACAGGCCTTAAAGTCATTTTTTGGACGGAAACGTCTACCTTGCATGTCATTAACGCAAGGCGGTTTCCCGCATCCCGAAAATGATGCACATGGAGGAATTTTGACATTCGCGGGGTCAGGAGTCATAGTATAAATATGGTATTAGGTTTGCGCCGAATTTGCATCAAAATGTTTGGCGCAAATTCGGTGCAAACAGAGTATAAATATGCACCTTTATATCTAATTAAACTATTTTTCAATATGCATCCCTAAAAATTGCCATTTTTTCATCTCCACTCATATACAGTATTCATCTTGAATAAGATCTACATTGTAAGGGAGATGGTGCATGCCTATAACCTCCCACCAATGTCCATATTTGACTTCCAGAGGTTTAGACTAGGCAAAGCATATGCATGCATATTTTGCATAATCGCATGTGTTCACGTCTGTTGGGTTTTTGTGTGGTTAGACCTCATGAATTAGACCTCATGTTTTGCGTGAGATGAGTTCTGCCACTTAACAGTTACTGAGTTGGTAAGATGGTCACCACCGATTTGTTAGAAGTATGTGTATGACCCCGTTATCACACGTCGTCTAATCAATGTTTTCAGGCTTTTAAGTGAGAAATGAACTTCAACTAACGTTCATGAAAAAACTTCAATGTTAATCTTACGTTTCCTTTGCTATGTGCATTTCCCAGTTCCCCTTCTCTCTAGAAGGTTCACATCTATAAATATAATAAAAAAGAAAAAACCTCCCTCTGGCCCCAATTCCCACTTCAACATTGCCAATGCGTTTTTCTTCACTTAACATGCATTTACTTAACACTACATACTTATGCTACTTATTAAAGAACTTTAGAAATTGGGAAGCTTTAAATATTTGGAAGTGAGAACTACCTATACGTCCTATTAATGTCAAACACGAAACGCTTAAAAATATATCCCTGAATCCCACACAGAAAATATATTTCTTCATCTCTGACGAGAAATAGTCCGCTAAAGTGGTGACAATAATTCGTGATAACATTTAATTCTCGTCGGTTTGATTGTTTTTCGGTACACTTATACAATTAAAGTTAAATCGGTGAATTAAATAGCTCACTGCACCTGATTAATATACTGAGCTCGAAAATATCAAGTTTTCTCTCCCTTGGGAAGCTCATATTTATTTCGCTGCTTCTTCAAAAACAGTAATTGGTTTTACATCACATCAATTGCTGTGTGAATTATGCAAATTCTTCAACATTTATTTTAATGTTATTTCCATTTCATACTTGGCTGTTTCTGGGTCATATACTTCTTAGAAATAACTCGATTTAAATGTGCTACCAAAATGAAACTAAATCAAATTGTCCTCATTTGATCACTATGTTTTCTTTCAATGTGTCTGCTGTCATTGAATGGTAATCCCCTGAGGAACAATGGGATGCCTGATACAGCGTCCTGTGATGTCTAATAAGCTCATCAAGGTAATTGATTACATTGCCCTCGTATAAGATACTGTAACCTTTTCAGTGAGTGGAATTCAAAGGCAAAATTTCCCTCTCCTAGTCTACTACTTGACAATGGTAAATTATCAATGTGCCTCACGAGTCAGGCAAAAACTGGCTGCACATCAGGAACATTGGCCCATATTTATACTTTTTGACGCAAAACTGCGCTAACGCAGTTTTGCGCCAAAAAAATTTGCGCCGGCTAACGCCATTCTGCAGCACCATGCGGGCGCCGTATTTATTGAATGGCGTTAGCCGGCGTTAGCCGACCGGCGCTGCCTGGTGTGCGTGAAAAAAAACCACGTACACCAGGCAGCGCTGGCGTAGGGAAAAATGGCGTTTGGGCGTCTAAAAATGGGGCAAGTCAGGCTGAGGCAAAAAAATCGTCTTAACCCGATTTGCGCCATTTTTTTACGACGCCCATGCCCCATTGAAATGACTCCTGTCTTAGCAAAGACAGGAGTCATGCCCCCTTGCCCAATGGCCATGCCCAGGGGACTTATGTCCCCTGGGCATGGTCATTGGGCATAGTGGCATGTAGGGGGGCACAAATCAGGCCCCCCTATGCCACAAAAAAATCAAAAATAAAAACTTACCTGGACTTACCTTTTCTTCCCTGGGGTGGGTCCCTCCATCCTTGGGTGTCCTCCTGGGGTGGGCAAAGGTGGCAGGGGGTGTCCCTGGGGGCAGGGGAGGGCACCTCTGGGCTCATTCTGAGCCCACAGGTCCCTTAACGCCTGCCCTGACCCAGGCGCTAAAATCCGGCGCAAATGCGGGTTTTTTAGACCCGCCCACTCCCGGGCGTCATTTTTGCCCTGGAGTATAAATACGACGCAATAGCATCGGAGTCATTTTTTAAGACGGGAACGCCTACCTTGCATATCATTAACGCAAGGAAGGTGTTCATGCAAAAAAATGACGCTAATTCCAGGTACTTTAGCGCTAGACGCGTTTAACGCCAAAGTATAAATATGGAGTTAGTTTTGCCTCGAATTTGCGTCGAAAAAAACGACGCAAATTCGGCGCAAACGGAGTATAAATATGCCCCATTATTTTTTAACGTTTTTTCTGAAACAAATTCCTGCTTTGGAACTTTCAAAAAAACAAAGATGAATGTCAAGTAGGAGGCAACGACATGGCTGCCCTCCTGGCTTTTGTTTTTGGGTCTTGGGTAGACAGCACTTGTGCTGTCTCAAAGAAACATGCTGCAAACTACTTTGGGGCTCCAGCCTGTCCATAGGTTTCCCATTTGCTGGCTCCATGGTCGCTGTCCTATTCGTTCTCTTCAATTGTCCATGGCATACATTTAATACCTCTTCCTCTGTTTGCCCTTTTCCCAGAGTAGGGTCTACGCACTCCCTCCACTATTCCTCATTTTATGACCAAATTAGGAAATACTTTATTCTTTGATAAAGAACCCTCATAAGGAGTGCTGGTGTTTTGACTGTGTCCCGAGATCAAATGTCAGACGCTGTTTTCTTTTCGTTCTCTGACTTCAAAGTGATTGCTTAAATGCCAGTGTCACCGGTGTTTAGGTGCATGGCTGCTTAGTTTGCATTTTTCAAGCAGCCTGGAAAGCTCTGTCGCCTCCCACTTGCCCTCACCCACTTTGGCTCATTAGTGTGGCTTCTAGAAATCATTTATGTTAATGATTCCAGTTGTTTGACATTTCTTTATAATTACTTTTGAGCATAGTGCTTCAGTAGTATGGGTGGAGGCAGCCACAGGGAAATCAACATAGGCTTTTGGAAGCTAAAGCTGTTTTCTCAAATTTGTAGATGCTTGCGGTTACATTTTGGAGAGATTTACACTTGTTTCTGCTAGGGGAGGGAAGGGAGCTATTTATTTGGTGCTGGCAGTTCATGCATTTTGAAACATCTCTTTTTATGAGGGACCTTAACTTGTTTGTGCTGCCTGTTCAGATTTTGATTGGATGGCTGCGTCCATATGAGCTTATTTCTACCCAGTGACCTAGCCAGTATTGTAGACTTCACATGTAACTCTTAAGTTCATTTCTGGCCAAGTAATAAAGCCTTAATTGGAGCACTGGATGAAAGTTTAACAACATCTCCTATTCCTCCACTCTGTGCTTCAAGCCCAGCACAGTGTAGGCTTACAGTGGGTGTAAGCACCTCTGGAAAGGGGAAAGGAGGAGTCTATTAGACATGCAAATGCAAACTAAGCTAACTAGAGGAAGCATATTTATATGTACTTGGTGAAATGTGAAAAGGAGTGTGAACAGCTGGCAGATATAAATATACACATTAGAAGGAATGAAGGAAGATTGTGTATGGTTATTGGTTTATCATCAGGTTATTATCAGTCATAAAGGCCACACTGGAGTAGTGATAAGTTTAAAATAACTGTAGAGGGGAAACAATCTCCAGCCAGCCTCCAATGTAATCAACTGGTCACTTCAGTGCCACTGGTCTTTTTCATGACGTAACCCCTCACAAGAACACCACCCCTAACAGCCCACTTTCAATGACAGTCCCCTGTAACGGCTTCCATGCGGTGTTGCTACAAACATTTTGCTGTCACAGCAGGAGTGCCATTATGTGTGTGATGCTGTCAGCAAAAAGGGAAGCTCTAAGTTCTAAACTTGGCTCTCCGCACTTACTATGCTGTGTGATACTGGGGCCCATATTTATACTTTTTGACGCACAACTGCGCCAACGCAGTTGTGCGTCAAAAATGTTAACGCAGGGTAACGCCATTCCAAAGCGCCATGCGGGCGCCTTATTTATTGGATGACGTTAGCCGGCGCTGCGGACTGGTGTGCGTAAAAAAAAATGACTCACACCAGGCAGCGCCGGCGTAGGGGAAAATGGAGCTTGGGTGTCAAAAAATGGGGCAAGTCAGGTCGGAAGCAAAATTTTGGCCTCAACCCGATTTGAGCCATTTTTTTTTACGCCCAACCCCCATTGACATGACTCCTGTCTTAGCAAAGACAGGAGTCATGCCCCCTTGCCCAATGGCCATGCCCAGGGGACGTATGTCCCCTGGGCATGGTCATTGGGCATGGTGGCATGTAGGGGGGCACAAATCAGGCCCTCCTATGCCACAAAAAAAAATCGAAAAAATATACTTACCTGAACTTACCTTAACTTCCCTGGGATGGGTCCCTCCATCCTTTGGTGTCCTCCTGGGGTGGGCAAGGGTGGCAGGGGGTGTTCCTGGGGGCATGGGAGGGCACCTCTGGGCTCCTTCTGAGCCCACAGGTCCGTTAACACCTGCCCTGACCCAGGCGTTAAAAAACGGCGCCCATCAGGCTGGGCGCCGTTTTTTAAGGCCTGCCCCCTCCTGTGCGTCAAAATGACGTCACAGTATAAATATGGGGCACAGGCCTTAAAGTCATTTTTTAGAAGGGAACGCCTACCTTGCATATAATTAACGCAAGGCTGGTTCACCCTTCTAAAAAATGGCGCACATGGTGGAACTTTGACGCCTGCTGCGTCGGACGTCAAAGTATAAATATGGGGCAGTGTTTGCGCCGAATGTGCGTCAAAAGGTTTGACGCACATTCGGCGCAGACAGAGTATAAATATGCCCCTGGGTGTTAGACCTTGCCCTTTTGGTTGTTTACCCCCAACTGATGTTTGGAGCCTGTGCTGGAGGAGAGAGGGGGTACTCACATGAGCCAGTTGTAACTGGTTGTAACCTCCTCTCCACTTCTTTGTAAACACACTGTAAAACTGAGAATAAGTACAGGGGAGCTTTCCCCACAATTTGGTGAAACTTTGGAACTTACTTTGAAATGGACACGGAATGCTGAAAGGGACTCACCAGGAACCGCTGCTGCTGTGCTGCCCTGTGACCTGCTGGGTCACTAGGAAAAGACTGCCATCTACCTGCATCCTCCTAGAGCTGTCCCGGTGCTGGGCACTGCCACTTGTGCTCCTTTTCTTTCAATGTTGTCCCCTAGGGGCTGGGTGATGTTGCCCTAGACCCCTGCAGCAGGCTGCTTAGCACCTCGTGAGCGCTCTCTGTGGGCCTAGGCATCTGAAGAGTGTGCCTGCCTGAAGCCCATAGCACCTGGGGAGCTCCTTGCTGTCATTTCCTGCAGTGATTTGAAAGTGCTTCCTTGGTAACATGTTCTGCGCTTGGCTAAGTGCATGTTTTGTTGTCTCTGAAATCATCACCGCAGCCCAGGCCGGCTGCTTCTATCGAGTGCGAGTGACACGCTGTCTCTGGGACCCCCAAGGCACCACCAATTGAGGAAAAGGAGCTAGCGCACTCCTATTGTGCCCCCGGGGCGGAGTGCACTCTGAAGAGAACCCCCGGGACACAAGAAGGCACCTACTTTGGTTCCTTCTCATCGCTGTTGCCCGGGTGGGTCTTTCGGAAGCTGAGGACGTCGGGCAGGGAAGGAAGCCTCACTCAAGGCTCCCCGCCCCATCGGAGCCCCTCGCTGTTGTTGCAAGGACAGGCAGGGGGAAGGAAGCCTCCTTGGAGGATCCCCCTACCCCCGTGGAGCCCTCGCTCGTGCCATAGAAGTCAGGCGGGGACAGAAGCCTCAACAGAGGTTCCCCACCACTTTTGGAGCCCCAAGTGCATTTGTAGAGACCAAAGGTGGGGCAGAAGCCTAGCCGGAGACCCCCGCACTGCAGGTCCCCATCTGTGGCCCCAATTGTTGTTTGCTGACTTTGCCCCCTCCCACCTCTGGAGAGCCAGTTAAGGCCCAGGCGGGCATCCCAGAGATCACGCACCCCAGGAGGGGCCCTTTATAAAAACTAGAGGGTGTGCATGTCGACCCCTCCCCACAAATCATCACAAGGTCCCCGTTTTTGCGAGGTTGGGCGCCGGGGGTCCCCCTTGTTATTCTTGGTACTGGAAGTGCCTTTTTATCATAAACCAGGTACTTTTAAAGGACAAACATATTTCTTATGCTCCTAGTATGGGCATTATGGATTTATATGTTAACCTGCCTAGTTTTGTAATGTGCTACATATATGTGCTAATGTTCCTTTTATAGGCGTGACATGCTGATATGTTTTATGATTTGCTAGGTGTTTTATAATGTTCTTGGTATGGGCATTCGTGGTACTTTAATGACAAATGCATTTCTTTTGTATGAGATTCCTGACTACTGCTTATGTTGCAGATTGATAAGTGATGTGTGTGTTATGTTGTTTCTGCAGAGTGACTTTTGTAACGTTCTGACAACTACTTGGGTAGTAGGATATTACTGACATGTGTTTGGTCTAATGATGGTGTTGTGTACAATACAGTTTATTTTCATAGAACTTGGTGTTGTGTTTCCTTTGTGGTTGGGATAGTGCGTCACATGTGTTGGGTGTGTTGTGCAAATGCTTTACACATTGCCTCTGGGATAGGCCTGACTGCTCATGCCAAGCTACCAAGGGGGCAAGAAGGGGTTATCTTGGACTTGTAACTCTGTTGCCCTGACTTGAGTGGGTGGGTTCTGGTTGGCTTAGGTGCATACCCTACCAAACAGAAACCCCATTTCTAACACTTGGCAAAACCATTTATTTGCATGTTATATGGCTCTGTCACCTTTCAAAACAGAGAGCACTTACAAAAAATGAAATGCTAATGAAAACCCTACATAAATAAATGGAAATTATATAGAGGTGTGCTGTGAAACATTGTCAAGCATTCTGTCAGTCACAGGCACTGCTTGCCCTATACCCAATTTCTTAGTAAACGTGAAAAGGGTAAATAATCATATAATAAACTACTTTCTCATCACAAACTACTTTTTACAAACAAATATATGAACTGGTGCTGGCCAAAGATTTACAGCTAAGCACATCAAGGCGTTTCTTGTGTATGCAATAAAAAGAGTGCAATTAGCCTGAGTTTTACAAAGCACCTTGCACCACAGTTTATCGTTCCAAACTCTCTAAATCAAAAAGGAGTAAATACTCTATTAACTACACTTGCTTTATTTTATTGCCATTTAGAATGTTAACAGAAATAAGCCGAGCGCTCTTCAGGAAACAGCTCTACTTCCAGAATTTCTGACAAAATATTTTCGTGGTGCGACCGAAAAGAGACCGTAGAAGTTGATCAGTGAAAAGCTCTCAGATGTTTGTTGTTTTCACATTTATTGTAGCCAGATTAGCCTAGCCGTCCAAAGTGATTGTAAACCTAGTTTTGGAGTACGGTTTACTTTTTACTATGTTTTCTTATCATTTACAATTCACCAACGTCCTCCCAAGTACAAGGCATCAAAAGCCTTAAAAAACATATAGCAATCTCATCTTAAGATGCTGTGTAGGAGTGGGTATTTTTCAAGAGAAGCACACATTTAAACAGACAACAAAGCATGTGTGTTTAAGACAATGCAGAGCAGACATTTTAAAATAAAGGATAATCCACATAGTTTAGAGGAGCAGAAGAGTTTATAAATGGTTTCTTGGAGTCAACATCCCACCCTGGCCCTGCTTTCCTCTTCAGCTGTTTCTGTGTTTAACTTTTGCCAATCAAGGTATTTTATACCAAGTTTAATGTCCTCTGCCCCCGCATTTCCTTACTAAACTCCCCATTTTTTTATCTCCACCCCCCCACCACACATCCTACTGAAAGCCATGGTATTGATTAACCATTTCAATGTTAATGATTGGGTATTTGTTTTTCAAACAGGCCAATTTTTCCATCTAAGAGGAAAGAAAGGGGTATGGTTGTATAGGTGTTCTGCCCAAGTGCCCCCTTTCAAATATGCAGGCCTGGCTTGAGTGTAAACTTCACACATCCCTCGCAAACCAGAGCATAGCAGTTGCTGAAATGAAAAAAAACGTATTCCTGATTAGATTTCAATTCCACTTGATGCCTGAGATTGAGGTGTGAATTGTGCTGAAAACAATGTTTACACAGCCATTGGGAGAGCAAATGTGCAGATTGCTACATTCATGTCCTGCTCTGTACCAAGAACTCAAAGGGGCATATTTATACTCCGTTTGCGACGAATTTGCGTCATTTTTTTCGACGCAAATTCAACGCAAAACTAACTCCATATTTATACTTTGGCGTTAGACGCGTCTAGCGCCAAAGTCCATGGAGTTAGCGTCATTTTTTGGCGTGAACACCTTCCTTGCGTTAATGAGATGCAAGGTAGGCGTTCCCGTCTTAAAAAATGACTCCCAGGCATGTGCGTGGTATTTATACTCCCGGGCAAAAATGACGCCCGGGAGTGGGCGGGGCAAAAAACCCCGCATTTGCACCTCTTTTTAACGCCTGGGTCAGGGCAGGCGTTAAGGGACCTGTGGGCTCAGAATGAGCCCAGAGGTGCCCTCCCCTGCCCCCAGGGACACCCCCTGCCACCCTTGCCCACCCCAGGAGGACACCCAAGGATGGAGGGACCCATCCCAGGGAAGAAAAGGTAAGTTGTGGTAAGTATTTTTTTAAAAAAAAATTTGTGGCATAGGGGGGCCTGATTTGTGCCCCCCTACATGCCGCTATGCCCAATGATCATGCCCAGGGGACAGAAGTCACCGGGGCATGGCCATTGGGCAAGGGGGCATGACTCCTGTCTTTGCTAAGACAGGAGTCATGTTAATGGCGTCTGGGCGGCAAAAAAAAATGGCGCAAATCGGGTTAAGATGCTTTTTTTGCCTCAGCCTGACTTGCCCCATTTTTGGATGCCCAAACGCCATTTTTCCCTACGCCAGCGCTGCCTGGTGTACGTCGTTTTTTTTCACGCACACCAGGCAGCGCCAGTCGGCTAACGCCGGCTAACGCCATTCAATAAATACGGCGCCCGCATGGCGCTTCAGAATGGCGTTAGCCGGCGCTAATTTTTTTGGCGCAAAACTGCGTTAGCGCAGTTTTGCGTCAAAAAGTATAAATATGGCCCAAAGTGTTAATGATCAGTGTAAGTAGTGATGGCCTACGTTCCTTCAATTGATTTCTGGTCTGTGGGAGGTGGAGAGTTTCTGCTTCTATCCACTGCCTTTGAATCCTACCCCACTACCTGGGAGTTTGCCCTTAGTTGCATACTTGACATTCTTTCTGGGTGGGTGGTATCACCTTTTATAACTCCACCTTTCTCAGGGAAGGTGTATAAAAAACCTTTCATGTTCCCAAACAAAAACAATAGGCCGGACTGGTCTGTGTGCCATAAAAATTAGAACAAAATGAGAACCACACCATGGTGCAGTGTACAAGACTGAGCAGGCTCTTATTAACGCCAGCGGTCGAAAGATGATATTATTGGTATTTAACTGAGATTCCCATCCTTGTTAAAAGGTTCTCCCTAGAGAGAAGAAACATCTGAGAAAAACCTTTGGGATTTTCTTTACAAACTAAGGTGACACTTCCAAAGTAAAGAAGAACACTTATTTTTGTCATAAAACTTATGGAGCAATTGGCAGGTATCTAATAGTTAGCGATTTTATATTGATGTTGTACACCTGAACGCCAGCTACAGGTTGCTTTTGGTAATGGCAGGAGCATTACTCTTGCCCTTTGCGCCCCATGCTTTATAAGAACTGGTGTGTTCTATGTCTTCAGAGGTTAGCTGCAACGATCTCTGTTTCATATTCAAATGTTCCGACTAATTCATCACACAGACTGGTGTTGGTGCTAGTACATCTTGTTCACTGTAATTGTAATTTAATTAGTTCTTAATATTTAATGTGTATTTCAGAATGATAATTAGGTGAGAATTATGAGTTATTCAGGTATATGTTAGTCCCTAGCTTGCCCTTTTAATTATTCTTATTTTTATGTAAATTTCCTTATATTAACATTGGTAATGTCACGCAACTTGATCTTAAATTCAAATGATAAACATACAAAAACAACACTAGCTGACCAAAGCAGTAAAAGAAACACAATCTAATCAAAGCTTGACCCACTACATATTCTAAGGTTACAGTACAAATTAATAGCAAGAACAACTGTGCAAACAAAATGACATTCATTTAGGTTCAGCAAAGAAAACACATTTACTGTTATTACATGTAGCTAACATAATCAGTGAGAACCCTAACTAACATCAGATTAGAATGTTTGGGCTTCATGCTAAATAATTCAGTCAACACAAATTTGGAAAAACATCTTACTATGGCTGTATCAAAATTAGAGGTTGGTACCTAGAAACAAAAGCAAATAGAAATAACAATCAGTGACATAGTCAGTATACCTGTCCTTAATATGGTTCAGCAAGCTGTGACAGTCTTCATCAATAGGAAATCAGTTCGGTCAGCCAGATCATCAGGAGTCAGCAGCAAAGTTCAGAAAAGCAGTCTCTTTATGCAGTAAAGTTAAACACGTCTCTTCTCAGGATGGTTAAGAAAATAATAGCCAGGCAAACGGAAAAATAGTGCTCTCTTCTAGGTCCAGTCTGGCTAAGTTAGATTTCTTAAAACTACTTCCCATGACCCTATTGGTCAAAGGATCACATGTTTAGTCTTAGTCCAATGAAACTAAAACCTCAAATCTATAATTCTACTACTACATGGTTCACATGTTGATGTTAGGCTCCTCTTCTCCCCCTTTCGTCATTCGGCTCGTCAGGTATCAATATTGTTGCAGCTTATACTCCAGTCAGTGCATCCATTGTCTTCTCCTGGAAGTTCAGACTTACACGCATTACAATATACAATTTTTCTCCAGCAAGTACTGCATCTTCTAGCAAGCAGTTTCTTATGAGAAATAGCTCCAGCTATGAGCACATGGTCAGTACTGTGCAAAATCACAATTTAATTCTCTAAGCATCCATTCTATAAAACGTCAGAAAATGCAGCTTGACATGAGCCCGTGCAACTACGCCAAGACCTCTGTAAGTTAAGGCCTACAATTAATAAAGTCACACATAATACAGTACTCTTAATATGTCATCTTACTATGTTAATCAATCAAAAGCTCGACATTTAACATTAATAACCAATTAATAAGTACGCTGTGTGAACATTGACGGCCACTCAGGTAGTCAACCCTTCAAATACGTGCATTATTGTTCTGTATGTTAATTTATTTTCTATGCAAATTCAACACTCAGAATACATGAATATTCATAAATACATTTCAGCGTTAACACCTCTGGTGCCTTTTTGGGTTTAATGGATTGTCTCCAGTGGTCTAAATGACCCCACCCCTTGTTTGAGGCTCAGATTGTGATGCAGGGTACTTACACTTCAAAGCATGTAGTATTTCACTTTGAGAATGTCGGCACTTAATTACAGCCAGGTAGTGTTGATATTTTTTTCATTGTCTATCTAGTATGAATATTGCATATTTATCTGCTAGGTTCAGATTTGTTTTCAAGAACTTCCTTATCTACTGTAAGCCTTAAGTAAACCAAGCACGGGTGCTTTAGGTCCAGGATTAAAAGTTTGACTGTGTTATGCAGAGACAATGTAGAAAAGGAGATTAAAAAGCTTAAGGCGAAGAGGTCACAGTTTGGATGTTAATGTTGATTGAGCTCCAACAGAACCCAAGCAATGTAGTTGTTATCAGGACAAATTATATCTGTGAGATAAACCTGGTTCACCCTTTGTAGCTGACTCAAGCAGTAAGGCTTTCCTCAGAGAAATGCATACATGCCAAACTTGAACACTCATGTGTGCAACAGATGACCAAAACAGCAGGACAGTTGAGAAAATAAAGAATGGAAATATCCCAAAGCAAATTAGGTAGACCAATACACATGAAATCCCTGTTTGGTTGGAGGGTATCTCACTGACTTTAAAACAACGGTTTGTATGGTGATTGTACTGATCTCAGGGGATTGTGTGGCGATGCCATCATGATGTTTTTCCTCACTACCCAAAGCTTGCAACATCTATTTACAGTAGTACACCCACTCTGACAAACTCAAAATGCCCCCCTAATTTCCTATGTGCTGTGAACATGCTATACATATATAGCAGGAGGTGGCAAAATAGGTTACCAGGACAAATCATGATTTTAAACTAAAAACATCTGCAGTCAGTAGTACAATCCATGGCTTCTAACCTCAAGTTAACATTTTGAAAGCAAAGAAATCATATTATTGTTCAGATTTACATTCCAAGCCACTTTGTATATGTGTGTGTAAGCACAATTACAGCTTGCTTACAAGAGGTGTAAATCTGGCATTGTATATACAAAAATTGCTTTACATTACTCTGCTGCCACTTGGCCTTATTTTTGTCCATGTTCAAATTAAATATTGGAATAAATGGGACAATTACGTTTGCATGTTTGCATATGGAATTTGACCTTTCTGCATCCTAAGCCTTATATGAGAACCTCTAGCTGACGTATCAAATTGTCAAACATATCAAAATATTTGCAAAAACTGATTTTCATGTTTAGGACACTTACAGTTATAAGCTGTTAGCAGTCCTTAACTGACCAGAGGCCAACATACTATATGTTCAGAAACATTAAAAGATCAAAAAATATTCAACTGACGTTATCAGCAGTATTATTCAAAGAGTGAGTCAAAGGACACCACAAACTTCACTAATGCTCACATCTTTAGCACTGTTTAGTATTGGATTAGATATTTCCTTTAGTTTTAGGTGGCAGAAACCCAAAGAAAGAATACTTTCCTAATAATATTCAAACTTTGATATGGGTTAAGGAGGTAATAATTAAATACATATTTATTATTACAGAGAGGTCTTTCAGAAAAACTGCAGTATGTAGAACCTTGGGTTAGACAGAGCAGTAACTCTCAAAGAAATCAAAGCCTTTCTATCTAATGACATTTCTTTGGCAGCAAGTGTAAGGATTCTTTGAAAAATCTGTGAAAAGGGAGCAGAAGTCTACATCATTGTAGTTTCACAGTAGGAGAGAGCTTGGTGGTATATTTAGTGTGTATTTATTCAAAACATGTACATAGCATTTCACACCATATCACAGGATCCTGGAATAAAACACAGGAAGTTAGAAGAGCAAGCATTGCTTTTGAATCACTCGCTGCAGTCACCAAACCCTAAACTTGGTGTTTTATCTATCAATAACCTCAAAGATATACACTACGTTTGACAACCACAAGGTCCCAATGCCTCTAACAATCATACCACAGAAATACTGCCCCTCTACCATTAGTGTATACATGACTCTGTAATGCTATCTGAGAGCTACCAAGCAATCATTAGATTACTAATCCCACGCCTGAGCCCTCCAAACCCTCCTTCCCTTAAGGAACATAGATTAGTCCTCTGCCATCTTTTCAGAAGGACATGATGTTATTAAACCTAGAACTACCTCTTTCCGTGAAAAACTGTATGGCTCCTAAAACACAATTATAACAGCTCTATACCTCAAAGTGATAGCTAACCCAGAAATTTAAGCATAGTCTGGTCAAAATCACAACTTCAAGAGCACTTCATCCCTGCCAAACAACAGAGAACACCACAACCCAGGCCCCTGCACACAGCTGTCAAATGGTATGGTCTCCTGCCAGAGACAATCATTAAAAAATATGTGCAGAAATGATCTGCCACAATACACCACCTGTCAAAATTCTCTGCACCAGTTACCCCACAACCACCACAGAACATAAAACTATTGCCATCTTGTTTGAATCTATTGAAATGATGATCATGTATGTTTGCAAACAACTAGAACTGTGCCAACCATTGATGCAAGTGACCACTGTCCTCCCACAAAAAGTAGGGCTTCATTCAGACAACGATGGGCTGCCCACTGTCCATCATTTCTTCTCCCCCCCCTGACTGGACTAAAACCCAACACCTTTTACTGGCCCTGTGGAGATCTATGTGCTGTCAGAGGAGCTGCAAACACAGCAGCTCCTCTGAAGGAATTGAAAGTCTGGTGAGCTGCTGCTGTGTTTTAGGCAGTCGCTCAGCAAACTTTTTTGTGTTCCAAAAACAAACTCCCAATTAGGAGTTTGCTTTTGAAAAAAACATGATATAAATGGCCCTGACATCCTGGAGGTTTCTCCCAGGGTGTGTGTGTCTTGTTTGTATTTTTGCAGTTTGGACTTCTGTGGCTTTCCTGGTCCTCCCTTCCTGAAAGACAATATATCACACTGACCACTGTAAATAGGGCAGATTGTCAAATACACTAACACCAATGAAGCCAATGGGCACACGATTATTGAAAGCCTAATAATCCTTCTGACTTGAAATAAAGAGTGTTGCCTATAAGTTTGGTGGGCAGGATACTCTGCCATTTTTGTGTGTTGTGAAGGAGTAATGAAATAAAATATTTTGAAAGACATTCAAACACAACTGAGTTTGGTTGTTTCAAAATCCAATAACATGAAGCAGTGGTATAAATTGTGTCACATATATTTGTATATGGGATAGAGAAGCAGATCTCCACTTTGTATCCTTTATAGAGATTCAAGAACATTAAAGGAAACCTAGGGCTAGGTGAAAAGGGGGTGAGGAGTAGTAGAGAGAGAACGTGTGCCAGCTGCAAATTGGTAGAACACATGGACTAGTCCCTCTGGACTGCAGGTAGCAAGGGCATTCTAAGGCATGTGGAGAGTAGGCAATTACCAGGGCCCTACCATCTTAGGGCCTCCATTAAAGTCAGTGGGGAAGTCAAAATGGCGTTGCTCACCAAAATCTGCTTATTTTGATAATTTGACAACTGAGCATGCTTGACAAAAATGTGAAGCCAGATGCATCAATATATCCTTTCCATTGCAAAATGTATTTCTCACTGGAAATGTGACATTTTCTTGGCACAAATAGCACTGTGTGCTGCATTTCAACACTTTGCATCAAGGGAAGATTACTTGGGTGTAATTTGGGTGGATTTGCGAAGCACCCATAGTTTTTGATGCAAAATTCAAGCAACTGAGATAACCATTCTGGGATTGCATCAAAAAAGTAACCGCTTCCTAGAGCAGGTGGTAACATGGAAAAATGTTTTCATTTCCCCAAACAATCCACATTGTATGTGTGTTGATAGGAAATCTGCCTTTTCTCCATATCCACACTGGGCTTTTCACTTTTTTGCTGAACCTTATTTTTGCTGCCTTTAGAACTCTGTGCACTTTATCCCGCTAATGAGTAGTGAAGAGTTAGTGCTTCTCCTTTAAACATAGTCAAATTGACATACTTGTAACTGGTACATTTAACTAACCTATAAGTCCCTAATAAATGGTAGAAATTGCACACAGCCTGGAAGTTAATTGTCACTGGTGGACTACAGCACCTATTGTGCCGTCCAAAGCAGTGACAATGTAAAACATGGCATCACATCTACCATTGTAGCCTGACTGTGGCAGTTGAAACTACAATTCCACCTGTAAAAATAAGCCCTTTTGATAGGTCTAAACCTTCTTTTTAAATATTAATGTCACCCCTATGCACTCCTCACTGTCTATAAGGCAGCGTTCATGGTATTTCAAGTAGAATGTGTAAAAATGTAAATTTAAACATGTTCTTACAGTGAAAAAGCTCCATAAGCTATTGACTGTAGCAAGGCTGGCTGTTCCATGGGTAAACATGGGATGCAATATTCAATTTAATAATGTTATTTCTGGATGGTAGCCCTTGGAAATGTAATTCTTAGTTTCCTTGTAATATTTATTACAAGCACAATTCACTGATGTAGTTGGATTTCTAATGAAATAGTAAGGAAAAGGTTCTTTTAGAAAGTCACCTTTTACCTGACAAAAGCCTCTGGGGCTAACTTGCATTAATCTCCAGCTGCAGCCCTCCCACTGCTGTATCCTGAATAAGGTGTTACACTGCTTGTAGAGCAGAGAAAAAGGCTTTGGGGTGGGGAGGTGTTTCTGTTCTTCTGGCAGGATTATCATTTTGACAGTACCCATTAACCAAATTATCTTTAGAGGGGCCTCCCTGTGACAGGCAGATGTCAGATGACACCTGCACAGGCCCCTTCTTTGATCTCCCAGTCAGCAATTGTGAGGAAAATGCTGCCAGAAGTGGCATAAAGTGACCAGAGAGTAGGGGTTGCCCAGTTTTTTGGCCACACCTCTGGAGTCAGTATGCACGCTCTGTACAATATAGGTAGAGATAGCCATTATGGGATTTTGTTGTTGTAGTGCAGAAAGGAAATGGTGCAAAAATGGATAAGGTAACCCTTGAGAACTTTTACTGTGTTGGGTAGGGAAAGGCCAGGAGTCACCGCCACCCACAGTCTATTGCCATTTATAAATGTGGCACCAACAGTACCCTCCCAGAACACTACTGTATCTGAGAATGAGAAAACAAGGACTGAATAGACTGCCTGAAACCTGAGAAGAGCCCTGAAGAACTGGTCTTGCTCACTCTGCTACCCATGACAGAGAAGTAGACTCCAAGGGCTATACATCTGATTTCTTATTAAAGGTACAGGTAGACAACAAGTTCAAGAGGCCTTTCCTACAACTGTTGAGAGGAGTAGTTCCAACTCTACCTGCCATAGACCCACTCTCTGGCCTTGACTTAAGTCTGTCTTGAATACCAATTGCTGTTTATGAGGTCTTGGAACTCTTGGCTGTGTCTGGTTGGACTTCTCCTACCACCCCTAAAAAACCTGGAACTTAAAAACCTTTTGCTCCAATGACTTCTGGAGGACTGGGACAAGACTGCAGTAGGAATGAAAGTTGAACTTGATGATATTGTGGTTGTGTTATGCATGTGTCCTATATCAGTGTGAATCCTAAGAATTAGTTCAATCTTATTTTTGCTGAAACTGAGCTGTTTGCAATACAGGTGTAGTTGCCACTTCATGTTTTTAAAGATTACTGTGTACAGATAATAAACTAACACACATTTTTGTATTTAAAGTATGTGCTAAAAGCAGTGCAATTTCACTACAACCAGTGCAAGGTCACCTTCTGGGACTGTGCATGGGCATTGAGGATGTTCATCACATGGCCCAAATCCCTCTCCATGAAGGGATGCGAGGATGATATGCATACTTTTCTGGCCATCGGTTTAAACGTAATATTTCTGGCAATACAATAGCTCTTGTACATAAAGGGATCTTTGTTTCCACAATAGTAATACATGACTTTTGAGAAATCAAAGCTACTTCCAGCTCTCAATGAAGGAGAATGTTATCCTAGAGTTGTAACTTACATTTGGATTGAGACACTGCTTAGCGTTCAGTTGTGAACCGGGTGGCATCTATGTATGTATGTATGTCTACCCAACAACATGCAATGAACAGTGAGCTAAAGCCATACGCTTGGTTCAGTATATGTCTTAAATGTACATGGATGTGGAATTAATATTGTAAATCAATACTTACTTCTATCATCATGGTATATTGGTTCTTTGTATTTAGCGTGTGATAGGTTTGCAGGAAGTTTTTCTGTTCTCGATATTCTGACATGGAAATGGCTCTTAGATTACTTTATTTTAAATTCTTTGCTCTATCATAAAGTGCTTTAACTCCTGTGTACCTTGTTCGGATTCTATAAAACCCACAAACATTATTCAATACATAACTCTATAGCCCACACTTGCTTGGAATTGGAAGGTGCTCTCTTGCATTTCCTATACTGAGAACCCCCATGCTCCATTCTGTTTTTGCAACACATATACACGTGTAAACGGTGATGCAAATGTTGTATTGGTTCCAAAACTACTGCTGAAAGACCCAGAAACATACCAGCTTGTGTGTGTCCATGTTTATGCATGGCCTCTTGGCACACATGATTTTCTACTTCAGCACTATCGTCCAAGGTAGAAATTCACATACTTGTAGATTTTCCTCGGATTGAACCTAGGGTCTCCTAAACACCTGTGAATTTGGTTCAGTATGTTTACAAAAACACTCCAAAAATGTAGGATCGGGACCATTTTTCAATTCAATTTACATTTTATAATGTAATCACAGTATATAAAGTTTTTATTGCAATAGCTCCCGTTTTTTCCATATTTTCCCTACACTGTAGACTATTACGAGTGGTTAAATGAGTTATTTGGAGTCATTCAATTACGGTTTTGTGCAATTTTTGTCAGTCATTCAGTTAGCTAGTTGAGTATTGCTGATTTTTCAAAACAATTATGGGTATATTAAAATTATATGGGGTCAATGTACATAAGCTATATTTGTTTTCTCTGAGGGCTGGTGAAGAGGACAACGTTGTTCTCTTATTGAATTTGTGCTACATTTTTCACGGCCACTCCAGTCCTTTCTCTCTGCTGTGAAACATGTAAAATCGATTGTACAAGTTACAATTGAAATTGGAAATTAAGATGGCTTAGCAATGGGTTGCTGTGGCCATTGTACTGTTGTCTACTAAGCATATAGAAATGCCAATTTTAAATACTTTATTGTATGTTCAAGTGTTTCTTGATTGGGGAAGCCATAGCCTCCTTTACTGGTTGGATGTAGGCCTATGCCTAGGGTAAATGCTGCCCGGCCACACTGAGGGGCATATTTATAACAAAGTGACGCAGCACAACAAGTCACCTTGCTGTGCCGCATCAAGGGAGAAAGGGCAGGAATGAATGCGCTGTATATAAAAGCATACAGTGTGTTTCTGTCTTTGTCCCTGCAGTGGCGCTGTTTCGGCTGCGTAGGGCCAATGCAGACAACCTTGCACCATGGGGCAAGAGTGCTTGCATTGTAAGAAGAATTGTTTTTGTGCTGGAAGGGACACCTTCCAGCACAAAAACAATCCTTTGAGGCATTTTTATATTTCTATGTGTGCTGCAAAATGTATAGAAAGAGGAAGTAATGAGGAGAAATAAAGATACTTCTCATCGTTACACCTAACCCGGGAAGGCCTAGCATTTTGGAGTATTCCCAGGTCTACCACTTTTGGTAAATCTATGAATGCATCAAAATCCACGGACTTTGCGTGGGAAAGCACACTCAACACACACTGAATGCCTCCCTGGGGCAGAGAAAAACAAACAGCATGTTTTACTCAAGATTTATGAAGCCAATCAGGGCCATGCAAAATGGCAACTACATGGCTAAACAAATCTCATTTTGAGCTTGCGTCACATGTGCATCACGTTGCATGGCGCAAGTGCGATGCAATTACCCGCATAAATATGACCCTATATGTTTTTACCACTTGTGGGAAAGGACCCAGTGAACCAAAATATGTTTTCGTGCTTATTTGGAGTTTGTCCTAGAAATTCCTGGTTTCACATGTTTTCTGTGATTCTGGCATCGAAAACTTGTGATGCCAAAGAATTGAGGGGAGATACAAGCCTGAATGTTTTATTTCACTCTAATCTTACTGATTACCAGGCATCTCATAATGAAGCCCATAGGACTCGGTTGGCAGATCAATTAGCACATATGTAAATGGCATGATTTATGAGTGCAAGGAATTTAGAAACGGCAATAATGCACTTTTAACGTATGGCAATATTACCTAATAAAGGAATGTTTGAGGGAATTACAGTAGTTTTTTTATGTTTGTTTACACACACCAAAACAACCAACATCTAGGTAAACATAGAAATACTAGATATTGTTCACCTATTTCTTAAACGATCTGAGTAAGAAATACACATAGCATGATCTGTTTTCCCCTTTTTCTTTTCTCTGACCTATGTCAATCCACCTATGTAAGCTGTGGTAGAAAGTGGATTTTTGATTGAGGGTATGAAGACCTTTCTCACGCAACAACCACAATCATTGTTAGGGCCAACCACAAAAAGTCTCTAAATTAAACTGTGTTTAATCGTCTTGTAGATTGGCACAAGAACAGTGAGGCTTAATTTAGAGGAAATTTGTAAAATAATTATGCAGCAAACAAACAGTATTAACGTGATAACCAAATACAAGAAAAAGCACACACTGCCTTACTAGAATAGAGTTTCATTTAACAGTTTAATTGAGAGAGACCAAAACTACAAAAATCCAATTGGTAGTGTCCGAGATATGCAATTCTGAGGATTTGGCAAGTATAGTTCCTAATAGCACAAAGCGCAACTCGTGGTTTTCTGGTCATGATACAACAGCAGAAAGTCACAAGTTCATTCCGACTGCAATGGAATAGGGGCCAGAGAGAGGGACCAAATCTGTCCCACTGAAAAAGTTAACTTCACAAAGTCCAGCACAAAGAGTCCAGATCACTATGGAGGAGGCTGCAAGGAGCAGCAAGAGCATTGCAGATTGTCATCACTGTAGCATAAAGAGTAGCCCTACTGTTGCAGATGGTCGTTGCTGTAGCCCAAAGGTGATATTGGTCATTGCAGACAGTCATTGCTGGAGCTTTGCGTTGGCGGGCACTGTGGGCTGTCAATACTATAGCACAAAGTGCAGATGTTGCAATGCAGGTCATTGCTAGCAGTCACTATAGCTCAAAGTGTCGGGTCTACCAGAACATCACATTGGGGGTCAGCGTGGGTGCTGAGATCTCAGCACCAACGGGCTCATTTGTGGTTGGCAAGACCCCAAATTTTCAACATTTCTCCTTCTCACAAGAGAAGCTCAACTCAATCCAGCCAAGGAACAAAGTCCTAGGGAGGAACCACCTAGGGATCAGGAATTCACTTCAATAGAGGCCAGTAGAGATAGGACAGTCCCAGTTGAAGGTCCAGTGCAGCAGGTCAGCTGGTCAGCTGGTCAGCTTGCAAGGCCTCTGCAGCTTGTTGTGTCCCTGTAGCAAATATCAGGCAAGTGGCCTCCATATCTAAAAATGTGATACCATTAGTGAAAAATAGTTATTGGCAGGTTGTTCTGGAAAATCTAGTCCAATCAATCAATCAGTCATTTGTAGAGGATGTTGCTATCATCCCTGGGATTATCAGGGCTCTGGGGTGCAATGTCCCTGTCGAAGAGCCAGGTCTTGAGCTGAAGTCTGCCAGTGCGGGTGCAGTTTGAAGAGTGAGGGGTAGGTCATTCCAGGCCTTGGTGGTGATGTGGGAAAAAGAGCAGCTTCTGATTCTGGGAGTGTGTGTGAGGGCCCGAGAGAAAGAGTGCAGGTGTCTGGTGGGTTGGTGGATGTGTAGATGGTGGTTGATGTAGTTGGGTCCTTGATCGTGTAGGGTTTTGTAGGCATGCATGAGGAGCTTGAAATTACATCTCTTCTGGACGGGGAGCCAGTGGAGGTTTCTGGGGTTTGGGTTGATGTGGGTGCACCTGGGAAGGATGAGTCTGGCGGCAGTGTCCTGTATTGTCTAGAGTCTCTTTAGGAGCTGGGAGGGAATGCCAGCATAGAGCGAGTTACCACATTCAAAGCAGCTGGTGACAAGGGCCTGGGGGACAGTTTTTCTGTTGTTGGTTGGGATCCACTCGAAGATTATGCGGAGCATGCAGACGGTGTGGAAGCAGAATGAGGTGACTGCGTTGATCTGTCGCTTCATGGTCAGCTCACTGTTGAGGATTATGCCAAGGTTGCAAGCATTGGTTGTAGGCATTGGAGTGGGTCTGAGTTTGGCTGGCTACCAGCTATGGTCACATATGGAGGAGCTTTTCCCAAAGATCAGGACTTCTGTCCTGTCCAAGTTGAGCTTCAGGCAGTTAGTTTTCATCCAGTCGTCTACGGTGGTCATGACATTGTGAAAGTTGTTTTCGGTGGTGGAGAGGTCTTCAGTAAGTGAGAGGATCAGTTGAGTAGTGTCTGCAAAGTAGATGATGGGAATCTAACTATGTTGGCCAGCGGTGTCATTTAGGTATTGAACAAAGTGGGGCTGAAGGATAAACTGGGGTATGCCTCAAATAATGCTCTTGGGTTGGAGGGGTAAGGGGGTAATCGGATGCTCTGAGTGGTCCTGTCAGGCATTCCATTTAAGGGGTTGTTTTTTATTTCAATGCTGTGGAGCCTGTTGATGATGGTGTGGTGGAAGACGTGTGCAACATGGATAATAGGTCCAGGAGGATCAGGGTGGCAGTTTTCCTGTGGTCGAGGAGTGCTCTGATATCAGTGGAGGTGATGAGTGCAGTCTCGGTACTGTGGTTGGAATGAAAACCTGATTGGGAGGGGCCCGGTAGGTTATTTTTTCTCCAGGTAGCTGGTGAGCTGCTGATTGATGGCCTTCTTGAGTACTTTCACTGGGTAAAGGAGTAGAGAGATGGGTTGGTAATTCTTGAGTTCCTTTGGGTCAGCAGAGTGTTTTTATCAGGAGTGGTTTGATTTCCACATGTTTCCTTCTGCCCGGAAAATTTGCTGATGTGATGGAGGTATTGAGGATGCTGATGAGTTCCTTGCTGATGAGTGTTGGTTCTGAGGTTGACAGGTGATGGGGTCATGGGCCGGTGGGTGCCCCAGAGTGAATAGATGACATAATGGCTGAGGTGGATTGAGTGGTGAGCTGCGCCCATGAGGAGATAGTGCTGTTGGTGTGCCCTGGGGCAGTCGAGAGAGCTGAGGTTGGTGAGCAAGTGTTGGGGGTCGAAGTTGTTGTAGATGGTGGAAGTGGACTAAGAGGGTGTTGCAGTGTTCTTGAGAGGGTGGGTGGTGTTCTCTGTGGCTGCTGGGTTAGAGTATTCTTAGACTATTTTGAAAAGTTCTTTTATGTAGTTGGATGCTGACTCGATATGGGTTGTGATAGCCACTCTCTTGGCCTACTTGAGTTGTCAGTGGTAGTTGCTGAGGGCTTTTCTATTTGGGGGATTCCTGGTGGATTACCTTTGTTTCAGAAGTTTGTAGCAGTTGTGCTTGGTGGCTCTGACCCATGGACTGTACCAGCTGGCATTTGTAGAGGTTTTGCTGGTTCTGGCAGTTTTCAGCAGGCAACTGAGTTGGGGCATTTGGTGATCCAGGAGGAGAAGTTCAGGATGGTCTGATCGAGGTTGGATGAGGCCTTGGGTTTGGATGAGCTGAGGGCCTGTGTCCACTGTGATCCAGTAGCTCTCCTCCAGTTGTGGTAGTAGGATCTGTGGTGCTTGGTGGTGGTGTGTTGGGTATTGGGTATGGTGAAGTGGATGATGTTGTGGTCTGACCAGAAGAGTTATGTGACATGGCTGAATCTGACACTGTCGCTCGAGGTGAAGAGGAAGTCGAGAATGTGTCTAGCATTGTGTGTGGTTACGCTGACCAGTTGGGTGAGGCCTATGTTGCTCAAGTTCCCAAGAAGGGTGATGGAGTTGACGTTATTGGGGTAATCGATGTGGAAATTGAGGTTGCCAAGTCGAATGTAGTGGGTGGAGCCAATGGCTAGTGGTGAGATGATTTTGGGGATGGCATTGCTGAATGCCTGCCAGGGCCCTGGGGATCTGTATATGAAGATGCCTCTTAAGGTAGTTTTGGCATTGGTTTGTGTTTGGAAATTCAGATGTTCCATGAGGGGTGAGGTGTAGTCATTGGTTTCAGTGTATCAAATGGTGTTCTTGAATTTGATGGCAATGCTTCTGCTATGTTTGTTGGTGCGCTGTTGAGTATAATCTTTTAGCTGTCAGGTGTTGTGGTGATGATGTTGAGATTCTAGGAGGGCTTTAGCCAGGTTTTGATGATGAAGGCTTTGTCTGGTAAGAGGGGGGTGATGGTGTCCACGAATTTCCATGGCATGTTTGCAGAGGGACTGGGCATTGAGCAGGATGCATTGGAGAGGTTCAAGATTGACCGTGGCCTTCTGGGTCTGTGTGGCACAGAGTCCTGTATGGGCTGGAGGCTTGGTGCTGCAGGAGAAGCAGCAGTTTTGGCAGGTGAAGAGTACTTTGGTAGCACAAGGGGATGTGGTGCAGTAGTTGTTGTTGTGGCATCCAGGGTTCATGGCTCTGAACTCCTTGGTGGAGAAGCAGTGGGTGGCTTTAGGGCCTTGGTCCCTGGTGCTGGGTGCAGTCCAAGATGATTGGGTGCAGATGGGCTTGCCTTTGGTGCGCTTTTGGTGTACTGGTTGTGCGCCTGCTGCATTGCTGCACTGCATGGCTGTGCTGTGACCACCATTAAGTAGGCCGTGGGGTGAGGGCGGGCACTGGGTGGCAGAAGGTGGGAAACCCCAGGAGGAGTGAGATGGGAAAGAGAGGAGAATAAGTAGAAAAGGCAAGTAGGGCAAAACAAGCAAAGAACAGAAAAAGAGCAGAAAAGAGGGTTAAAAGGAGCAGAAAATGAGCAGAAAACAGGAGAAATAGGTGCAGAAAATGAGCAGAAAAGAGTGAAAACATAGCAACAAATGGGTAGAAGAGAGGAAAAAAGGAGCAGACAAGCAAGCACAAACCAGGCAGCAGAGGGTGGCAGTGGGCAAACTTGATATCATCACTGAAACCAAAATAAAAATGTCAGACAGGTGGATTCGGGAACTTGCATGACTAGGAAAAACTATTCCTGCTGTAATAACTGCTGCTGAAGGCTCGCATCAATTGCAAGCATCCAACTGACTCAAAGGAACAAACCTGTTATAGCACTTCAACTGGGAAGTATAGGCCACTTGTAACTGCGACCCAACCAACTGGGGCCAGCCAAAGACCAGGGTGCTGAGCAAACAGAATCGGTCTAGAAAAGAAGTCCAGGGAGAGAAACTGAATGCTGGAAGACAAATTAGTCCACTAGAACCAGTGACAGCAAGTACTTGTTCAGCCACATATGCATGATTACAGTTCATGACAATGCAGTCCCCACTCATTGACTTGACATCCTTGCCTAGCCAATTAACTCTTTTAACCGTATTAATACAGTCAGAAGTGGCTGGACACAATTTCAAGTTGGAACCTAACCAGTGAGCCACATTATTTTTCAACTGGATATAAGTATCAGGGGATTTACTAGCCGAGGCTAAACATTACCAAGGATAACATAGAGGGTTGCCTGGGGGGGGAGGAGGTCAGTAGTTGGAATGCTCAACAATTTAGGCTTCTGAGCACACCCTGACTGAGATGAAGTAGACCTCAGTTCTACTTGGCCAGCCTCAGTAGACTCGATATCCAGAGCACCTCTATGAGGACAGCCCCCTCCATCCATTATGGTTTCAGTTGAGGACAAGCAAAAAACAGCTCCTGGAATTATCCTTGGAATTGAATGTAAATACATCTGCCCTAGCTCATTTGGGCTTTTGTAGTGGGGGAACCTCGACTAAGGAAAACAAGGAGGTATGCACAGAACCCTGAAAGGACACCCCTTTTAAGGCCAATTAACTTGCTCCAAGTTTTTGTAATGTGTTTCGATGTGGCCTAATAAACCCTTATTCAAGCATTCAAGTTTAGAACAGAGAGAATCCATACAGATCTGGTATCTACTATTAATAAGGTCATCATTGTTCATGGACTTAACCTTTGATAGTGAGGGGGGCCGCCGACTCCAATGGGGTCAATCCATTCTCTTTTCTTCTGCTTCCATGTCAGTGGAAGAGGATCCTCCCCAAGCTCTGAAACAGTGGAAATGGTAGCTGAGGCAACTTACTTTGGTAAAGCAGCGGCACAATGAACCTGGGCTTGTACTGAAATTGTGTGTTGAGGTGGGCCCACCTGCTCTCAGCATAAGTCCATCTCTGGCTACTGATTATGTGCCATCCCACCACAGTGAGCCAACTCACCCTCCACATTGGTAATTTCTTTTACCAGGCATCCCACAGTGGAAGGTAAAAATTATAGGATACTTGCTTTCTCCTGTTTTGGTTTAGAGGCAGTTGGTTAAAGAAACCCAGAGGCATGGACATTAGCCTTGCGTTTCACCATCAGCACAGAAAGGCAATAACCAGAGATGTACACAAAAATGCTTACAGCACCCTGGGAATGTGGCCTTGAAAAACAAAAATATATCTGGGGTGAAACATCCTCTCCGTCACACCAAACTCAACCAGGGAGGTAACTGAGACTGCAGTATAAATAAATAGCTCATAAGTGCTACTAGTGGACCATGGCCACTTTTTCCACAGGAGATCCTGGTGGACGAGACACGGTCTCAACAAATGATTAATAACCCGAATATCATCAGGCTATGTGGCACAGTCACCATGATAAATAATTATGATTCTCACCATAGGCCGGCTCTGCAATACTCCTCTGTGATATAGACAGTCAAACAGCCACAACCCATGCCTAAAGCCAAGACCCAGTGCCAAGAGAAGTGGCCCAGCCCAGCTTTGTCTAGCGATGGGTGGGCACTGACGGGCCCGATCATGGCCAGGCCTTCACCTGGGCACGCTCCTGGGGTGCATCGTGCACGTGTCCTGTGCTGAGGGAGGCCAAAGCACTTTAAGTAGGGTTGTTTTTGCGGCACAGCTGGTGTCCCTTGCCTCTTGTGGGAAATTAACTCTGGGGCTTGTAGTCCTCCTGCCCAGTCCCATTATCAGCTAAAATTGATTCTGTGCAATTAAATTCAAGGCTGTAATTTTGTTTTCATTTGATGTTTTTAGTATTTATATAAATCTGCAATGTAACCTTCTTAATTTTACTGTGTTCTTGGATGTAATTCTAATTAGAGCTTTCCTTGTATATTTTCTATATAGTGTTTTCTGTGTACTCTTTAGGATAACTGTAGTTTGACTGGGAATTTTACCAAACCAAACAAAAGTCCTACATTATAACATAAAACAAATTTCTTTGCTCATTTTACCTTTCATATATTTGATACTTTTTGCACCTAATAGGAGAGATGACTTGTTTGGATACTATGGGTTACTATTTTCCGTTAGAAAAGTAGGGTCAGGGTATTCTCTCGTCATTCTCATTGCCTCTGAGAGGGAAGCTTTTAGTTCCCTTACAAAAAAAATTCTGAATACTTACCTGGTGAACACAGCAGTATGAAATGTAGGCATTGCCTTCATCAACTGCCTTAATTGATACCACAGACTAACGTGGATTCCAAAGTATTATTTTCCAGCTGTCCATGCTCAAACCAATTCTTTAGCTCATCCCTGTGGGGGATCAACTCATAGTAACTGTGAACTCTAGAGTTGTGTGTGCCAGTGCCTTATATGTTGACTTAAACCATTGCCTCCTCACTTGGCTTCAAATATCTCACAATGCAGTGGTGGGACCATGCTCAGTCAGCCAAAAAATACTATACTGGCTCTCAGTTGCAGAGAGCTTGTAACAGTTGTATTTTAAAAATTAAGGGCCTCATTTACTTAAAAGTGCTGCAACGCTGCACCCAAAACTGGCAGTGCTGCACTGCGTAACTTCAGAAATGCAGGGTTGTGCCGTATTTAAAATAATATGGCATACCTCTGTGTTTTCCCTAGTGCTGGCAATTAAATTAGCACCAATGCAGAGCTTGCGCTGGAGGGAATGATTGTTTATGTACAGTATGTTGTCCCTTCCTGCACATAAACAATCAGTAATGGTGATTTGCTAGCCCGATATGTGCTGCACAATGCAGCATACATTGGAGTGGCAAATCGGCATTTTTTAATGATTGTTTATGCGCAGAAGGGGACACCTTCCTGTACATAAACAATCATTGATGAAGTTTTGCTCTTCCTCTGTGTGCTGCAAAAATGAGGAGAAATAAAAGTAGTGCTCCTCAAAGCGCTATGCTAACACCAGAACTGAGGTGGCATTAGTGTTTGGCGCTGCCTCAGGTTTATGAACCTTCGTAAATTTGGGACAGCGTCAAAATGCAATGGGTGTTGCAGTGGACGCCCACAGCAACACCCATTGCATGCCCCTCTGCCGCAAAAAACTGCATCTGTGGGTCCATATTTACAAGGCAGCATTAAGTCACGCAAAGTGGCTTAATGCTGCCTTGTAAATATAGAAAATGGCACAGCTGACGCTCAGGTGGCACTAGGGCCCCATAACTGAGGCCCTAAGTCACCTTCACAAAGACATTCCCATCAAGTTACCTCTTTACATCGCCAGTAAAATCACCCACTACTCTCTCACAAGAATTGTTTATAACAGCTAATCTCGTAGACCCAAAAGTAGAGTACAAGATGACAAGAGTAGGCCTGTTTTATGTCTATGGAACCAGGCTCCGAAATACCCTCCTAGATGATCTTCGCACTGTGTGAAGTCATTTTAATTCCAGAAAATCCCTTAAATATTTGATTTGTTGTTAGCCCTTTTAAAACAAATATAGCAGAGAAGGAGGCATGGATGTCAATTCGCCAAAATGTCAGGGGCAGCGGAAGTGAGATCACGTGCCCGTTGACCTCCTCTTTCACTAACAGACATACTTACACATTCACACAAATTAACACTTACACATATACACTCCATCACGTAAACACCCACAAGCAGGCACAAAACATACATTTAAAAGCATTTTTAATTTCCTAAGCTGCCATAAAAGGGCATTTTTCCAGCTAATTTACCCAATGTGTATTACCCTAGTAGTGAATATTATATGGTTATTCACTATTAGGGTTATAAGAATTAACAGAAGACAAATAGTGGGGTCCCAACGGGCGTCAATAAGGAGGAGCTGCCACTGTCTTCCAGGCACTGAATTTGCCACCTCTGAGGCCAGGCATCGCAAAAGGAAAGCCAAGCTGCGACCCCTAAATGACGTCCATGGAAGGAGGTCTTTAACGACGATGGCTCACTTCGTAGATTCCACTCTTTTATAACCGAAGAGCCTCGGGGGATGTTATCATATTTTTGCCTTCATGACAGACAGTTAAAAGTGCATTTTTCATTAAAAAATATATATATATATATTCTGAATTTTTGGCTTTTGAGAATGGGTTGTACTGAAAGATGAACAGCCTTCAAAAATAGTATTTTGTTGAAATCAGAACAGTACTGGATATTTTGATTTGTATAACCTTAGTGGTTCATTAGTTGTTTTTCTGACATATTTGCCGGCTTGATCAGCGATGTCCAATGTAGGTCTTGAGGGCAAGGCCAGGAGACGATTCCGGAGTACTGATCACTAATGCCAGAATTGTCATAGCGCTGTCGTAGGTACGGCTTCAGTAACTGAAGAGTTAATATCACATACCACCAAAAACGCAACCTTCGGCATAACATGCAAGTATATGTGGCACGAGCATGCAGGAAATCATTTACATCTCATACATATGTATAATGCAATTGAGGAACACCTTACAAAGTGTTATTAATTAAATCCTGAATTCGATAAAAGGTAATGATACAATCTAAGAAGTACAAAAGTACAATTATGCCATGCAAGTTGCCAGGATGTACAATAATATATAAACACAGTACATCAACTTCTACAGAGGACTACATTTTATTAAAGACTAAAATGGATCTGAATTCGTGAATTAAGAATTTTCCATGAATTTGCAATATTCTAATTTGGATATATCTTAAAATAACATTTATCAGTTAATCAACAGTTGGCTTTTGATAGTGATTTACACGTGGGAATCTGGTAATATAAACAAGTTCAGCACATTTTTAAATGCATACACTGATAGTTGAATTTAAACTTGAAAGAGGTGTTTTTTGCTTTGGTAAATGAAAATAATTGCTCCATCTCGACCATTTCTTAATATGTCCATGTGACTTTCCTGTTCAATTCATGGAAATAATCTGAAAAAAAGATAGTGGCAGTTTTAAGAGCCCCTTGTGCCACTTTAGCTGTGCCTTAGCATAATTTTTTTTCGGCTAAGGTGGCCTTTTCCCTGCCCTATATTTACAAAGTAGCACAATGTATGCATTGAGACACTTTATAACTCTTTGCGTCACATTATGCATGCACCAAGCATAATGTATGTAAAGGGAGCGTTCCGGCACAAAGAGGCCAACAAAAATGGTGCAATGAAATCTAAAGACTTCATTGTGCCATTTTTGGTGTCTTTTTTAACGCCTGCTAAGAGCAGGCGTTAAGAGGACACACCCATTGTAATCAATGGGCCTTCTTGTAATTTGCTCGACTAGTGGCAAAGTTTTAGACGCTAGTGAAGCAAAGCACCACAATAGCATCAAAACCTTTGACACTATTGTTCCTAATACCGCCATGGAGCACTGTATCATAAATATGGAGCACACATGGTTTGCGCTAGAGGGACACGGGGGCAAGAAAAGTGGCGCTGCATTGGATGCAGCACCACTTTTCTTAAATGTGACCCATAGTGAGGTATATCCTTTATGCATCCGTCAATCACATCTTAATTCTGTTATATGAAAGTATACATTTTAACATAGGTATTTACTTATTTTATAGAGTCCCGAGGAATCTCTTTTGCCAATCATTTGGTGGATCTCTATATCTTCCAGTTTTTAAATGAGGAATATCATTCATGTGAATAAAACAGTGTGAACATTAAATCATCTGGACGTTGAAAATAATTGAGAAATCTAAAATAAAAGTTGGGAAGGAAAAATTCACTTTTTTGGACTGTGTCTTCTGGAAGGCTAACTGCATAATGTTCAGTTTTAAAATATGTAACCCGAAACTATTAGCAATTTTCCTGGGTGTTAGATCTGTCAGTCTTAGATTGTTCTTCCCCCAACTTTTTGCCTTCTTTGCCTCTCTTTTGCTGACCTATTTTTGTTGGCCTTAGGACTCTGTGAATTGTAACACTGCTAATCAGTGCTAAAATGATGTGCTCACTCCCCTAAAAACATGGTGACATTGGTGTATACACAATTGGCATATTTAATTTACCTATAAGTTCATGGTACCTGTAAATTAAATGCTACTCGACTTGCAGCACTGATTGTGCCAGCCAATTGAGTAGCCCTTTAAACATGTCTAAGGCCTGCTACTGCAGAGTCTGTGTGTGCAGTTTGTCTGCCAGGTCGACTTGGCATTTAAAACCCCTTGCCAAGCCTTAACCTCCCCCTTCATTATATGTCACCACCTAATGTAGGCTCTAGGTAGCCCACAGGGCAGAGTGCTATGAGATTAAAAGACAGGACGTATACTTTTAAGTTTTACATGTCCTGGTAATAACAACTCCCCAAATTCATTTTTTTAACTACTGTGAGGCCTACCCCTCTCATAGGTTAACATTGGAGATTCCCTGTTACATTTAACAAAGTGTAATTCCTGACTGAGAAGGAGTAGATCTGTGATGTTTAGTACTTATGGCACTGTAATGATAAATCCTCTTTAGTGGTGAAGTCGGATTTACTATTGCAGTTTTGAAAATGCCACCTTTAGAATGTTGGCATTTTCTTGCTCTTAGCCCTCTGTGCCTGTAGCCTGTCTCCAATACACATTTGGGCTGGGGCGACAGCTGTTTTCCTGCATTCCCTCTAGATCGACTTGTACAAAGGAAGGGTAGGTATAACTGAGTGGCCATCTGAATGTTGATGAGTCATCCTGGGTAGTATGGGAGGGAGAAGCTGATACTTACACCTGAATAGGCAGCGTCCTTCTCCCACACAAAGGACTGCTTAACTCTCTGTAGTGAGCCTAGAGCCAGGGCAGGAAGGAAGAACCTCTGTGCACATCAAAGAACCATCTTTGAAGTCACCCCTACTTCAAAGGCACCACTGGGTATAAGAACTAGGCATCTGATCCTACCAAACCAGTTGCCTTCTGGACCTGTGGATACTCTGCCAGGAAGAAGGATTGCTAAACTGCTGGATTGTTGCTCTGCAAGAATTGCTTTTCTGCTGTGCTGACATGCCTAAGGACTTGTCTGCTTTCTTCCTGTCCTAGAGTCTCAGGGACGTGAAAGACTTCCTGCAAATCTACAACTACACTTGGACTTTGCCAACTCGGAGTCCTCTCAGTTGTGCTAATCCAGTCATGGGCCCTTGGAAGCTTGTTTCCCCTGTACTGAATCATCAAAATCAATGCATCCCCACCGTATCACCCATCAGAACCAATACATCACCTTTGACGTGGCTGCATTGCAGCTCAAGAACTTCACATTGCCAGCCACGTAGTTCGATGACCTATTGCCTTCACTGCCAATAATGTATCCCCAATTGATTGGATCTGACGCATTGCCTGCGCATTACCCCCTCTGCTCCTTGCATCAGGTCTTCGACATCAATGCATCCTCCATCCAAAGGGTACTTTTTCAGCAGAAAAGGTTGTCCCCTGTATCTGACGCATGCTCCATTACCATTGTCTTGATCTTTCAGATTTTCAGAATTTGACCCGGTCTGTTGTGACCAGATAACCTTGGTTGGTGCTTTAAGCTTTCAAGCACTATATTTAAAGGTATTCTTTACAAATTAATATCTTCACCTCTACTTATTGGATTTTTATCCATTTGGTCTTGTTTTGTTCATTACATTATGCTCTATTTTGCTAACCTGGTGTGGATTAAGTTTTTGTGGTGTTTTCACTGTTTTACTTTTTTAAGTGTTGCACAAATTCTTTATATGTTGTCTTCAAAACAGAACATAAATATTGAGTAACAGAGATTTTTTTTATATGTCACAAGGATGACCTTTAGAAAATGTGTCATATTCTGCTGTTTAAAAAAGCAGTTTTAAATTCCTGACAGATATACTTTGCTGTGGTGGGTGGTACAGATGTGCTTAAGATAGAGCACAGTTAATTAGTTTGAATCACCCTTTCTTTCAGTCCTGAAAGACAGTGGCATAACAAAACCTGAATCCCCTACTATTCCCCTGGAAAGTACATGGAGGTCTCCTTGGACTCACTATTGGGCTCTCAGGCCAGGGTATTATGCTCAGGGGGCCCTCTGGCGCTTGGGGGCTCCCCTGCATCACAGGGGTTCCAGGGGCTAATGTTGCACCTCTGCTTGAATTGTGTTAAAGGCAGAGAAAGGCTCACAGGTTGGAGGCACTCAGAGCACAATAGAATTTCTCTTTTCACTTTCATACTGTCTAAAGCAGAAGACTACTAATGAATCGTCTGCTCAAATAACAACAATTTAAGCTTTCTTCTACCCTTGAGTTTTTGAACCTTCTGGAACCTGATGCATGTGAAGTTGTACACTTCACTGAGACAGTCCTTGACAAAGAGTATCATGCTGTTAGTTTCACAAATGTGTTGCAGAGAAAAACAGTATACAGCGTGAAAGGGTCATACTAATATGTTGATCACAGCTGGGTGCTAACAGGAGGTGTGCTTCATCTTGTTCAGAAAGGAGTTGGTAGAGGTGGTCTAGGAATTGACCTAGGAACCTGGGAGATGGAATCTCATACCAGAGTCTTTATCACCATTCTGAATGGCAGGGACATGTGGCCACTTAGTACAAGTTATCCCCATACACCAAAGGGAGATAGATCGGTGTGCTGAAAATGGGACTTTAGATTGTGCAGAACTTGAACTTGTTTGGTAATGAAATTCAGTCAGTCAATAATAAGATTTCCCACAGCACTCACATCAAAGTGCTCCTAAAATCTTAGCATTCAAGAAGAACATTTATGTTTGGGAAATGCATGTCTGTCTGTGAAAGAATTGTGAATTCTTTATACTTCTCCTTAATCTCCCAGCAATCAGAGTCTCCTCAGCCCTGTTCTACCCAACCTCTGGCCAAAAGATCAAATTCCTGTGTGTGCTACAACAAGACCATCTTTAAAATATTTAATGACCTTGTAAGGGACGTAATTGGGATGCATCAGTCACACAGGCAGATTTTACATCTGATGATGGTTGGATGTATACATAATAGGTAAGAACTAATAAGGCATTCCTCCTATGACTGGATAGGTTGCTAAATGTTGGGGCCAAATGACACTCAGAAGACAGGAAAATTACTTTTGATTTTCCAACATTCTTCCAAAATAGATTTTGTATGATTCATGTTTCCATACTCTTGATATCTTCTTGATAAAAAGGACATTTTAAGTTTCTGACCACTACTTTAGTTCTGAAATGGGGGTATGGTTAATCCCATCCCTTCAAATATGGAATGGTTTGAGTATGTTGTGATCATGCAGAAATAAGCAAGAACTTCACATGTGATTCTCCAGAAGTAAGTTGTTGGAAAATGTTTACAACAGCTTGTAGCTATATGGAAAGTGGTTGTGCTTATATTGTCGGGCACTCTATATTGTAATTTACAGGGTCCTACTCACTTCCGGGATGGCTAGTATAGATGCTTTATACAAATATATTTATTTGAATTCGAAATCAGAATTATTAAACTCCAGTCTCGGAGATTAGTGAGTTCTGGCCCTCCTTTAGGTTTACTTTGTACATGGATGTGGTGTAGATAGTTGATTAGTCTTCATTTTGTTGGTAAAGGGGGTTCCTCTTCTCATCGGTTCTATGTGGCTGGCTGGTGAAACTACTGATATGTTTGGGCTTGTTTTCTGCCCAAATTACTTTACCACACTGGGTTGAGGTATGGACATAGAGGCACTTATTACATTTTTTCTTTTTTAGGAATCTTTCGGGCTGAGGTGAATGAACATATTTTTTAATTTAAATCACCTGGAAAATTGACCATGTCTTATTGAGAGGAATTGCCCCCTCCCACTTGGTGCACTTGATTAGTTTCTTAGGGCCTCATTACGAGTTTGGGGGTCCTAGGACCGCAAAACGCATTGTGGTGGTCCGACTGTCGCACTCCTGGTGGGCCAACCACCAAATTACAACCCTCGCAGTCGGACCACCGGAGGACTGCTGCCACCGCCAGCATCACAAATTCGACAGGATGGCAGCACTCAGAATCGTGGTCAGGCACGGAAGCACTGAGACCAGCACCATCATGCTGATCATAAGTCCAGTTTCCGCCAGCCTTCTCATGGCGGGGTCCCTACCTTGAAAGGGCCGGTGGAGAGCTAGTGTTGGAGTCCACAGTGGGGCCCTTGCACCACCCACAAGCATGTCATGGGCAGTGCAGGGCCCCACCTGCCAAGCACCCTCAGAGGCTACCACAGGCAGTGTGCATTCCGAGGGTGCTGGGGACACCCTCTCTGCGACGACATTGGCCTGGGCTCCATAAGAAGCTGAGGCCAATGCGCTGCACTGTTTCCACTGGGCTTACTGGTAGAAACCTCCTAATACACCTCCTAATACAGACGTTTCCACTGGTCAGCTTAGAGGAAACATTGTAATTGGGCTGAAGGGGAGACCTCCAGCTCCGCTAAACTCTTAATGAGGCCCTTAGTGTGTCCCAATGTTCTTTTAAGGGCCTCTCTTATCTTGTTTTTGCTTTCAGATTGAGAATTAATTTAGTACTATTGACCTGATATCAGAATACAGCATTTGTGAGTTCACTGAATCCTAAGGTGGGGTTATCCAAATATTATAGTTAACATTACTTCACTTGGGTGACATACGTTTCATGTTTTGCCTTACGGGGCAGTACATGTGGATTTCTACACACAATTGTATAACATTAAATATAAGTAATTGTGAGCGAACATGCAAGTAAGAGCATGATGTCCTTTTCCATTTTTAATAATTTCACGTACTTTGCATTGTATTTTAATATTTTAATGGCTTTACTTTTAATACATTAGTTCCATATATCATTTAGTACTGCACTAGTGTTGTTTATGGTATTCATTTCTATCTACTATGTTTCTTTGCGCTCACCTATAAGATTGTGTATCTTTTAATGGGTTGATGGTTTGCTCACTTGGGTGATGGTGGGTCACCTGAGGTATACTGGAGGTGTGGAAAAGGAGTACCTTTCTATGTGTTTTGTAGTCCTGATGAAGTCCTAGTGAAGAGGCTGGATGAAACACGTGTTGGATAGAAGTATTTAGAGAAGAACTATATGCAAGAATAAAGAAGACTATGGGAAGAATTACTTTCTGTCCATCGGTGTGCACTAAATTATATCAAGTATATTTTTCTTGTGGTTTCTCTAGTTTCAGAAGGTATTAGTGTGGCTGCACCCCCTCCCTTGTGTTTGCACCTTGCAGCTCTAGATCATTATAATACTGTAGAATAAGTCTGTGCTCATGCTATACCTGTTGCTAAAGTACTATTATCATTTAGGGGTCGCCAAGAGCACAGCTGCAACCCCCGGCTTACCCTTGTGACCCCTTACACTGCTTGGTGACCTTGACCACTGAAGGGGCAAAATCAGTGGCAGGAACACAGCAAAAGCTCACCCATAAGGAGTTTGGTTGGAGCTCCACTGACCTTGTTTTCTGCCAATTCACTATAAATGTAATGAATAATGGAGTATAAATAGCTACAATAGGTTCCTTCACAGTAACTGAGTTAAGTACAAAATGCTTTTAAGTGTATGTTATGTGCATGCTTGCTAGTAATAATGTGCTTATGTGAAAGAGAGCCTGTGAATGAGTGAGTGTGTGTCTGCAACCACCTGTATATGAGTTAAAGTGAGACATATTCAGTGACAGAAAGTGAGTGGTGTGTGAGACTGTCAGTGAGTATGAGTGAGCCAGAGAGAGTGAGGTTGCCCTAGTATAGTGAAGGTAATTCTTGTCTAGTGAAGGCACTCATGGCAAAATACTGGTGCCGGCAATCCTTGGCGTGACAGGCAAAATGCTGACAGAATGAAGGTAACTTTTGGCAAAAAGGTAAAACACTGGTATTGTTATACTAGAGGTAATCAGTACTTGAGGTAAAATACTGGCACATCCATATTAGAGGTAATTCTTTATACCTGCAGAAAAATATGGCACCTTTGGAAAAATCTTGAGGCTGGCAAACTTGAATGCGTTTTTAGCATAGAGGCATCCATGGCAAAATACTGACACCAGCACACTGGAGGTAATTACTGTCATGAGAGGGGTCAATCATGGCATATTATAGGTGGGCAACCATGACAAACTTCTGGCCTCGACACATTGAGGTATTTTTTGACTTAAGTGTTATCTATGGTATGTGAATGGCAGTAATGGAAAAATTCTGACTCTGGAATGTTGTACGTAATTTTAGCTTAAGAGGGCACCCATGACACAATGCTTGCTGTGGCAAAATAGAGGTAATTGTTTGCATAAAAGGTCATCCACAGTACATTCTGAAAAATGGGTTTATGTGGTCAACTCCTTTGGAGTGTCAGGTTTCACTAGTTCTGCAAACCAAGGAAGGACTTGAATATTTAAGGAGTGTAATTTCAGAGCCCATTGCTTTGCTTCAAAATGTACAATCCAACCCTATTTTTTCAACATTTTCACCAAGGCAGGCCGCCCCGGACAATCTTTAGAAGAGGTGTGGCTCACTTACTTCCATTCATTTGCTACATTTTGGGGCCATTGCTATGTCCCAGAACTCTAATATAGAGGGTTATGCCCTAGGACTCTAATATAGAGGGTGTCTAAAATAGATATGTATCTGTGGTTGGTATATTAATCATGGAACTTCAGTGTGTCAAGTATTGGGATGTCATCAGGGTTAAGGTCATGTGCCATAACCTCCTAGGAAAATTCAGAGTCCAAGGTCAAATTATGTCACTATCAGTGATGTCGTTAATGTCAAAGGGCATGTGATGTGATTTCCACTACCCCAGGCATTTTAGTGAATCGGCATTCAAGGACCTTGTGGCCTTAAATCAAAAGGGCAACATTTAAAGAAATCAGCAACTTGTACAGCAACTTCTTTAAAAGCACCAGGAACATTCTCAGATTCAGAACTCATCTGGCGCAGCCACATCAACTAAAAACTCGAACCACTGAACCAAGACTAAAAGAAAAAAGTCTGAAATAAATTCTACCTAATACAGAACAGAATTTGAGTGATTCAAAGGTCTTCATTAGAAATAATTTAAGATAGTTAAAAAGAATACAAAACCATCAAACTCCCCCATCATCAACTCAAAAAGAACAATTCTCCAAAGAGAAAATTAAAATTAAAACAAAAAGTTTGAGACCTCTCAACCATTGTAATGGCCACTATGAAGGATGATCATCAATCTCCAGTCTCCCAACAAGAGATATATTGAGTTCTCAGTCACCACAGTGGTGATGTTGGCAACTATATAAAGCCAAAAGTAAATAAATATGTTATCTGGGACTCTAAGGTCTGTTTTAAGCATCATAAAATCTGTCTCCCCATAATCCACAGTGAGAACAGGATTGAAAAAATGTTTGCAGGAAGATATGGTAAGACCAGTTGAAACTGGACATTTGGCAGTAATATTGATTGGAAGTATGAAAAAGTCTATCTACTGGTGTAAAAAAACAGCCTTTGAGTATCTGACAACATTTTGAGCACACAATCTGAAGTTGTAGAACTCTTGCACATTATAAAAGTATAGCTTTAGAAAATGTTGGGGAGGAAAACACCTAGCACCACACCAGATTTGTGATCTTAATGAGTACATTTTCCAGATTGACCATGCTCTGAGTTTTTTCCCACAATAAACTAGGCCTCAGCAGGAGCCAATACATGTTTCTGATCCCATGGAGCACTGCCAGGCTGTACCCTCCAGCTATGCCTCCCTGGCAGATCTCAACCTTCAGAAGAGTTTATAAGTGTGAATTTAAAATGGAACAGTGGCAAAGGGTACCATAGTGTTGTTAACAATGAATCATCAGGGTGAGCTACAGTTTTAAGCTTTGTTCTGCTGTACTGGTCATGAATTTGGCAGTGGGACAACTGAAACAGAGCAACCCCACCTTGTGGACACCAACTGGATTTTGATAGCCATAGAAAGAGTACAGTTAGGACTTTAATGAAATCATTCTCATCCAATTCAACTTAGGAGGGTGTCTAAGACACTGTCTACTATGCTCCGTAAGATAACATTGACTTTTGTGCAGAAGAGTAAATGCAGTATTGTACAAACATGGCACAGTACTTTGTCTATCCTTTGGACACGTGTGTCCCACCTTCTTTATAGCAGAATACCAAAAATAAACCCCGCAAGCATTGCACATGACTATACATAACCAAGCCTAACCCTACAAACATATAGGGCCTCATTTATGAGGCCATTGCAGCACACTGCGCCACCGGAGTGTCATTTGTTTTATGCTCCAGTGGCGCAGTGTGCCAGCCCATATTTACAAGGCCTGGAGAAGCCACCTTGCGTGGCTTTTCATGGCCTTGTAAACATGGACACCTTTCCCGAAAAAAACACTGCGTGAAAGGGATATTCCATGGGTGTTGCTTGGGGTATTCCCACGCAGCACCCATGAAACCCAAAGGATTCTGACGCATTCACAGATTTACAAATCTGGGAATGCATCAGATTTCTACGCCACCTCAGGTGTTGCATAAGAATGACGCAACGGGGAGAAATATCTTTATTTCTTCCTCTTTTTATGTGTGCTGCATTGTGCAGCACAAATAGAAAGAGGAAAACACCTTTTGTGATTGTTTTGTGCAGGAATGGTGCAAGGGTGCCTGCGATGGTGCTCGGCAGCAATTTGTGCACCAACGCAGGGGGAGCGCACAGAAATGTGCTGTATCTAGCAGAGGCAGCACATTTCTGCCCTGTACCCTATGGCCTTGTAAATGAGGCCCATAGTGTCCAATATCTGTTTATTTTGTATTAAATTATTATCTCATTATTTTAGGTTTTTATGATGTTAACCATGTAATTTTCCTGCTGCGCAAGAGTGCGAGGCAATACCACATTGCAATATTCAAGGTATTTCTCAAAGATGCTAATTTTACAATACCAATCACACAATACAGAAAAGAAAATGCACTGAAATGTTGTACATATCTGCGCTCTCCAAACACAAAGGGCCTCATTTACAAGAATCTGGTGCATCAACATCGATGCTCCATTTTACTTGAGCCAGTACTAGACCTCTTAACGACTCCATGGTAGTGATGTATTTATGATACAATGCTCCATGGCACCTGTTTCCACATATGCATCTGTGGTGCTAAACTGGCGCATTGCTAGACCAGCATAAAAAAAATGACTCTACTCCAGCAATGCGTGCCAGGGGCCTTGGTAGAAAGTTTAACACCTGCTCTGAGCAGGCATTACATTGTTGTTGCAATGAAGTTGCAGAACGACGCAGTGAAATACACTAAATTTCACTAGGCCCGGTCTGAATGGATATAATGTGGGAACGCCCACCCTGCATACATTATACCTAGCGCAGGTATAATGTGGTGCGGTGCTTTACAAACTGGAGCAACGACCCCGTTGCACCAGTTTGTAAATGTGGCACACTGTAGGGGACTGCTTGCGCCACTGCAGTGTCACAAAAAAGTGATGCTACAGCGGCGCAAGGTGCTTGTAAATATGCCCCAAAGTGCTCCTGCATACTGCCAAGCATCGCATCATTGCAGGGCCCATTCTCTAACCTGTTTGCCAGATTAGGTGAGATTCCCGCTCCTGCCTGTACAATGGACACTTGAAGAAGAGATGATGGCCTTTCAGTGACAGGAGTCCTTCGTTTTAAGGAAGCTTCATTTAGGATTATGGAAAGAGGTCCACGCACGGATTTTTAGACTGCTGTCCACATTGACGGAAAGGTACGGACCTTCTCTTCTGAACGCACATAGCATTTTTGAAGCACGGCACACGGGTTAGGGTGACAGATGTGTGCACTGTTACTTCCGTTTGACCGGATAAAGCTGTGCTGGTGAATGTGAGTGGCTTTGCTACTGGCGTCTCCGATACTCATTTTATTTCCGAACATTTCGCAGTTTCATTTGCGCTTCTGCCCTTTTGTGGATAATAGCACGTATTAAAGATTAGATAATGAGCCATATTGCAGCGTCCATGTCATTTGTCAGTAACTGCCACATGAATAACCGTGTAAGGTGACGACAGCGCATCACTGGTACCCTCACGTCAATGGAAATATGAACATAATGACCATTGTTTAGGGTTACTGCATGGTAACTATCATATTGATCGTTGCTTTTGCCTTTTTTTTTTAAATAATTCATATTTTTCAAACCGAGACACCTGCTCCTAGTTACAACAAAAGGTTATATTTTGTTTCTATCCTAAACAAACCTGTGTAACAGACGTTTCATTGACGTGAGTCTATTTAAGGATAGAATCAATGGTCGTTTAACAAGCCTGGTGCCAGGGTAATATCTATGTGTCCTGTACATCTAAAATACACATCCATAAACCACAAAGAATTCATGTTTTCCTGGAAACGATAAGAAAAGTAATTGCAAAAATCTGCAGCTTATTAAACTCTATGCCTCTTGCCTATTATTTGCATTTAATTAAATCAATGTTGTCTGGTCTTTGCTGTAAATCTTCCTGCATTTCCCTTCGACCTTCGGTATCATTAAATGACCTCCGACAGAGTGCAGTGAAGAGGACTATGACAGTACTATTAACATTATTATGGGTTCGCTCATCCCTTTGCTGTAAAATAGGAAAAATGCCTCATGAAAATGGCCCAGGAAAAAAAAAATCGACTGCCCTGTTTTAGTCTGATAAATAGCGCTAATCTATCTACACTGCTAAGTGTGGCATACGATGTAAAATTCTGTAGGTCAGCAACTCCAAACTGGAGAATGTATATAAATGAACTACAATACCCGCTATAGAAGGTTGAGAATACTTGTAATTTAAATGAACGCTTTGTGAAGGGGCTTACAGATAAATTAAATTGTCTCCATTAATTAATTTTCATTTGAAATACTTTTTAATTATCGGTCAGGGTGTGACCTTTAATGCACTGAACAGCTTCTGAAATTAAATGCTCTTGAAGAACGTAAGTGCCTGTGAATCCATTGCGTTTGAGAAAATAAGATTTAATGCGGAAGGACCATCTTTGAAGTATCTTATAATAATAAAAGCAGGGACTAGCAAAGGCGATTGGTCTGACTTTTCATTAAAGGAGTGTTTGGTAAACATTGCAGGACATTGCACAAGTTTCCCACAGCTGTCCTCGAAAGCAAGTCCTGTGAGAAGCAACATCCTGGGTTACAACAATATGGAAGCTGACAATTAGGGCCCCTTTGATGAACAGTCTGTATTAGCAGAGATATACCCAGAAGGAAGAGTGTTATGAAAAGGAGTCAGACGAAGAAAAGTTTACAACTTAAACTGGATCAATAGCCAAAAGTTGCATGTTAGATACTTTTGATGAAGGGGGCAATTTTTGTGAAATCCCATGAGCAGGCATACCTTATATTGTGAACTAAAATGGTTGTAAATCCAACAATGTTATCTTGACTGCCGAGTTTAACATATTATTTCAGAGTAGTGAATAGTTCAGTGTGTTTATGACATGCTAAAGCATCCAAATAGCATGCACTTCATCAACGAAAAAGCCATAAATTAGCAAATGAAACATCATTTTGTCAGCAAAGTAAACAGACACTTGTTCTCACGTTGCATCTGCAGTTTAACCCCTTTGCTGCCAGGCCTTTTCCCCCTCAGGTGGCAAGCATTTTTTGGGCTATTTGGGGCAGTTTGCGCTTAGGCCCTCATAACTTTTTGTCCACATAAGCTACCCACGCCAAATTTGTGTCCTTTTTTTCCAACATCCTAGGGATTTTAGAGGTAACCAAACTTTGTGTGTTCCCATGAAGGAGACCAAGAAATTGATCAAAATACAGCGAACATTTCATTTTTGTTTTTTTTAAATTGGATTAAGGGCTGCAGAAGAAGGCTTGTGTTTTTTTCTCCTGAAAATGGCATCAACAAAGGGTTTGCAGTGCTAAAATCACCATATTCTCAGCTTTCAGGAACAGGCAGACTGAAATCAGAAAACCCCATTTTTCAACACACTTTGGGCATTTTACTGGGACATACCCTGTTTTTACAATTTTTTGTGCTTTCAGCCTCCTTCCACATAGTGACAGAAATGGGTGTGAAACCAATGCTGGTTCCCAGAAAGCTAAACATTTCTAAAAAGTAGACAACATTCTGAATTCAGCCAGGGGTTATTTGTGTAGATCTTACAAATGTTTCCTACCGAAAATAACAGCTGAAATAAAAAAAAAAATTGAAATTGAGGTGAAAAAACCAACCATTTTTCTCCACTTTTTACTCTGTAACTTTTTCCTGCAATGTCAGATTTTTTAGAGCTATATACCATTACGTCTGCTGGACTCTGGTTGCGGGGATATATAGGGCTTATAGGTTTATCAAGAACCCTAGGTACCCAGAGCCAATAAATGAGCTGCATCTTGCAGTGGGTTTTCATTCTATACCAGGTATGCAGCAATTCATTTGCTGAAATATAAAAAGTGAAAAATAAGTATGAAGAAAACCTTTGTATTTCCAAAATGGACAAGAGATAAGTGATGAGAAGCAGTGGTTATTTGCACATCTCTGAATTCCGGGGTGCCCATACTAGCATGTGAATTACAGGGCATTTCCCAAATAGACACACTGTCTTACATTCGGAAGGAAAAAATGTAGAGAAAGACAAAGGGCAATAACACTTGTTTTACTATTCTGTGTCCCCCGTCTCCCGATAAAAATGGTACCTCACTTGCATGGGTAGGCCTAATGCTCGTGACAGGAAACACAACATTGACAGATCACATTTTTACATTGAAATCTGACATGTTTTTTGCAAAGTGCCTAGCTGTGGATTTTGGCCTCAAGCTCAGCCGGCACCTAGGGAAACCTACCAAACCTGCACATTTTTGAAAACTAGATACCTATGGGAATCTAAGATAGGGTGACTTGTGGGGCTCTGACCAGGTTATGTTACCCAGAATCCTTTGCAAACCCCGAAACCGGTCCCAGGATGCTTGTTTCTGGTCCAGGGAGAACCTGGCCTGGCAGTTCGGGCTGGAATGTTCCCATGAGGAACAGGGTCAAGACTGATTTGCATATGGCTGGGTTCAAATTGGGGTGGCATGGTGAGCAAAATAATGGATGGATTAAACCCAGATCTGTGACTGGGGGTGAATGTTTGATTGGTTCCGCATTCCGTCCATCCAGTTACGCTATCCCACAGCGTTTGTGTTTTTCTTTGCTTTTGCCGCCCTAAGTGCACCGGGTATGCCCAGACGTGGGTCCCGGGCTCACTGTGCCACTGGATTCAAGCTAGCCTGGCTGATGAGGGGTGAAACCCCGAAACCGGTCCCAGGATGCTTGTTTCCAGTCCAGGGAGAACCTGGCCTGGCAGTTCGGGCTGGACTGTTCCCATGAGGAACAGGGTCAAGACTGATTTGCATATGGCTGGGTTCAAACTGGGGTGGCATGGTGAGCAAAATAATGGATGGATTAAACCCAGATCTGTGACTGGGGGTGAATGTTTGATTGGTTCCGCATTCCGTCCATCCAGTTACGCTATCCCACAGCGTTTGTGTTTTGCTTTGCTTTTGCCGCCCTAAGTGCGCCAGGTATGCCCAGACGTGGGTCCCGGGCTCACTGTGCCACTGGATTCAAGCTAGCCTGGCTGATGAGGGGTGAAACCCCGAAACCGGTCCCAGGATGCTTGTTTCCGGTCCAGGGAGAACCTGGCCTGGCAGTTCGGGCTGGACTGTTCCCATGAGGAACAGGGTCAAGATTGATTTGCATATGGCTGGGTTCAAACTGGGGTGGCATGGTGAGCAAAATAATGGATGGATTAAACCCAGATCTGTGACTGGGGGTGAATGTTTGATTGGTTCCGCATTCCGTCCATCCAGTTACGCTATCCCACAGCGTTTGTGTTTTGCTTTGCTTTTGCAAACCTCGAAATCAGGCCAAAAAACACTTTTTCCTCTCATTTCGGTGACAGAAAGTTCTGGAATCTGAGATTACATCCAGCGTTCCTCCAAGTCTCTCGATAAAAATGGTGCCTCACTTGTGTGGGTAGGCCTAGCACCTGCGACAGGAAATGCCCCAAAACCAACATGGACACATCACATTTTCCCAAAGAAAACAGAGCTGTTTTTTGCAAAGTGCCTAGATTTTTACCTCTAGCTCAGCTGGCACCTAGGTAAAACTACCAAACCTGTGCATTTCTGAAAACTAGACACCTAGAGGTATCCAAGATGGGGTAACTTGTGGTGCTCTGATCAGGCTCTGTCACCCAGAATCCTTTGCAAACCTCAAAATGTCGACAAAAAACCACTTTTCCCTCTCATTTCAGTGACAGAAAATTCTGGAATCTGGGAGGAGCCTCTAATTTCCTTCCACTCAGCATTTCACCAAGTCTCCTGTTAAAAATGGTACTTCACTTGTGTGGTTAGGCCTAGTGCTCGCGAAAGGAAACACCCCAAAACACTATCTGGACACATCAAAATGATCAAAATGATCAAATACAAAACTACCTGTTTTCTTTGGGGGGGACACCTGCGCTTTTGGTCCTGGGCTCAGCAGCCATTTGGGAAACCTACCAAACCCAGACATTTCTGAAAACTAGACACCCAAAGGAGTCCAGGGAGGTGTGACATTCGTGGATCCCCCAATGTTTTCTTACCCAGAATCCTCAGCAAACCTCAAATTTAGCTAAAAAAAACACTTTTTTCCAACAGTTTTGTCTGGGATCACTGCAGTGGGACAAATTTCCTACCACCCAACGTTCCCCTCATTCTCCCGGTAAAAATGATACCTCACTTGTGAAGGTGGGCCTAGTGCCTGTGTCAGGGAAAAGCCAAAAACATGTCAAAATTGAGGGGGAACCAAAGTGTGTCCAAAAGGGCAGTTTGGAAAAAAACATTTTTAGGCTGACAAGTGCAGCAGATTTTTTATTGGTATAGATGAGACAATGTTGGCTGGTAGGAATTTTGTGGCTTCCTGCAGATTCCGGAAGGTTCCATCACAAAAATATGGGAAAAACATGTGATTTTCAGCAAGGTTGGAGGTTTGCAGGGAATTGTGGGTAAGAAAATGGTGCGGGTGCATGTGAAGCACACCAACCTCGAATTAACCAGATGTGTCTGGGTCTTGTGGATTTTTCTTCATGGTAGCGTCCCAAAGTAAAAGAAGTGCAGCACTCACCATTCCAAGTGGGACGATTTTGGGAGTTACAAAGCTTTCATAGCCCATAAAACCAAACCCCAAAATAATCAAATGTCCTCATGCTTGCCCTGGGATAAGATGTTTTAGTGTGCGGGGGAGAGCTGAAAGACTGCTACCCCCTTCAGTTGGGGGGGCATAACTAGGCCCATACTGGTTGGTAGCCACCACCCCACTATTATTTTTTTAAATTACATGCCATCTAGTAGACTTTCTGCTCCTGGGGTGTGGATCGGGAGTAATTGCGAACAACTTTGGCCACTTTTATTTGGGGTAGGGGTATGGCCATACCCCCACCCTCTTATTTTGAAAAACAAATCTTCCCTGGTCTCTGGTGGGCAGATGGGCAGGTGGGCCTTCCAACAATAGGTCAATCTGCCCCCCTTGTGGGCAGATATGGCCAACAGTAATGTGCCCCTATGGGGAATACTCTTGCCCAAGGAGCAGCCCCCCAAACAAAACACACACATACACACACACCAATCCCTGGTGTCTAGTGATTTCTGCCCCCCTTGGGTGCAGATTGGCCTAACAGAAATAAGCTGATCTGCCTCCAAGGGAGGAAGAAATGGCCTAAATTCTATTTGCCACCCAAGGGAGCGATCCTTGCCTATGGGGTCGCTCCCCATACATAATACATAAAGTAAATAAATATATAAAAATATATATATATATATATATATATATATATATATATCCCTGATGTCTAGAGGTTTCTGCCCCCCCCCAGAGGCAGATCGGCTTAATTATATTATGCCGATCTGCCTCCAGGGGGGGCAAAAAAGGCCTAAAAATATTTTTTTCCCCCATCGGGAGCCATCCTTGCCCAAGGGGCCGCTCCCCTTTTGCGTTAGAATATATAAAAAAAAAATCCCTGGTGTCTAGTGGCTTCTGCCCCCCCCCCCCCCGGGCAGAAATGACTTAAAAAGAATTTGGGCCACATATAAAAAAAAAAAATGTCCCTGGTGTCTAGGGGTTTAGTTGTGCCCCCACGGGCAGAAATGGCCTAAAAATATTTCGCGGCCCTTTCCCAAGGGGCCACTCCTATTATGCGTAAGCATAATAAAAAGAAAAAGAAAAAAGCGACCCACACATAAATAAAAAAAACACACAAAAAAAATGTATCCCTGGTGTCTAGGGGTTTTCTGCCACCACTAATTATATTAGGCCGATCTGCCCCCATGGGGGGGCAGAAATGGCCTAAAAATTATTTGCCCCCCTGGGGAGCGACCCTTTCCCAAGGGGCCGCTCCCTCATGTTCATTTCACCCCAAAAAGAAATTCCCAGGTGTCTAGTGGGCTTTTCTGCTGTCCGATTGCATCGCGATCAGGCAGCAGAAATGCTTGCAGAGACATGAAAGGAAAGGAAAAGCCTTTCCTTTCCTTTCATGCCTCTGCTGGCCCCCTCCTCCAGAGCGGAAGAGAAATGCTTTTGATTTCTCTTCCACATTGTGCTGGATGGGAGGTGACCTCTGATGAGGTCAGCATGCTATCGCGTGCTGACATCATCAGATGTCACCAGGGGGGTTGGGGGTGGAATGGCAAGCGATTCCCCTTCCAGTCCTCACCTGGGGAGGTGGGGGGACGGCCACGGGCGGAGCACTAGCGCTTCCCCTGAAGGCCGGTAATTGGACATAATGGTTACGTCCGTGGCGCCTGAGAGGCGCAGCAACAGACATGACCATTACTTCCGTGGCCCGCAAGGGGTGCATAAAAGTAGTACTTGATGCCCTCATACCAAAAACAGGAACACATATGGAGCATCACATTCATCCTAAAAATCCAATTGGCATAATGTACAGCCTTCATGTCTAAGCCTGAGAATCATGTGAAAAAATGGCTGGAGACAGCCGAGTCAAAGCCTGCTCTATTTTTGTATTTCTTATTGTATTTTTTTTTTTTAAATTCGAAAATATGGTAAACAAAAGTTCACCTCACACTCCTGTGGTATCTTGATAACCTCAGTGAGTGTTGTATTTTTATTTTTCATTCCCACATCAAATTCAGAATGGAACATATCACCAGTTTTAGCATGCTCCGAAGCAATCGGGTATGAGATCTATGATGATACTGAATCGTAGTGAAAATTACATGAGTTGAAACCACAAAAGGACTTTTTATTATGTATTAAACTAATTTTGTGAGTCAGAAAAACTCTCTACTATCCCATGATGAATAGCAAATAAAAAGGTGCTGAAGGGGTGTTCCCACATATTTGCAAATTGGTATGGAATATATCAATGATTTGAAAATACAGTTGGGGTTGCGAACCACTGAACAGTTGCAGCTCTTTAAAGGAGATAGTTGCTGATAAGTGCTAGAAATTCTTGTTCGACAGCTTCCCCTATCAGGATTGAGACGATCAACTTAAGGGGGGAGCAGGCAGTATTTAAGGGGACTTATGCCTGCTCCCCCCCAAAGAATTCTTAAGGGGGACTTTTTATATTTTCTAAGGTAGCACTTGGTTCTATTATTGAACATGGGTTGCTTTAAAAAAAAGAAAAAATCCCTATTAGCAATACAAACAGAGGGATGGCAGTCTGTGGTTCCTTGTAGGCCACCATCCTTGTGTTGCTATTCAATTAAAGATCTGAGTGACCCCCCTTCCACAGAACCTGGTCCTCATATTGTTACAATACAAAACAACCACAATTGTAAATGAAAATTGTGGGGGAACCCTATCCCAGGCGCCCCCATGATTTGTACTTAGAAAATAGTAAAATCCAGAGCCCTGCATATACAAATATAGTGCTACAAAAACAGTGAGGCGTCAAACTCCTTCCTAAACATTATCAACAAAAATACCTCAAAAATGTAGAATGCCTCCACCTACCTCATCTGTCAAGCCATTTAACAAAAGTATTATTAAAATAAAAATTGCTGAATTTTATGATCTGTTTATAATTTTCTGGTATCCTAAGGTTAAGGTGGCAGTGGTGGGTACATGTGGGATCTCTAGTAATGACTGAAGGTGCTGCATTATGCTCAATCAAGTATTCCTGTCTGACTAAAGAACCCTCAAGTAATGGTTTATTGCAGAATGCAACACTAAGGGTCTGTGCCTCACACAAGGGGTGTCTTGTAACTGACTAAGCTACTTTAGCTTGCATCATGAAAGTGCCAACTGCAGTTTTCCAAGACAATGCAAAATAGTGAAATCCAGTTGCATAGTCATTGCTTCTTTTCTTTTTCTTGGCTTTAAAGGGTTACACCCTTTATTTTCTGTCTTATCCAATCTAGACACTGACAGAAACCTATGGATGTCACTTAGATGTCACTAGAGGTCTCAGCTGGGATCCCTGGCTTGCCCCTTGTGATCACTGGCACTGGTACGCTGTGCACTGTTTACTCTCTGCAGCTCCAACTGCCACTTTTTGGCATTGACCTCTTAACTCAGCAAAACAAGTAAATACAGCAGATCAATGTATACTCATCTGACTACAATAAAGACACAACGAGGCCAGATGTAGTCCACCTGTCATGTCCCTAGTGTTGTGTGACATTTACAACCCTCAGATCCAAAGAAATATCATCGTATGGCAGTTAAGTCTCATTGCCAAGATATATGCATCCAACACAAGGAGGATCTAGGGCCTCAAAACACATCACACAACACAATGTGAATGTCCACAACATATAGTACTGTTCTCCAATGCCTGCACCATGTAAATCCCGTTGATGCCTCACAAACGTCAACAACAGGCACACAAGAAGTCTGCCTGGCCCACAGGGGCACATTGTAGCCTGTGAGGAGGGAAAGGATGGTGTTCAACATATAATATAATAACATAACATAACATAATAATTTGTGCCTTTAAGACTCTTATCTGCTTCTCTGTTGACCATACAGGGAAAGGACCTCATCCACAAGCTTCTCCAGCTCCTCTGCAGGGAAGGCAGGGGCCCTTTCACCACCTGGCCATGACATGATTGCTTTTTGAGGTGGCACAGAGCAGCTGGCAGCAATGTCAGGAACCAAGTGATTGATTTAGCCAAATGCGGCGTACACATATGCCACATAAGTAGTCATAACAGCCACAGCCATTTGCCTGCGACCACCACATACAACGTTAGCCTATATCTGTGTCCACCACGGTTGGTACTATCCACTGCGTGGACAACTTCTGTCACCAGTCACGGTTGGTTCCTATTGTCCAGTGGAGTAGGTCAGGCACCTTCCCGCATAGCTACATACTGGGGCTGGAAGAAGCAGTAAGCAATAGTTCCAGAGCTGGTATGCCTTTGAGTCTGCAAATCTACTAACTTGCATGTTTAAGGATTTTCACCAGCTCTTCTCTAATCTTTTCCCATAATGAGTAATGAGAAAGGTTGGAAATGTACTCTTTACAGGGGCAGAAGTAGAAGTTCTTCCAGGTTAGGAGGAAATACAAAAAAGAGGTTGGAGAGAAAGTGAACTTGTAAACGCTCAATAGATTTTCACATGAACAAATCTACACATGCATATTTTCTCCTGCTAAAATACAGTTCACAAATATTTTCTAGAAGTACGAATTCCTGGTCTACTTCTGTAAGTTCTTGTGAATTCATGAAAGCCACTAATTCAAAGACATAGACTGTGTGTGTACTTTAGTGGCATTCTTTAAGAATTGGGTCCCTTATCAAGTCTTACGTTAACAAAGACATTTTGTCCCAGATTCAAGAAAAGTGGTGCTTCACATCGTAAAATGCCACTTTTCTTGCACCTCCCTAACGCTGGTATTTAAGATACAATGCACCATGGTGGAATTAGGTACAATAATGTCAAACGTTTTATGCTATCATGGCGCTTTGCTCCACTAGCGTCAAAGCTTCTGACGCTAGTGGAGCAAATTGAAAGGAGGCCTACTGATTCCAAAGGGTACTTACACCAAAAATGGCACAATTAAATCTTGTAGACTTCATTGCGCCATTTTTGCGGGCCTCCTTGTTCCAGAACATCGCTTTGCATACATTATGCATGGCACATGCATAATGTGGCACAAATGGTCACAAAGTGGTGCAGTGCATGCATTGTGCCACTTTGTAGATATGGTGCAGCCTTTTTAGCAAACTAATGGCACATTAACGTCAGAAGACTGACGCTAATGTCGTGTTAGATGGCGCAAGGCCATCCTTAAACTTGGGCCTTTGTTTTAAACAAGCATCTATTTCTCTATCTATTGGCTGGCTTTACTGTGAGTGATTGCATTCTGCTCTTCCACAAGAAGCCTATGGCACACATAGTAGTTTTGTGCAGTGCCAAGAACCACTGTGGCAATCAGTGTCGTAATGAAACTGGGGGGGGGGCTGCAAAGAATATGGAGGGCCCCTCCCTCCAGACTAACTCCAGGGCAGGTGCTGTGCTGAGGAGGACCCCTGGAAGGGAGCTATGGGGCCTTAGTTACACCACTAGTGGCAATGTGTGCATTTTGAGACCAAAAACTTGTTTTTCTTTTTGCCAGTGTTTGTTACAATTGTATGGGCCTGGCAGCTCCCACAAAAATAAAGTGTTACAAAAGCCATTTCAAAACAAGGCATGCATTGACAAAACCAAAATACTCAAAACAAATGTCAGATAGGTTGGCTTTGCCATTGCTTGTTTATTTTTATATTTCTTGTAATCTTGTTGAAAATGGTTACACTGACTTTCCATTAGGAATATTTTTGGGAAATACTAGAATGCGCCAACACATTTTACTACATGACGCTTCAATGAAATCGCATCTTTCATTGAAGTGAAATGTTTTTTTTCCTACTTGCATTTTTTTCTGGACATTGAATTTTGAAAGCAAAAAAATAATTCTTGCTTACAAGCTGCTGCAGACATTTGCATCTAATCAGAGAGCATTCTGGGAGCATTATACTTAGTCTCATACTGTCTCATACTGTTAAACTTTTCAAACAAATGTGTAAATTTTTTTTTTTACAGTAGCCAATGCCCGTAGTGCAGTGTGACCTTAAAACGTTTATTTACAGCGCTCACACTAATAATGAAGGATTTTAATTAATGAACCCTAAATACAAGTTTGAACACCATTAACTTTTAGACACACATATTACCTCAACTGCAAACAATTCCCTTCTTTGTAAACTGAAAGCCAAAGAGTTTGTGCCGCAGGGGATTGGACAAAATAAACATGAAAACGTGTAGCACTTGACCCCAAACAATATGGCCTTCATTAAAACCCTGGCGATCGGAAAGTGGCGGTAATACCACTAACAGGTTGCAGATAAAAAAATAGAATCACGACAATGGCTGAAATCGCCATCACAGATAGCAACTTAAACACTCTGACAGCCACGGTGGTAGCAACAAACACCGCGGCGGTCACCGCCAACAGACAGGCGGAAGACAATGTACCGCCAACACTATTACAAGGCACCAATATGCAAGAATTTCCGGGATGGTACCAACGGCATCAAAAGCACTGCGGAAACAGAACACAGAAGGGAAACCACTAACCTCTCGATAATCAACGAAGAACCAGGACGCCATGGAACCCGAGTTACAGGTCCTTCCCATGTTGCTGTATCTATTAATACATGACGAAGTGGAAAAAAGGTGGCGACGACGATGGTGGGTACTGCACCTGGCACACAGGGGAGGTAAGGAAGCAAAAGAGAGTGACACACACACGCAAAATGCAAGATCCCCACACCCACAAAACCATTCACACAAATACATGAAACAACATTACATATACACCCCCTGGAAGAACGCTAGGACAAAAGGAATTGAGTCAAATCTTTCATGTATTATAGATAGGCAGATAAAGTAAACGATTGTAAAAACCAGTATATACAAATATTTACAATATGTACAGAAGACCATACACTGTCCTTTGCAGATGTCCATGGCCCAGTGGGCAAAAAAAATCATGGGTGAAGCCCACACATGACACCTGCCTCAAAACGGAGAGAACACTGCAGGGGCATCAGGTCGAAAAAAATAACAGGCACCTCAGGGGGAAGGTGAGGGGGGGCACCTCAGCTGGATGATGGTAAGACGCCACTGCTCCTCGAGGGGGCACCATGCCCACTGCTTGGTCTTGGGCAGTGCAAAGCCACAGTCTCTCAAGTCTCTCAAGTGAGTGGGTTGCCCACTGCCTGGTCCTGGGGAGTGGAAAGCCAAAGTCTCTCAAGTCTCTCAGATGGGTGGGTTGCCCACTGCCTGGTCCTGGAGAATGCAAAGCCGCAGTCTCTCTAGTGTATGCCTTCTCCACTGGTTCTAGAGGGGGCTTTGTGCCCAGAGTGCTTCATCCTGCCAAGGACTGGGTTAGTGGATGTTTTTCTCCACTGGTTCGGAAGGGGGCTTTGTGTCCAGAGTGCTTCATCCTGCCAAGGAATGGGTTAGTGGATGGTATTCTTCACTGGTTCTGGAGGGGGCTTTGTGCCCAGAGTGCTTCATCCTACCAAGGACTGGGTTAGTGGATGTTTTTCTCCACTGGTTCTGGAGGGGGCTTTGTGCCCAGAGTGCTTCATCCTGCCAAGGACTGAGTTAGTGGATCTTTTTCTCCACTGGTTCAGGAGGGGGCTTTGTGCCCAGTGATGCAGCACCTGAGGTGGGGCAGTTGACTTCGTCTCACCTGGGTGTCTCAGCCACGTGATGTACCTGGAACAGGTAGCATGATACTGCATGGAGGCAGACGCACAATCCATCCTGCTGCAACCTAGGCTGCCAATTGCTGGTTCATGTTAGTGCTGGAGGTGGTGTCTCAAGTGGCGTGTCCAGGGTCCAGGACGTCACCTGCAGACTCTGACGGCTGCACACTGGGGATGCTGCTGACGGCTAACAGAGTGGCATCGGATGTGCACGTGGCGGTGCTGATGGTGGGGCAGGTGGCGGTGGCTGTGGCGGAGATGCTGCCAGTGCTGGTTGTGGTGCAAGTGACAGTTGCGGTGAATGGAGACACCATACTGTCTCCGGCAGCCTCGGATGGCTGATCCTTGGGGAGGATGCTGCAAACTGATGTTGTGGCAGCAGCGGTGCAGGTGGTGCTGCAGGTGGCGGTGCAGGTGGCGGTGCAGGTGGCAGTCATGACTGTGATGCATGTGGCTGCCATCCTTGATGATTTGGTGGTCACCAGCCTCTCACCAGGTGACATTGTGCCCAGAGGTGATGTGCCCTTTAGATTGTGACCCTTCCCCATCTTGACAGTCGCTGCAGAGACCTTGGCACTGTCCACTTGGTGTTTGGGCGAGGCCTTGCTGGGTGGGTGGTATGACTGTCTCTTGCTGGAAGCCGGCCCCTTTTTGACCTTTGCAGGTGGTGGAATAGGGTGGTCCTTCTTGTCCATCGGTGGCACACTGGCAGCTCAGACGGGTGCCCCCTTAGACCATCCTGGAATAGAAGGGCCCACAGTGGATGCAGATTTGCTGGCTGAGGTGCTGGGCTGGGATCTAGACATCCTGGCCCTAGGGGAAGGACAGGGGGAGGTGTAGGGAAGAGGTCAAAGTTAGCTAGGAAACATTTTTGATACACACTGGGACAGGCAGATGAAGGGGGTTTGAGAGTGGAGGAAGAGGTAGTGGTTGTAGGAGGTGTACATCTGCTGAGTTTGGGTGAAGGTGCATGGGTTGGAGGCTGTTGTGAGGTGGATGGGTGTTGAGAGGGTGTGTGCCTGCGTTTGTGTACTTTGGGAGGAGGGCTCACAGACACACTGGGAGAGGACACAGGGGACGTGTGAATGGTAGTGGGGGTGGTGACTGCACGTGAGCGGTGTGTAGTGATGAGCGTGCTGGTGATGGAGGTACTGGCTGATGATGTAGTGCATGCAGGTGTGAGTGGAGACGAGACAGGGAGCGAGGTGGACGATGTTGAGCAGGGGTACACAGTGGAGAAAGTGGATGTTGGTGTGTCTGCATGGGTATTGTGCTTATGTGAGTGCCTCTGGGATGTGTGGTGCTTATGTTTACCTGAGCCACTTTTGTGTGTTGATGTGTGTGCATGCTGGTCGGAAGGTGTGCTTGGGATAGGCTGAGGTAGAGGGGATTGGGACTGGGTAGTGGAAGTTGAAGGGGGGAGTCTGGACACAGGGACAATGGCTGCCATCAGTGCTGAGGCCAGAGCCTGAAAAGCTCTCTGTTGGGCCGCCACACCAGAATGAATGCCCTCCATGTATGTATTTATTTCCCTCAAATGCCTCTCAACACCCTGGATGGCATTCAGAATGGTTGACTGCCCCACAGTGAGGGATCTCAGGAGGTCAATAGCCTCCTCACTGAGAGCAGCAGGGCTGACTGGGGCAGGGCCTGAGGTGCCTGGGCCAAAGGAGATGCCCACCCTCCTGGGTGAGCGGGCACGGGAAACACGCTGAGGGGCTGCTGGGAGGGTGGTACTGGTAGGGGGTGTGGCGGCTGTACCTGTTGTTGCGGTGGGCACAGAGGTGCCCACCAACACAAGGGAGCTCCCATCAGAGGAGGAGTCTCTGTCGCTGGTGTCCTCTCCTGTCCCCGTCGTGGAGCTTCCCTCGCCCTCCGTCCCACTGGTGCCTTCAGACTCCGTAGATTCACCCTCCAGGGCCATGTGGGATGCAGCACCCTCCGTCTCCGGTGCCTCTGCTCCTCCTGTACATGACCCTCTGCTCACCATTCTCCTACATAGGGCACATGATGCGACGGGCACCTCTTCCACGTTGGGAGGCCAGCCCCTGCTGGGCCTCCGCCATCTTCTTGCTCCAGCGGCGCAGGTCCTCCCATTTCTTGCGGCAGTGGGTGCTCCGCCTTTGTAGATCCCCAGGATCCACACCTCCTTGGCGATGGCACGTCAAATGCCCTTCTTCTAGTGGGTGCTGACCTAGAGGGTAAACAGAGCGGAAAAATGTAATTACTCACCCATCCGGACCATCATACTCATTGCCCACCAGTTCCCACCCATGCCCTGACCCACATACACTGACCACCTCACATGTAGCACTCAGGCCACCCCCAACATGTGGCTTACATCCACACCACTCCAAACAGGCATTGCCCATACAGCATGCTCACAGTGTAATCACCTGTTTGTCTGGAGGACCGTACAGTAGCGTGTACTGGGGGAGGACCCCATCCACCAATTTGTCCAACTCCTCCGTGGTGAAGGCAGGGGCCCTTTCCCCTGACACATGAGCCATTGTCGCTTCCAGTTACAGGTCACAGCAGCACTTGCAGTGTAGGTCCTCTCCTGTTGAAGGTCAGGTATCAAGTGAGTGAAGCAATAGAAAATGGCAGACACGTCCGCGGCAGTGCGTACGGTCACCATCGGCGTACATCGTCATTGGCTCCTGGAATCCATAGAGCCCAATGATAACCAATGCTAAATTGCGCGGCGGTCTTTGACCGCCTATCGCGACACTGCGCAACGCCAGTGCAGTTACCTCATTTCCCCATTTCAGGTGGGCACATGGCATGGCACCTAACTGCGTCAAAGCACTATTTGACAGGTATACGGACAAACAACGACACACACGGATTTACTCACACTACTGAAAACACACTTGTGCAAACTATGTGGTACATGACCCTCTGCTCACCATTCTCCTACATAGGGCACATCCGCTGGGGCAGATGATGAGATGGCGTCATCCTCCGCTGTACAGACCCCTGGTGGACCTGTCGACAATGGAAGACAGACAAATCATTATCACCTACAGACTTGATCGTTCCACAATCAAAGAACTGTGTGCACAATTGGAGCCAGACCTGATGTCAGCTTTCTGTCATCCCACCGGAATACCCCCTCTAGTACAGGTCCTGTCAGTGCTCAATTTCCTGGCAAGTGGCTCCTTTCAAACTACAGTGGCCATGGCATCAGGGATGTCTCAGCCAATGTTTTCTAACATGTTGACAAGACTGTTGTCAGCCCTGCTGAAACGCATGTGCAGCTACATCGTTTTCCCCCAGGTGAAGGATTTGCCCACAGTGAAGGCTGACTTTTATGCCCTGGGACATATCCCCAACATCATAGGTGCCATTGATGATACACATGTAGCATTTGTCCCACCCCACAGAAATGAAAAAGTGTACAGAAATTGAAAAAGCTACCATTTGTATGAATGTGCAGATGGTGTGTTTGGCAGACCAGTACATCTCTCATGTGAATGCCAAGTATCCTGGCTCTGTGCATGAGGCTTACATTTTGAGGAATAGCAGTATCCCTTATGTGAAGGGCCAACTCCAGAGGCACCGGGTGTGGCTAATAGGTGAGCCCATGGTCCCCACACAGTATGAATAGGTGTCTGGGTATGGGGTTGTCCATAAGGGTTAGTGTGTGTCTAACAGATATCCCTCGACATTTGCAGGTGACTCTGGTTACCTCAACCTCTCATGGCTACTGACCCCAGAGAGGAATGCCAGGACAAGGGCAGAGGAACGCAACAATGAGGCACATGGGTAAACTAGGCAGAATATTGAGAGGACGTTCGGCCTCCTGAAGGCCAGATTCCGGTGCCTCCATCTAACAGGTAGCTCCCTATACTACTCACCAAAGAAGGTGTGCCAGATAATCGTGGCATGCTGCATGTTGCACAACCTGGCATTGAGACTCCAGGTGCCTTTTCTGCAGGAGGATGGGCCTGATGATGGTCTTGTGGCAGCTGTGGAGCCTGTGGACAGTGAGGAAGAGGTGGTAGAGGAAGAAGATATTGACAACCGAACTAACATCATCATGCAGTACTTCCAGTGAGACACAGGTAAGAGACTGGCACTGCTCCTCTCATATCTCACTACTGTAGGACATTGTGTAAGTCAGCCTCTTAAACTCTGCCTATGGACACTGACAGTTCACTTTGGCTTTACATTTAACAGATCTGGGTAGCTCATTCTGCCTTCTGCTATATTTACTGCTGCCCAACAACTGTCATACAATGGTATGAGCAAATTAACATTTACATTGATATTTGTGGACGATGTTGTAATTATTGATTTATGAAATAACAGACTGACTCCACATTGGTTTGTGATTCAAGGGTGTTTATTTATGGACTAATGTGTACAGGGGTATGTGGAAGGGGCTGAGGTGATGGTGGTGGAAGGTCCATAGTAGAGTCCAGTCTCTTAGTATCTCAGTATCTCAGGTGCTTCGTCCAATGGGGCATAGGAAGGGGATCAATGTCAGTTCAAGGATGGACAGGGTGACAGAGTGGGACAGGAGGGTGACATTCGGGAGAGTCTTATTTCCTTGCGGGGATCTTGGCAATGTTCTCTGTCTTATGCCTGGATCGCAGGGACCGTTTTCGGGGTGGTTCGGGGTGGTTCTCCTTCTGCAGGGGGTGGGGTGCTGGTGGCCCATTGGTCCTGTGGCGGGGCCTCCTGTCCACTAGCGCCAGCGGACGTGGAAGGCTGTTGATCAGTTGGGCTAGTGTCAGGGGCCCGGTGGTATGCCACTGTCTCTCTCATGGTGTTGGCCATGTCTGCCACGACCCCTGCAATGGTGACCAGGGTGGTGTTAATGGACCTCAGGTCCTCCCTGATCCCCATGTAGCATCCCTCCTGCAGCCGCTGGGTTTCCTGAAACTTGGTCAGTACCATGCCCATGGTCTCCTGGGAATGGTGGTGTGCTCCCATGATATTGGAGAGTGCCTCGTGGAGAGTGGGTTCCCTGGGCCTGTCCTCCCCCTGTCGCACAGCAGTCCTCCCAGCTTCCCTGTTGTCCTGTGCCTCTGTCCCTTGAACTGCGTGCCCACTGCCACTGACCCCAGGTTCCTGATTGTCTTGGGTTAGTGGGTTTGCCTGGAGTCCCTGTAGTGGTGGGCACACTGCTGATTGACGTGTCCTGGGGAAAGTGGCATGGGCCTGCTTGGTGGGTGCTGTGGTAGTGTTTCCTGAGGGGGAGGTTCTGTGGTGGCTTGGGACTGTGGCAGGGGAACCGACTGACCAGAGGTCCCTGATGGGCCGGGATGGTCATCTTGATCCAGGCGTGCAGAGGTGCTGTCATCACTGTGGGCCTCTTCTGTGGGGGGACTGGATATGGCTGGCACCTCCTGTCCGGTGACGTTGGGTAGAGGTCCGCTTGGGGTGTAAATGCATTGTTATTATATCTGTGTGTGCCTTCTTGTGCAATGAGTGTGTTTTCCTCTATTACTGTGCTTGCACTATCGCCTTGGCCCTTGTGTGACTGGTGATTGTGTGCCCTGGGTGAGTCTCTCTCTTTGACATGCTTTGGTGATGGGTGTCCATGCAGGTCTGTGATGGGTGTCCATGCATTGTTGTTGCATGCAGGGCTTGGTATTGGGATGGGTGGGTTGTGATGGTGGGGTATATGTGAGGTGTTGGAGTGATGGGGGTGAGGGTAGGGGTAGGAGTTAGTGATGGCATGCAGGTAGGGTGGGGGGATATAGTAGTAAAGATATGACTTACCAGAGTCCAGTCCTCCTGCTATTCCTGGAAGGCCCTCAGGATGCATAATTGCCAAGACTTGCTCCTCCCATGTTGTTAGTTGTGAGGGAGGAGGTGGGGGTCCACTGTCAGTCTTCTGTACAGCTACCTGGTATCTGGATACCATGGAACATACCTTCCCCAATAGGTCGTTCCAACTCTTCCTGATGTCTTCCCGTGTTCTTGGATGCTGTCCCACTGCGTTGACCCTGTCGACAATTCTCTGCCATATCTCCATCTTCCTTGCAATGGACGTCTGCTGCACCTGTGATCCGAATAGCTATGGCTCTACCCGGATGATTTCCTCCACCATGACCCTGAGCTCCTCCTCAGAAAACCTGGGGTGTCTTTGAGGTGCCATGATGTGGTGTGAGTGATGTGTGAGATGATGTTAGATGTGATGTGTGGGCTGATGTTTTGGGGTGTGTGGTGTTTTGTGCGTGGATGGTGTATAAGTGATGGTGTTGTGTGCCTCTGGATGCTGGTGTGGTCTTTGCTTTTCTCTCTCTCTGCTTTTTATTTTTTTTTCGGTGTAAGGGGTTGTGGGTATTATGGGTGTGTGTTTTATAGTGGTGTGAGTGTGTGGGTGTGGTGTGTGTATGTGTATCAGGTGTGTGTATTTTGAATTGTCCAATGTGGCTGTATTTTGTAAGTGTGTATGTATTTTGAGCGCAATGGTGTGTACAGCCAATGGTTTACCGCGGTTGAATTACCGCCACGTTGATTCGTGGGTCGTGATAGTGTCGGCATATTCCTGTTGTCATGATGGTGTGGGTTTTGGTTCCGCCAATTTATCACTGACCTTTGGTGTGGCGGACTTGTGTGGGTGTCTGTATTCTGGAAGATTTCTTAGTGTGGGTCATAATACCGATAGCGGATTTTCGCTACAGACACAGTAAGTTGGCAGCCGTCGGCACGCGGTCAGTGGCATTTACCGCCAATATTGGAATGAGGGCCAATGTGTTGTGCGATAGGAATTCCACATCCCTGTGTGGGCACATGTCTTGTCAACCATGGGGGTCACATTTGTCCCTTGTGTAGTTGACAGCTGCGATGTGTACATGTTTAATGTATTTCAAGCCTGACATGCTTTGTCATGTGATTTTTTGGGGATATATCATGTATGTTGGTATATACACAGTGATTAATGCCTCCTCTCATGTATTTTCACACAGATGTACCAAGGGAGAGGGCAGAGGGCAGATGCGACAAGCTCCAGTGTACTATTCTTTGCCAGACCTCTAAACTATACCATCTGAATAGGCAAACAATAGGTCATTTATGCCATCAGTTGGCATCAGATCAGATGCCTTGATGCCTAAAAACACTAAACCAACTGTCACAGTGTCCTTTCCTCTGGATCTGCGCGTTGCTGAACAAAAGGCCCCCCTTCCGGCGTCACCAACTCAGAAAGCTATTATAGCATAGAGTTATGGTGAAGCCAGTCGGGGGGAAGGGAAATAGGGTAGGGAACAGCAGAGAGTGAGAGCAGAGAAGAAAAGGTTAGAACAAATATGCACTTACTCATTCATAGAAATATAACTCATCAATAGACTCTTTACTAAATGAGTCTCCGATATCAGATGGAGACCCCTTTTGAAATGAGGTCAAAGCCCCTTCTTTGAATCATGGAACAAGAATAAACTAGGACCTCAGAACCAAGATATGGCAAGAGCTTTGGACTATGATCATCATGGAACAAGAATAAACTACAACCTCAGAAGCAAGAGATGGCAAGAGCTTTGGACTATGAACATACTCAGAATATCAATCCTGTAACATCTATGCATTCATAAAATAAACCTTTTATCATGACCTAGAAAATCTCAAAGAATTAAATATGCTTTTCACATATTATGCTTTCCTAAAAAAACAATGAAAACTATGTTTGCTTATATCCAAAAATACTTTCGCATTCACAACTATAAAGGGCGAAAAGTTTTTACTCATTGAACTTGAAGCGCTTTACTTATAATACCAGGAAGAGCTTTTACTTGTCTTGCCTGAAGTGCTACGCTCGTCATGCTAAGGGGACGCTTTACTCATGTGGCCTGAATCACTTTGATTATTGTGCCAAGAGCCTTTTACTCCTGTGGATTGAAGCACTTTGATTGCCGTGCAAAGAGCGCTTTACACCTGCTAACGCTTCCCTTTATGATAATGTATTACCCATCAGGACTCGTTTTAGGCCAATGAATCTTTTGACCCAGTTGAGAGACACCTTAGGACGAGATAGCTAATCAATATATCAATCAATACGTCAATAATATCATCAATATTTATCGCAACAATACATTTCACTTTAGTCAAAGTCATTAATCAATCCAAGACACTACCATGACCTTGAAGTCATGAATAACCACACCAGTTTAGTAGAGTTTTGTGAGATTTATTCCCTATTGATTACAATTCTAAGAGCATATGTGTTAATTTCATTAGCAAAACACTAAATAACATTGTCATAATTTGGCAACTCAAATAAGACTTAAACAACGCGAGGAACGCAATTATTAGAACATAACACAATGTCAACATATGTCAATTATAGCAGAGTGTCATTAACGCGTCAGTTCAACAAAGCATAGATTCAGTCGTTCGTCTATTTGCGTCAGTTTAGTGAACTCCTGTCCTAACCACTGATTAGCATTAGCATGTTGGGCTTCATGCAAAACAATTTAGAACACCAATTTGGAAAACATCTAGATATGGTCTCTGTCAAAAGTAAGCAGTTGGTACCTAGAAAGGAAAAGCAAGCAGATAAATCACAATTGTTTTGTCATAGTTACCCTCCAAGGTTTAGGTCAGCACTCAGGTTCAGTCTTCGTCTTCAGGACATCAGTCTAATCGCCATCACTCAGAATTCAGCTCCAGGGCAAAAAGGGGCACTTCCCTCATAAGGAGGTAAAGTGTAAATGGGCAATCTAAGGACGAGGATGGATATAAACAAACCAATAAGTCACCAAACAGAGTGACAAAGTTTCTGGATAAAATCAATAGCATTCCCTACCCTATTCTAAATGGCTCCCCTTGTCATGGGTTTTTATCCCTTTTTCGTAGTACATTCCCCTAAATTCTATTGGATCTTAGTTATACCCCACTATCTTTATCCAACTGGGAAATGGATTATCTCATTAATCTTTCACCCCATATTGTTTTACAAGCTTTTCATTGGTCCACATGATTGACATCTTCGGAGGTAGCACGTCCGGTATGATTTCATCCTTCTGTAATTCTTTGCACATCTTTGGTCAGTAGCTCCATTGTCTTCACCGGTTTGAACAACCTTGTACATTATATTAATCTACACTGTTGCATTTTGATTAGCAATTTCTACAAGCAATGGAGATTTCATGGGAACGGATCTACTATGTTTACATTGAGCTTCTAGTTTTGAAGAAAACAAGGGGTCATGTCCTTTTGTGAGCCAGCACACTGCAAGATAGGAAAAATACTTTTAATATGAGAGCTAAGTTTCGGCTCATGCTAACTTAAGGTCTATGAGGATTTCAGCACAAATTCAATATCGCAATCAATAATAATTAGTACAAAACCACACTTTAATATCATATTTTATCAATATTAGTCATTTCTATTCGTTCTCGTATACATTGGCGGCCACTCCCCATGGTCACATTTCAGGTGCACGTTTAAACAAAATACATTAATACAATTACTTAAGCGGCATTATCACACTCTAGTTCATAAGCATTTCATGTTAATATAGATTATGTAAGCTACGCTCTCTCAGTCCCTCCTCTGGTGACGTTCGTCATCACACAAACCTTTCACTTTCGACCTTTCACTTTTAATTTTTCACCTTGCGCATAATGCGCATTTCAACATCTTGTCCCTTGTGTGAACTTTCCCAAATTTCATTGAACATTTTCTCCCTTTCATTTTCCTCATTTTACTTATTTCTCTTGGTCCAATTTCTCATAATTTTGTCATTAACTTTGCAAGCTCCCCATAAACCTAATAAACAGACCAGGACGATTCATAGACCCCCAAGTATTTTTGCAAGAACCCCATTCCAAATGTTGCTAAACCAGCTCCCTACTCTGGCAATTCCTTTTCCCACTTTTTCCCATACTCCGGGTTCCTTCAGTTCCCTCAAATCTGTACTATCTCTTGTTAGGTTAGTAAGCATACCTCTAATCTTTTTACTATTGTCCGGTATGAATGAGCAACAATGACGCTCGTTGAGCATCTTGCAGACTCCGCCGCTCTTTGCTAAAAGAATGTCTAAAGCAAGCTGATTTTGAAGAGTCATAGCTCTTTCCGCAGCAAGTTCAGGATCCATCTGGAGTATAGCCCCTGTAAATTTTGTCAGCAAGTTATCCACAATAGTAGACAACTTTCAAATCTTTATGGAGTTTAGAATAACCCCTACTGAAGGAATTATGGCTCCAAATATGTCACCAACGACAGAAGCCGCTGTCTCTCGTTTTTGTCTAACATGTTATATTTCAGACGCTTTAGGTATTTGCTTTAAGTCATCAATCTGGTAAATCTTTGGGAAAGCTATCCCCAAATAACATGTCCCATACCATCCCTTAGGGAGACGGTAATAAGCATTTAATCCACAAATATAATAGATCCCAGGGATCGCTGGATCTTGTCCATTTAACATGAATGTCCATTTACTCTGAAACAAAAACACATGCCTGCATTCACTCGTTCCCACAAATAAAGTGTCATGATCAGATTTTGGCCTATATATACAAAGCCTTCCTACATGTAGTGCATCTATAGCTAATTTGCCTTGCGTCTTTATTGCAGTGTAAGCATAATCATTTGCATATGTGCGTTTCTCTAGCCCCTTTTCTAATCTTTCTTTCAGTGTTTTGCGTCTATCATCGGTGTGATCTAAGAAGCTTTTCTCTACAGGTGTTAATAAGCAAGTCAGATTGTTGCGGTGTGCATAAGCTTTCCCAAATGTAAGTGTTGGTTCAAAGAAGCCTCTAACTATTTTTATACTATGTTCCTTAGCTAATTTGTTCAGAAACTCAATCACTGGCACAAAAGAAAACACCACATCCAAATTTGAGTAAAAATATTTCACATGCTCCTGGTCATAAACTCTTGTTAATAGCAAGCTACAACTTATCCCGTATGTTAGTGGAAGACTATGATATGTGACCCCTTCTTGTACTGATGAAGGGATCTTTATGCACACATAACAGTTTCTCGCATCCATGGTTTCAACATACTCATTCAGCAAGCGATAGAAAACGTTAGTGGAGAGTTCCCCTTTTGAGTTAGTTCCCTCATGCAAATGTTTTGTATCCTGCTCAAACCTTTCCCACAGTGTTAGTGTTGTAGTCTCAGGTTTTGAAGCATTGTTAGTTGCTTTCTTATCCAACCACGGCATTCCGACAATCACACCTACAATTATTATTGCACATATAATACCTAATATAATACTTAACCAACCACATACCTTACCCTTCTTGCTACTACCTCTATTATGAGCCATGATCTGTAAAGAATCAGATAGCAAAATAACTCAAAGCGAAAAAATCAACTAGAGGACAATTTAAAAGCTCTTTTTTTTTTTTTTTCTTGATGCAAAGTCTCTCTCTCTCTGCGTGTATTTACAGCGTTTCACTCACTCCAGGACCCTTTTGTCAAATCAGGTTAGCAGTTTGTCATAATCAGTTTTTCAAAGTCAATTCAGGTTAGCAGTGTCACGTCCGGTAGTTTATAAGTCTCTTTCTCATTTTTTTTTTCCAGCTTTCAATTTCAATTTCAGTTTTAACACAGTCTCTTTCTCTGATTGATTTCAGGTACCATAGTATTGGCCTGGTACTTCTCGATCAAAACAGAATGCTAAGAATTCTTGTTGCCATTCAGATGTCGTTGCATATGCCCATTCAGGACCTGCGTACCTTCTATTTGTGGTTCTTTTTCTTTTCAACCTGCGTTCGCTTTGCAATTCTCCTTCACTTAGATCCTCTACTCGGGTTGTATCGATTTCTTCCGCTATTGTTTCACCTAGTATGACCTTTTCTTTCGCAGCCTGCTTCTCTGGCCAGTTATCACCTTTGTGCGTCTCCTTCTTGCTTGGCCTTTCAGGACGCTGAACAGCACCCTCCTCTTGTGCTATGGTGTTTTCTCTTGACAGACCTGCAATTGGTTGAGGGGATGCCGGTGTGCTTTGACTTCTCTTTACTATTTCCCCTTCTTCTTCTTCTGGGTCTGTAACAGGTTCAAGCTCTAGCCCGTACCCGTCTACTTCTGGGAGAACATCTCCTTGATTTTGTTCTCCTGCTGCCTCTACTGAAATAGGCTCACTGTCACCTCTCTTGGATTCATTTACTGTTTGAGGGACTAGGCGGTCCTCAGTGGGCTCTCTGGTAGTCTCAGTTCCCCCTTGACTGTTTTCTGGCCCTGAGATTTCCCTCTCTGGAATTGCTGAGTTGGAAACTTCAAGTTCCTCATTAGTCAGACATGTTACCTTCTTTGTGTGACTGGCATGTATCCAGTTTGGAACGCCTGCACATTTCACAGTTGTCAGTATTACTTGTATTGGCCCCTTCCAGCGCGGCTCCAAACACCACTTTCTCACGTGCTTCTTGACAACCACCCAGTCACCGGTTTGCAGGGTGTGACCTGGATAACTGATCGGTGGCAATGTGTTGGCTTCCACCTGGTGGGAAAAAGAGCGAACCACATCAGCCAAACCTTTGCAGTAGTCCAACACCATTTCATCTGTGATATTCACAAGAGCATTTGCGGGTAATACGGGTAGCCTCATAGCTCTGCCCATCAATATCTCGTGGGGAGATAGTCCTGTCTTCTTATCGGGTGTGTTTCTCATTGACATTAGCACTAAAGGCAATGCATCTGGCCATTTCATATTTGTAGCTGCACACATTTTTGCCATTCTCCACTTCAGGGTACCATTCATCTCTTCCACTAGTCCTGGTGCTTCAGGGCGGTAGCTACAATGCAGCTTTTGTTCAATGTCCAATGCAGCACACAAGAGATTAATCACCTCATTGTCGAAGTGTCTGCCCCTATCTGATTCTAAAGAGACCGTGAAACCGAACCTTGGTATTTATTCTCTGAGCAACAGTTTTGCGACTGTGAGACTGTCATTTCTACGTGTGGGGTAAACTTCAATCCAGTGGCTGAAAACACAAACAGTCACCAACAAGTACCTCAATCCTCCACAAACAGGCATCTCAATGAAATCCATTTGCATCTTGCTAAATGGCCACCAGCTCTCCCTATGTGGCTGAAAGTTACCACAGTCCCTTTTCCTGCATTCATCTGTTGACCGATGATGCACCTGTGACAAGTAACCTCTGCGGCTTGTCTGAATTTCGGGTTAAACCAGTCAATTTTGAATAAACTGATCATTGCATCTCTCCCAAGATGTTCCTGTCCATGATAAAGCCTTGCAAATTGTGACAGGAGACTGTTTGGTAAAACCAGCTTCCCCTCCTCTGTGACCCACAAGTCGTCAGCCCTCTGTACACATTGCATTCTCTGCCAAGAGCGTTTCTCCTCCCTGCTTGCACGGTCCTGCAGTGATTTTGACTCACTCTTAAGGCAAAGTTCAAACATGTTTCATTTTCAGTCTGCGGTAACAATTCCCATTGATCCTTGAACGATATACAGTTCAATGCGCAAAATCTTGCAACTTGATCTGCATAGCGGTTTCCCATTGACACAAAGTTTTGTGATTTAACGTGAGTATTGCATTTCACCACGGCAATTTCAAGAGGTAACTGAATTGCATGTAACAAATCCTTAATCTGTTCACCATTTTTCACTGGAGAACCAGAAGAGGTCATAAAACCTCTCTGTGACCACAATTGGCCAAAATCGTGTACAATGCCAAATCCATATCTGCTGTCAGTTTAGATAGTGACTTTCAGGTTCTCAGCTGTGTGGCATGCCTTAGTAAGGGCAATTAATTCTGCCACTTGTGCGGAATACACTCTCTCGAGCCAGGAAGCTTCAATAATACCAGCTATTATACATACAGCATAACCGGCTCTCAGTATTCTGACTGAGTCTCTCAAACAGGATCCATCAACAAACATAATGCAGTCATTCTCTTTTAACTGTGTGTCTTGAATGTCAGGTCGGGGTTTGGTACATTGTGATGTTACCTCAAGACAGTTATGTTCCATTTCCTCTTCCTTATTAATCTCAGTACTTTTAATAGGAAGTAGAGTAGCCGGGTTCAATACAGTACATCTCTTTAAGGAGACATTCGGCGACCCCAAAATAATTGTCTCATATCGGGTAAGTCGTTCATTTGTCATGTGCTGGGTCTTTGTTCGAGTCAACAGAATTTCAACTGAATGTGGAACCATTACTGTTAAGGGATGTCCCATCACTATGCCTTCACACTGCGTGAGGCTCTGACCAACTGCTGCAACTGCGCGCAAACATCCCAGTAAGGCTGCTGCGACTGGGTCCAAGGTAGCTGAAAAATATGCTACAGGGAGGTTTGCACCCCTATGGACCTGTGCCAAGACAGACAAAGAACAAGCATCACATTCATGACAAAACAGTAGAAAAGGTTTTGTGTAATCAGGCATACCTAAAGCTGGTGCCCTGCACATGCACTCTCTCAATTCCATGAATGACTCAAGCTCTTCTTTGGATAAATTTATGGTATACGGTTCATCCTCTTTCTGAAAGTACTGCAGCTTCTTTGGGGACACTTTATGTCCATTCTTTCCCAAATTATTTAGTAAGGCAATTGTGTCATACCTGCAGTCATCTTTTGTTCTGGACGCAATCAGCAAGTCATCAATGTATTGTACTAGAGTCGAACTGAAAGGCACTTCTAATGACTCCAAGTCCTTCTTCAATATCTGATTGAAGATGGAATGTGACTCAGAAAACCCTTGAGGAATTCTGCACCAGCTGTACACCTTGTCCAGGAATTTGAAACTGAATAAAAATTAGCTGTCCTCATGAAGAGGCACCGAAAAGAAGGCTTGTGACAAGTCTACAAGGGTGAACCATTCTGCATCACACGGAACCTGAAACATAATCACTGCTGGGTTTGGCACTGTAGGACAGCACTTTACCACAATCTCGTTTATTTTCCTCAAGTCCTGCACAATTCGAACCTTCTCACAAGGCTTTTTCAGACCCATTATTGGTGAATTACATGGGCTGCTCAATACTTCCTTCAAAACGCCTTGCTTTACAAAATCCGCAATTATTTGCGACACCTGAATAAGGACATCTTGCGCCATGTGGTACTGGGGAAACACTGCATTTGGCTTCACTTGTACTTTAACTGGTTCCACTCCTTTTATCAGCCCCACTTCTTTTCCTGTCAAATCCAACACTTCCTCTGTTACTGTTCCCTGTAACTCAGCTGGTAAGTCAGTCACTGTAAGCATCGGGAATAAGCTTATCAAAGGGTAATCCTCATTCGCAGTCTCTGTCTCTAACTCTGAGAACTGACCATCATCCCCTTCATCATCACTGTTTGTCTGCACCACAATTCCATCGTTGGAACAGGTAATCGAACATTTCATTTTACACAGTAAGTCTCTTCCCAGTAGGGACACAGGACTCGAATCGCAGACTACAAACTTATGAAGTCCCTGAAAGTTTCCAATCTCAACCTGAACCGGATCTGTGATCGGGTTTGTCAGGTATTGGTTTGCTACTCCTACCACTCTTATGGTACGCCCTGAAAGTGGCAACTTCGGAACTTCTGCATTTCTAACTGTAGAGTGTGTAGCTCTGGTGTCAACCAAGAATGAAACCTTGTGACCCATCACCTTTCCTTCTACATAGGGTCCCCTCTGATCTACTTCTAAGGACGCTGCAAGCCTGCACTCTTCACTGTCTGAACTCTCATCCGACCATTCATCATTCATTACATCTTCACCACGTAAGTACAGTATTATTTTGACTCACTACTTAACCTGTGACCTGCTGAGAAAGCATTGGCTTTTGCTGTCCCATTGGAGCTAAGGGTAATTGCATTTGCTGTCTAGGTACCCTGGGAACCTGCTGTTGTACTTGCTGCATTTGTGCTGGTTGAACACGCGGCATCTGCATTTGCTGCATGGGCTGTAACCCCTGCATCTGGACCATGTTATTTTGGAAGTTCTAGTTTTGACCTCTCATTTTTGGACCTCTCACATTTTGAAATGTACCGACATCAGTGCTTTGTTGAACAACACAATCATGCACCTTGTTTGGGCATTCCCGCTTCCAATGCCCCACGCCCCCGCACGCATGACATGGTGACATCTTTTTCATCTCTTGTACGTCATTTTGGACCAAAACAGTATTTAAGTCTGGACCGCGATTCACAAAACCTCGACCTCGGCCTCTCAGTTGCGACTGAATCACGCCATTCCCTTGCGGTTGTTGCTGTACCATCTGCTGGATTCCATTCCCTTGCATACCTGCCTGCGCTGCCCTTATCTGCATCACCATCACCTTCTCCTTCAGTTTTCTCTGCTTCAGCTCAATCTCGTCACTACAGTATTTCACGTACTGCAACACCTCATCAATCGGCTTCGCTTGCCAACAGATCAAATGGTTCTTGATCATCTGACTAACCTCTGGTCTAAGCCCTTTAACAAACCTAAACACAAGATGGTTCATATCATTCGGCTCAATAGTCTCAGTACCACTGTAATGTTTGAATGCTTTCAATAACCTCTCATAGTAAGCATGGATTGACTCTTTAACCTCCTGTGAGGTCCGGTCGATTTTCTGCCAATCTGTTACTTTCGGTGAAACCTTTTGCTTCAAAAACTCAATCACTTTCTTATAGTACTTCATCATCTCCTCAGATGGTGCTCGGTCACCTTCTCCCTTGCTGGCTCCTGTGTCGGCCAGTCTACACCTCTCTTGCACTCAAGCCATAAGTCGGGCGGAACAATGATCTCCAAGAGGGTATTCAAATCTTCCCAGAGACACTTTGCAAGCTTCACAAACCTCTCTGTCTGCTGATACCATTCTACTGGTTTCTCTCTCAATCTGGGTTAATCATTTGTGAAAGACAGAATATCTCTTCTGGACCACGGTACATGGACTAGAACCCCTCCAGCTGTTTCTCTCATTGGTAATATCTTATTTGTCCCAGAGTCTGGTGAGGGTTTAGTCGGACTTGATCCCGGACTGTCGCTTTTCTCCTTATCTCTTTTCTTTTCCCATCTGCCTTCCCACTTTTCTAAGGTTCCCCAGATCTGCGCACTCTGCAGTATTTCCTTAAGATGCACTTTTATTCCGGCTGACCTCATATGGTCAAAATCTTTAGAGTCAAAGTCTAATCTGTAACTTCTTTTCAAATGCTTAGTATTCTCGATGTCAATATTGTATTTGTCTGCCAGGTTCGCCAACCTCTGATGCACCTTTCCCACTTCTTTAGTAATCTTGGGGCACAGATACCTTAACTCTGCTTCTGTGTACAATTCTAATCTGTTTACCCCTATTGTCCCTTCCACTAGTTCAGCAGCTTCCACTCCCAGTCTCACAAAATTCAGGTATTCATCTTTCTCCGACCTTTCTGGCTTCTCTGCAGTTACTGCAGTCTTTTGTGAGGCATAAGTCTTTTCTACCACTCATTTAACTGTTGCACCGAAAAACCTTGCAGTGAAATATTCCCTGCATGCATCATTGGCGACTGTGAAGCATTCGTACTTTTTGTCTGTGGGGTTAGCACACCTAGCCCTGCCTGTCTCATTGCCTCCAACGGGGCTTCAACCAGGCTAAGGTCTAACACAGACCTTGGTCTTTCGACTGATTGCTCTACTGGGGCCATTAACTGGGGATTTCCTATGGACGCTCCTCTTATTGCATCTTGGGTCATTACTCCCTGTTCACACAAACCAGGCTTACCTTGCGCATACAATGGTACGGGTGGACCAACAGTAATTGGTAACGATATGGCAGCAGGTGTCTGGCCTGGTCCAAAACACCGAGGAGCAGCAACTCCCAGAGTTTGATTCTCTGAAGCCGGAGTAGGTACTAATGGAGGTCCTGCTGCTTGATTATGCCCTGGTATCAGCTGTTGCTGCGGCTGGGGCAGCAATTGTGGAGTTGGCTCAAGCTGCACTAACCTTGATTTTGTATATAGCGGGTCAGGCGGCACTATCAGATTTGTAGTAGTCTCTAGTACTGGGACGTCTGGATAGATTCTCTGTATCTGCGGTGGAGTTTGCAACTGTATCTGCATGTCTGGCGCAGTGGGTACACTGACACCATTCTGTATCAAACCAGTATCACTAGTCTGTACTGTATCGGTAACTCCCTTCTCCTGCGTCTGGTTCCCAGGACCCGCACTGGTGCTCGGGGCATTGTCGTCTACTGCATAAGATGGCAGGCGATCATGCAACAATTGATTAAGAAACTCTTCATCGTCTGAGTCATCTTAGTCTACCCAAGACCTCTTAGTCTCTTTGGGCTTATTAGAGTCCTTGTCTGTCTTACAGGTGGCTTTATTCCCCTGCGTCTCCTCTTCCTGTGCTATTGCTGGAAACAATTTTAGTCCGTCAACTATTCCCCGTCTCCACAATTTGCTCTCATTGTCCCATCTAGCCTCAGCTAAAGTCTTTTCTGCCCTTCTCATTCTCTTTTCGAATTTCTGCTGTCTCTGTTTAATAGCCATTAAATCCCAGACTGCTAATGCCTCATACTGGGCTGACCTCGGAGGTGGTTTTTGTACACTTAACATCCACCTAAAATTTTAAAAAATTCTCATATTGAACGTTCTGTGTTACGGAAACGCTAAACATCCCTCCTTCTCTGTGAGTTTGCGGCACTGTTTCATCCATAAGCAAGGCGCGACACCCTTTTCCTCCATGACTATATAAGCTGGAGTACCCTCAGGTGGTGTAGGTTCCCCTTCACTCGCCATAATGTATGCATCTCCTTTCAGAGGGCTCCTAAAAGCCTTGATAAAGTTAATCTTTGCGTCTTTTCTTTTGTTTGTATTTAGTCGGAAAGTGACTTTAATTCCCAGGACACTCTTCACCCACCTTTCTCAACCTATTGCCTCTCGCGGACGGAAGCCAATCCGTGCGCGACCCCTCTTGGTAACTGACCTATCCCAGCGCGGCACAACTGACGTCACACTCACACACACTGCAGCTGACACAGTCTTGCGACTTGTCTGCCCCTCACTGGATTCACACCAAACTAATGCAACATTTTGCAAGCACCTTTAACAATAACAACACCTCAATTTTGCCGGTTTACTACAGGAAGGGTACACAGTCGCTTCAGAACTTTACAGAGATTTCACTTGAAGCCTCGGCCGCTACTCTCTCCTTCTCAGTTCCCACACCCGCAAGCAGAATTCGACCCGCAAATCCTACTCTCGACTTGTCAATGGTTCGTTCTAGAGCACTATAGAACTTGCCAAATCTCCATCGAAGGTTTCACACGTACAATTTGACTCAAACTCAGCTTGTCAACCACGCCCGATTGACCTATTAAACCCACAAATTACAACATAAACCCAAGTGTCTCGTACACTTTATCAATATAGTCTGGAGTCCTAGACCACGACGAGTCCGTACATTAACAACCAACCACGTGGATAATTTTGAGCACAAAGCGCCACACTCATATGAAGTACGCCGACTTCCCTACTCTCATACTGTGGAGTACGCCCACTCCTACTAAAACAACATCAACTGGCCTAAACACACATAATCTTCACAAATCACCTGCAAACATGCATAAGCTGAGCAAGCGCAAATTCTACACCACACATGCTAAAATGCCTAGAACATTCCCAACTCACTTAGGCAGGCTCCGAGATCCTGGGAAAGTCATGTGAATTTAGAAACACATCATATCTCCAATTTGCACAATTTTAAACAATAATTCTCCGTCCTAGGGCCCCAAAGGGCCAAAACCATTGCTCTGCTACCAGAAACTGCTAACACGTCCCTTTATGATAATTTATTACCCATCAGGACTCGTTTTAGGCCAATTAATCTTTTGACCCAGTTGATAGGCACCTTAGGACGAGATAGCTAATCAATATGTCAATCAATACGTCAATAATATCATCAGTATTTATCGCAACAATACATTTCACTTTAGTCAAAGTCATTAATCAATTCAAGACACTACCATGACATTGAAGTCATGAATAACCACACCAGTTTAGTAGAGTTTTGTGAGATTTATTCCCTATTGATTACAATTCTAAGAGCATGTGTGTTAATTTCATTAGCAAAACACTCAATAACATTGTCATAATTTGGCAACTCGAATAAGACTTAAACAACGCGACGAACGCAATTATTAGAACATAACACAACGTCAGCATAAGTCAATTATAGCAGAGTGTCATTAACGCGTCAGTTCAACAAAGCATAGATTAAGTTGTTCGTCTATTTGCGTCAGTTTAGTGAACTCCTGTCCTAACCACTGATTAGCATTAGCATGTTGGGCTTCATGCAAAACAATTTAGACCACCAATTTGAAAACCATCTAGCTATGGTCTCTGTCAAAAGTAAGCAGTTGGTACCTAGAATGGAAAAGCAAGCAGACAAATCACAATTGTATTGTCACCCTCCAAGGTTTAGGTCAGCACTTAGGTTCAGTCTTCGTCTTCAGGACATCAGTCTAATCGCCATCAGTCAGAATTCAGCTCCAGGGCAAAAAGGGGCACTTCCCTCATAAGGAGGTAAAGTGTAAATGGGGAATCTAAGGACGATGATGGATCTAAACAAACCAATAAGTCACCAAACAGAGTGACAAAGTTTGTGGATAAAATCAATAGCATTCTCTACCTAATTCTAAATGGCTCCCCGTGTCATGGGCTTTTATCCCTTTTTCGTATACATTCCCCTAAAATTCTATTGGATCATAGTTATACCCCACTATCTTTATCCAACTGGGAAATTGATTATGTCATTAATCTTTCAGCCCATATTGTTTTACACGCTTTTCATTGGTCCACATGATTGACATCTTCGGAGGTAGCACGTCCGGTATGATTTCATCATTCTGTAATTCTTTGCACATCTTTGGTCAGTAGCTCCATTGTCTTCACCGGTTTGAACAACCTTGTACATTACATTAATCTACACTGTTGCATTTTGATTAGCAATTTCTACAAGCAATGGGGATTTCATGGGACCGGATCTACTATGTTTACATTGAGCTTCTAGTTTTGAAGAAAACAAGGAGTCATGTCCTTTTGCGAGTCAGCACACTACAAGATAGGAAAAATACGTTTAATATGAGAGCCAAGCAGCTAAGCTTCGGCTCATGCTAACTTAAGACCTATGAGGATTTCAGCACAAATTCACTAACGCAATCATTAATAATTAGTACAGAACCACACTTTAATATCATATTTTATCAATGTTCGTCATTACTATTAGTTCTTGTATACATTGGCGGCCACTCCCTGTGGTCACATTTCAGGTGCACGTTTAAACAAAATACACTAATACAATTACTTAAGCGGCATTATCACACTGTAGTTCATAAGCATTTCATGTTAATATAGATTATGTAGACTACGCTCTCTCACACCTGTGGACTGAAATGCTTGAATTGTCGTGCCAAGAGCGATTTACACCTGTGGACTGAAGCACTTGAATTGCCGTGTCAAGAGGGCTTTACAGCTGTGGCTGAAGCGCTTGAATTGCCACGCCAAGAGCGCTTTATATCTGTGGACTGAAGTGCTTGAATTGCCGTGCCAAGAGCCCTTTACACCTGTGGACTGAAGCGCTTGAATTATCGTGCCAAGAGTGCTTTACATCTGTGGATTGATGCGCTTGAATTGCTGTGCAAAGAGCGCTTTACCTCTGTGGACTGAAGTGCTTGAATTGCCGTGCCTACAGCGCTTTACACCTGTGCTCTGAAACGCATTTGATCATTGCGCCAAGGCCGCTGTGCTCTGGAAACTGAAAACACTTTGCTTGTTGTGCTAAGGGGCGCTTTACTTCTGGAAGTACCGACTTCCTCCAAAATTGGGTTCATCAAGGCCTTACCGCTATGAGTACGACCTACTCGTTTTTTAATTCACCATGGAAACAAGGATACTTCAATTGGATGTCACTCTGCCATACAGTAACTCTGCTCTTCTTCAGAGAATGCCCAAACGAGGTCTGACTGCATCGGAGTCTTCAAAATAGTGAGCAACGTGATTGCGTGTGGCTGGGCTTTATAGGCCTGCCACACCCCAAGATGGCTGCTACCTCTAAAAACATGGAAATTGTAGTCCCTTCATAGAATAGCACTGATAAGTGCATCTTGTCCACCCATGTCCTGAACCTGCAGCTCTATTAGCTTTGCCACAAGGCAGACGACGCTGATGGGCACCTTTGGAACAAGAGGGGATAACAAGTGGTGCTCATAAAGTGGCGCAGAGCTGCGCAGCGGAGTTTCGGGCGGGACCTGGATCGTGCATGGCCTTATTCCTGACACCAACATGCATACCACCCATTGTGAGACTCATAGCAGTATTGCACTTTATGGCCACAGGGTCCAACCTATGTTCAGTCTTGTGTTGCAAGATTTCCTCTCAGCAATGTTGAAAAGCATTGAGAGCTATATCATGATCCCCTGACATGAGGAGTTGGCCAATGTGACGGCTGACTTCTGTGGTTTGGCCCCCCTCCTATATGTGGTGGGGGCCATTGATGGGACTTATGTTTCCCTGGTGCCATCGCAGGCCACTTGAACAAGCCTATCACCACAGGAACAACTTCTATTCAATCATTGTGCAAGTTGTCTGTTAATCTGATCTCAACATCTCATAAGTCTGTGCCCATTTCCCTGGCCCCACACATGATTCCTTCATAATGCAGAACAACACCATACCCCAGCTGATGTCACAACTGCAACCAGAAAGGGCCTGGCTGTTTGATGAGTCACATCTCTCCTGATTGTGAGTGAGCAATGTCTAACCCTACAATCAAAAAGTGTGTAACTCATTGTTTCACTTATATCCCATTCCGAAACAGGAGACTCAGTATATCCAAACCATCCTTGGTTATTGACGCTGCTGAGGAATCTAAATATGCATCGGGAAGTTTGCTTTAATGAGGCTCACGGAGGAACATGCTGGGCAGTAGAGCGGGCTTTTTGGCTCCTGAATCCCAGATTTCGCCATCTGGACAGGACTGGTAGAGCCCTCCTCTGCTTGCCCGGGAAAGTGTGTCAGATCACTGACGCATGCTGTACGCCCTACAACATCGCCCTGCATAGGAATATCCCTTATATCCCAGGGGAGGGAGAGTCTGCAGTGCCACCTGGTGGAAATCCTGAAAAGCCAAATGAAGATGACAGTGGTGAAGAGGAAGGAGCTGACTCGTGACTAGATCTCATCAACAGCTTCTTTTCATGAGTGTAAGTATGTCATGTGATGTCATGAGTTTGACTGTACAACATACTGTAGTGTTGAGAATGTGTGGAGTTAATTCTTTGAAATAGTTAGGGACCTGTTACTCAGCCAAATATCAGCCAAAAGCTCTTTGATGAGATAGCTTTTGACACATCCCCCCTTAATGATGTTGCTTTGTCTATTTCAGGTTTATTGCAAGGTACTTTATTTTCCAGACACTTGTTATGCGACTTGTGTCATGTGTATGGTTTCATGCCTATACGTCTTGTTTTGTTCTTTGTTCAGGTACCTTCACCATGGCATCTTAATGTGGGCATTTCAGAGTTGTGATTGGCAGAGTATGATGCTGTTCTGACCTACAAAGTGGACATGGATTGTTCCAGGTAATGTAGGTCACAGACTTTAGGTGTAGGATACCTGTGCCAGGATAGCTTTCACAGTGTTAGGATGGAAGTTTTGAAGACTCCATTGGACTTGTTTTTTGCCCTGTGTTGGCCCTGATGTATCTTGTGTGATATCATGTGGTCGGAAAATATGTAGTCATACCCCACAATCATGTCAGTTACCCTTCACATTGACTAAACACTCTTTTTGTATGACCTGCATGTAGTTGTTGATGTGTTTCATCATTGTAGGCTGAAGTACCTGAGCCAAATCACTGACATATGTTTGTGTCATACCACCAGATGCATAAGTACTGCACTGAAAGACCCTGTGATCAGAAACTGTTGTACTGCCATCTGCCTGAGTCTTGCACTATATGATGTTGGATTACTTCAATGTGGTAGGTGATATGGTTCCAGTTGATGACATTAACCACTTTAATGATTGCCTATTGTATAGGACAATGTCTGATAAATCCTTTTCTTCCATGGTCTGGAGGTCTGTACCTATACATATATTAATTTTCTCAGTGTGATTCAATCATTTATGATTTGCAATGTTTCACACATCTTGTCAGCCCATGTTCTGAACAATATCTTAAAATGTCTTTTTTGACCAGATATGTGTATGTATGTATTTGTGTGGGATGGTTGTAATCCTGAGCTGGACACTGTGTACATGCAACATAGTTCACATGGTCTGATATATTTACATGGCTAAATGTGAAATTAAAAACAGCACACAATGAGTTAGTGACGGGTGAACCTATTGGGAAGCTATGACTAACAGAAAATATATGTGACATGACTCATCAAAAAAATCAAATGGGAAGGGGTCAGTCATGGTGAATTAAATTGTAGAAGATACCACACTACTGGAAGTCCAAAGTCCAGAGTACTCCTCCCTTAGGAATTGGAAGTTGGTTCAGGATCAGTCCACAGAATGAATGTGTGACACACAAAAGAGGACCTTAAGGAAGAGGATTATTGCTGATAGTGGTGGGAGTCTTGCCATCCACACCTCCTGGAATCTTTGCTGGATGTCTCCGCTTGTGGGGGAGGGGAATCCGCTGCTACAGAGGCAAAGGTGTCTGTGGATGATTGTGCCTCAGGCAGGGTATCCCTTCCTCTGGCTGGCCCCGATGTACATGGGCCTGATGTTGTTGAAGATTGTGCTTGAAAAGCCCTACTCAGGGTTGTATGAATGACCTTCAGCACATCTATTGGGGTGACCATGTTTGAATTATGGGGCTCCATTTGTTCACATATGTCCCTATGCTTGTTCTTCTAAAGCTGCTTCATTTCCCGGAATTCAGTCAACACCTGGCTCATCATGCCTCAAGACTCTTGATAGACCCTCAAGATGTGGCTGATGATGTCCTGGCCGACAGCAGCGCCAGTGGCCTTACTCCGCTGCCCAACAGAATCCTTCCTATGCATCCCACTCCCTTGAGCCTGTGCCCTTGGCACAATGAGTTCTCTCCAACTGAGTCATGGACACTGAGGCCCTCATTATGAACATGGCGGTCCATTCTGTGCCGCCGATGGTGGCGGTAGAAACCACCAACAGGGGAGCGGGCCGGACTGCCAAATAATGAACCAAACGAAACACAGGCATACCGCAAGCCACCCACCACCAGTAGAGGAGTGCCGACGATGATAGCAGAGTCCGCCCACAGGCCGACAAAAAGGCCTAAACCGCCCATCAAATAATGAACCACCAGTCCGCCGCCAATTCCGGGGCGGGATCCACCGCCATGCAAAGCCAGGCGGAAATGAACCAAATATAAGGAAACACCGGAGGCCCACACAACGCACCAAAACATACATGTGTAGAGAGCTGCAGATCATGCCAGCCCTGCTCCTTGCCATATACCTCCACGACCGAGACCGCCAACGAAAACGACGACGGTAAGTACCGCAACCTACTGAACAAGGGAAGAAAGGGCATAGTCACATAGCCACCCACCCTGCTACGCACCCCAACCCTTCATAGCAGCACACGTCATACACCCCACAGCAAGAGGTACTTACCTGACACAAGGCTAATCCAACTTGACCATAGTACATACAAATGCCCCACACCCATGAACAATGAAGCAAAAGTCCAGGGTTCAATGGCGTGCCGCCGAAACACAGGTGACACAGAAACTTTAATGTTAAGTTCACAGAGCCAAACAGTCCAAACAGGGCCAATGGCCAGTCTGTATGGCTACAATTGCCATGGGCCACAACGGACCCAACCTGACTCCCACAAGTGCATGGTACTCCACCTAATGGGGCAACATATGGGCATCCAGGCACCTCACGGAACGGGGGAAGGGGGGGTGGGGGTGGGGATTTGCAACGGGGTGGGCCTTGGACTTTCGTTTGGAAGGTGGAGGGGGGGGTTTGTCCTTTGAAGAGGGTGGGGGCTATCTTCATCGGGTGGAGCTAGATGGACTCGGCTCAGTAGGGGCCTTTTTCTATCTGTGTAAGGGGCACGGTAATGTGTAGGGCGAACAGGGGTGGGCTGTGATGTTGGAGGAGTGGAAAGGTCAAGGAGGTGAGCACGTTTGGGGACAAGACAGGGTGGGCCAGTGGGTTGGAAGAGGTCCGCAGGGGAGAGGAAAAGTTTCTTTGGAGCAATTGGGGTGGTCATGGATGAGGGCGGGGGAGTGGAGGCAGAGGGTGTGGATGTATGTGATGTAGAGTTACGTATAGTGGGTGCAGGTGACTGGACAGTATGCTGTGGTGTGGTGGATGTCTGATGGGTGGGTGTCTTGGTGCGTTTGTGTGTTTTGGGAGGCGGGGTGTGGACACAGTGGGAGAAGACAGACAGCTAGTGTGGATGTATGTTGTGTGGGTATCTGCAAGTCTGGTGAGTGTGCAGCATGTGTCAACTACAGTAGTGGTGGTGAGTGCAGGTGTGGTGTATGGGGTACATGTATGGATATCAGCTTTTGTGGTGAGTGAAGTAAGAGGAGCAGCTACAGTGACTGAAGGTGCAGTGCATGAATGTGTGGATGTAGAGGGGACAGACAGGGCGGCAGAAGAGGTGGGCACACTGGGGGAAGTGGATGTTGTTGTGTGTGCATGTGTCTGTTGGCTGTCTGAATGCTTGTGGTGGGAGGTGTGGTGCTTGTGTTTAGAAGTGTGTTTCTTGTGTGTTGTGTTGATGTGCTTGACTGCGTGTCTGAATGTGTGCCTTGGAGGGGTGAAGGGAGTGGGGTACTGGAAAGGGTAGAGGAGGTTGGAGGGGGGACGGAATGGCCATGGAAACTGGCTGCCATCTGAGAGGAGGCCAGAGCCTGAAAAGATCTATGTAGGGCAGACATGGCACCGTGAATGCCATCTAGATAGGCATTTGTCTGCTGCACCTCTGATGCTAGCCCCTGGATGGCATTAATGATGGTTGTCTTCCCCACAGAGATGGTTCTCAGGAGGTCAATAGCCTCCTCTGTGAGGACAGCAGGGCTGACTGGGGCAGGGGAGGAGGTGCCTGGGGCGAAGGAGACGCCCACCTTTCTAGGTGGGTAGGCACGGGCAACTCGGTGGGGAGCAGAAGGAGGGTGGTGATGCAATGGGGGGTGGCGGAAGATGTCACGCTAGTGGTGTGGATACTAGGGTCCACCACTGCTGGGTAGCCCCCATCGGAGGAGGTCTCAGTGTCTCTACCTCTTGTGGTAGTTGCCTCCCCCGTGGAACTCCCCTCGCCCTCCCACCCACTGGTCCCCTGGGTGTCGGTTGTCTCTGCCTCCGAGGATCCGTGGGCCGCTGCCTCCCCACTTGCCGGTACCTCAGCTCCCTTGCCAGATGTTGATGCTGTACCAAACCAAAACAAGAGAACAGGGATGGGGAGACAAAACAGGAGAGACACTTGTAAATAGCTGAATGGAGGTACATAATGGCCAGACATACACCCACCCAGAAGACACACCCAATAGTCAGCACCGTACACTATGCCCACGGCCATGCCCCTGACTACTGACAGGAGTACTGCTCTACACCCATCCCCTGGAATACCTAAGGATGCGACAAATGGGAGACCTGACAAAGACACCCCTACACCCTTTGGGGAACATAAAGTTGATGGACACCAGTCAAAGTCCCTGCCTCTAATCAGCATGAAACCTAATGCACAACCAGCCATCCTTCCAGACTCAAGTATGTGGAATGAGTACTCACCCCCTTGTGACTGCTGTGCAGCTTTCAAGCACCCATCCAGGTCTGGGTACCGCACTGCCGGGATCTGTCGCATGAGGGGGGGTCAGTGCCGACGTGCACCCCTCCCACGTTGAGAGGACTTCCCCAGCTGGGGTTCACTGATCTTACGCACCCAGCGGTGTAGGTCCTCCCACCTCTTTCTACAGTGGGTGCTCCGCCAGTTGTAGACCCCCAATGTCCACACCTGCTTGGCGATGGCATGCCAAAGTGTCCTCTTCTGGTGGGCGCTGACCTAAAAGGGCAACACAGAAATGGAACACAGAGGCCAGGCATTTGCACGATAGGAACAGCTGCCTAATCGACAACTATGGGACGGACAGTACTGTCAAACATACAGGACATACACATGCAGCATGCTAGGCACCATGGCCCATGCAGGCACAGAGGTGCACACATATGTCCATTCAACACCATCCATTACACACACACAGTGCCCCCCAAACCCAGACTCACCTGCACCTCTTCCCGTCCATACAGTTTTGTGTACAGGGGCAGGACCCCGTCCACTAGCTTCTCCAGTTCCTCCTGGGTGAAGACCGGGGCCCTTTCCCCTGCAACACGAGGCACATCCATAGCCAGAGGCAGGCCACAGCAATACACACAGTGGAGTACCGGTCCGCACGAGATCAGGGAGTCAAGTGAATAAACGATGACGAACGTGCGTATGTTCCGCAGCGGTGTGCACCATCACAGCCGCGGAGTTCATGATATGCCAGGATTCCCCATTGGCATCCATGTTAACCAATGAGGGTGCGAGCGGTATGAGGTCACTTCCACAGCGAAAGGGCAGAATTAGAGTGGGCAAACATTTTGCCATGACCTACGCATCTAAACTTAAGTACTTCTCACAATGCAGGCCCTATTAGCCACATGAAGCACATAGGCCTCTGTCCATTCAGTATTGTAGCACACATGAAATACTCTGTTCCCTCCTTGTGATATACATGTATATCTGTCAGGTAGCAGTTAATGTAGAGACACTACAATAAACAATGCAGTGCACAAATTATGACAAGTGTGCCTATGTATGTGTCTTCATCACACCTTTTTTAAACCCCTCGTAGGTACCGACCCTTGTGGCAAGGAAGGGTACCATCAGTTTACAGACGACTTGTGGATATGAGGACCATGGCGGAGCATCACATCATAACCACTTACAGACTTCCACAAGCAACAATTCAGGAACTTTGTGCTTTACTGGATCCAGCATTAACTCCTAGAAATCTTAATCAGCATGCCATCCCAACTGAAGTGCAGGTGCTCTCTGCACTCCATTTCCTGGCCATGGGCTCATTTCAATTGACCGTGGCCATGGGTGCTGGATTTTCACAGCCAATGTACTGACAAGATTTCTGAATGTATTTGTACGACATCTGCAGTCCTATGTGAGGTTTCCCCAAAGTACTGACCTCCCTGCCATCAAGTCAGAATTCTATGCCTTTGCTAACATACCCCATGTTATAGGTGCCATCGATGGCACCCACATACCGATCATACCCCCAAGAGTGAGTGAACAGGTGTACAGAAATAGAAATAACTTTCACTCCATGAACATCCAATTGGTATGTAATGCAGACCAGTATATCTCACATGTGAATGCCAGGTTGCCAGGTTCAGACCATGATTCCTTTGTGTTGAGGAACAGTAGTGTGCCACAGAAGAAGGAACAACTCTAAGAGGACAGAGGGTGGAGCATAGGTAAGTGTGCCTATCACTAACTGACACATTGCAGAGAACCAGCCTGTCTGACTAAGGGGTATAACAATGACAACTCTGTATTGCACCATTTTTGAGGTGATTCTGGCTATCCAAACTTGTGTTGGCTCCTGACACCAGTGAGGAATCCCAGGATGGATGCAGAGAGAAAATACAGTGACGCCCATGGATGTACTAGGAGGGTGATAGGACGAACTATAGGTCTCCTGAAGGCTCGATTTCGTTGTCTACATATCTCTGGGGGTTCCCTGGCCTATGGGCCTGATAAGGTGTGTAGAATAGTGGTGGCCTGCTGCATGCTGAACAATGTGGCAGTGAGACATTCTATCCTCCTCTTGGAGGAGGAGGGTGCGGTAGGTCCTGATCAGCTACCTCAGAGAGATAAGTAGAGTGATGGTGATGATGAGGAAGGGGAAGATGTCAATTCCAGGAACCAACTGATACAACTCTACTTTCAGTAAATGTGTGGGACTTATGCCTGACACTGGGGTTTGTGACAAATACTGTCATATAGGGGGGGTTGGTAATGATAGGCGATACATGGCCCACTTCTGCATGGGACAGATTGAAATGATATGCTTTTCCTCATTGCCACCATTTAGGCACACAGGACTCTCTTCATGCACAGATTTGACAATAAAGTAGTTCTCTGCTAGTTGCATCCATACATCACTTTTTTAACAATTTCACACAGGGGACAGTGTTACAGGTGTGAAATGTGTTTTATTGGTTGAAGTGAGTGAATAGTGCAATTTACAGGGATGGCAAGTCGTAAGGTGGGGGTGTCCTCAAAGCCAACATGTTGGCAGTCTTGTTGGTAGTATTGATGGGTCCATCTTGTCTTACAGTAGTTCATATTGCCTCCTAGCAATGTCTGGTTGGTGATTGGGTGGGATGGTTGCAGCGCATATTTTTGCTGAGTTACTTTTTGAAGGGGGCCTTGTTCTTAGCTGGGGTTCCACTGACATATCTTGGCCTGAGGGAACATTTGGGCGCCTGCTGTTGATCTTCAGGGGATGACATGGTTGGCCCTTGGGTTTCCTGTGACGGTAGTTCCTGGGAAGTTTCTGCTGATGGGGTAATCTGATGCTGGTTGTCCGGTGCTGTTGTGGGGGCCTCTTGTCCTTTGTGGGTGTCAGACTGGTTTTCGACCAGCTGCAGCAGTGCTCCTGCTATGGTGGCCATTGTGGCATAGTGCTCTTTCCACTGCCCCATGGCTTGTTGGTGGTGTTCCTGCTGCATCCTCTGACTGTGCTCCAGGGTGGACACAATCTGTGCCAACCTGTCATGGGTATGCTGGTAGGCCCCCAATACCTCTGATATCATGTCCTGGGCTGCTACATCCATCCTGTGGCCTCCCCCCTGGCCCACTGCCACATTTGCACTTGCCTTAACCCCCTGTGCCTGTGTCCCATGCACAGGTCTGGCAGTACCACTTGTACTGGGGACCTTGCCTTCTTGCATGTTGGGAGTGGGATACTGTGGCCTCTGTACCTGTACTCCACCAGTCTGTGGCCTGGATACACTGGTGTGGGGACGCCTGCCCTGTGCTGCTGGTTTTGACTGGGTGGTAGGGGTGACAGTGGTTTCCTGGGTGGGGCTGCTGCATGGTGAGAGTCCAGGACTGTGTGAGGGGCCTGCCTGCTCGTCGGTGTCCAGGGATCCTTCACCAGTGTCCTATGAGGTGCCCCTGTCTCCATGGGGGGCACTGGCACTCCTTGTCCCGTCCGTTAGGGGTGATTGGGTGGTGTGCCTGTTGGGGGACATAAGCATGTCTGTTACAGCTGCATGAACGTTTGAGGTGAACAGGACTGGGCTATTTTGTGCTGGTGTTACTTTCAGTGGCCTTCCAGGGTGCCTTTGTGAGGTTGACATTGCATTTAGCGCAAGTGTGTGGTTGCATTTGTGGTGGGGGGTGTCGTTCCATTGTGGATACGTGCAGGGGTAGGTGACTGTGCTCAGGGGGAGGGATGTGGGCCTGTTACTGGTTTTGTGGTCATTCGGAGGGTGGATTTAGTGGCTGATGCCTGGGTAGGGTGTTGGTCCTGGTGGGTGTGGGTGGGGTGGTGCATGCATTACAGGTATGGTGTATATGGTGTATATGTTGATGACTTACCCAAGTCCATTCCTCCAGTGAGTCCAGTGAGTCCCGCAGGGTGCAGGAGGGCCAGTACCTATTTCTCCTAGACTGTGTATTCTGGGGGTATTGGTGGCGGTCCTCCCCGAGTCTTCTGCACTGCGATGTGGTGCCTTGATGCCATGCCCCTGACCTTTCCCCACAGGTCGTTCCATCTCTTCCAGATGTCGTCCCTGGTGCGTGGATGGTGTTCCACTGCATTGACCCTGTTCACAATGGTCTGCCATAGCTCCATCTTCCTTGTGATGAGTGTGTGCTGCACCTTGGCCTCGAATATTTGTGGCTCCACCTACAAGATCTCATCCACCATGGTCCTTAACTCCCTTTCGGTGAAGCGTGGATGTTTGGAGGGTGACATGGTGAGTGTGGTTATTGGTGTCGGTGCTGGAAACGAGGTGAGGGTGCTCTGCTGTGGGTCGATTGGCGTCTCCTGTATGCTGGCGATCACTGTCTGCCTCTGGTGCTCTCCAACTTCTTGGCCTGGTTTCATTGCAAAGGATTGTGGGGTGTGTCTGGGGGTGTTTTATGGGGTTCTGGATGTGTGTCAGGTGTGTGGGTCATACGCCTATCCATAGTGTGCACTTCTTGCTGTTGAGTCCACTTGCTGCCCGTGGCGAGTGCAGCCGCCAATGGTCGTCCGGCCTCCACTGTCCGCCAAGGTGATTTGTGCATCATTATTTGGAGGGCGGGATGTGGATGTTCTTGGCGGTGGCGGGGTGGGGAGGTCCAGGATTCCCGCCAACAGGGTCATGGCGGGAGTGGTGGTCTGGTGATTTTTGGCGGGGTTGGAATATTCGTTCATTTTATGGCGAGTTTCCATTCACGGCCAACAACGGGATTCTGTTCACCGCTGCCATGGCGGTCAGCAATGTTTCCCGCTTTCATAATGACCGCCTCAGTGTCTGCAGTGTCGAGTTGCACCTCAGGATCCAGGACTGGGGGGCACAAAATGGTGGAAACTGTGCTAGGTACACAAGTTCGGGGGTGCATCGTTGCCAGGGATGTTGAAGCAACAGGGCTGGGAGATGATGTTGCTGCCATAGTGAGACTCACTGTTGCCATCTGACCAGGTTGCCCAGTTGGGACAGGATCTTCCTCAATGTCCACAAGTTCAGGAGAGTTGTCGTCACTGAGGGCTTCATCCGGGGTGTAGGGGTGGTCTGTTCTTTGGCCTCTGTGTACCCAGTGGCAACTCGACCTGTTGATCAAGAACCTACATTGTTATTGGTTGAATTGTGACATCTACCACCACAGGTTTTGTGTTGCAGTAAGCAGAGACATTGGATATAGTTAAGCAGTAGGTTTTCCTATTGTGACTCGCTAACATGGCTCAGCGGGAGTGGGGTGCATGCCTAAACTATTTGACTCAAGCAACTGATGAAATGTGCAGATCTGTTGCACTTTGGAAGATGGACTGAAAATGACATCTTACCACCAGCAAAGCCAACACGGTGGAGTGGTAACATGTGCATTTGACCATTTGGAGGCCGAGTTTAGTGACACACACAGTGCTGTGTCAGTGTGTCTGCTGCCAATACCAATATGATGATGCAGCTTGAGGCCTCAGTAATACTTGTTGTACACACTGGTTAAGGTGTCATTCCTGTTCTCAATAGTTTCATCTTGAGTTAGCAGGTCAAGATGGAGCTAGGTAGACAGACACCTTTCTGAGTTGAGCATGATCTGTATCTTAGTCACTCACATGTGAGTAAACTACAATTGTGAGTTACCAAACAAGGTTGTTTGGACAAGTGTGCAGTGGGCTGGTATTTGGAGTTACAGACATAAGGCATCCTGGGAGTTGCAGTCAAGTCACTCTCCTTACTACACAGATTATATACGTGGTATCCTCCCAGGTGAGTACACTTCAATTGAGAGTTAAGACACAGGAGTAATTGGGAAAGTGAACACTGGGCTGGTGTTTGGAGTTACAGAAACCAGGCATCCTGGGAGTTGCAGTCAGGTCACTCTCTCTACTATACACACTATACCATGGTATACTCTCATGGGCGTAAACTTCAATTGCCACACAAGGGTATTTGGACAAGTGCAAAGTAGGCTGGTGTTTGGAGTTACAGACACAAGGGCTCCTGGGAGTTGCCATCAGGTCACTCTCTCTACTACACACACTAGAAAAATGGTATCCACCCAGGTGAGTACACTTGAATTGAGAGTGCCTAATCTTAGAAAAAGACAAAAAACAGTGGTCATGATTCTTTGACTCCCTATGGAAATGCAAAGGATTGTTGTCTGTGTAGAGATGTGTTTTATAGTGTGATTTGCAGGTGTGTTCAGTGGATCAATGTGTGTCAGCTGTTTTGTTATTCAATTCATCCGATGTACACTTGTATGTTACTTTGCTGGCCGCGTACCACAGTGGTTGACTGCCATTGGCTGACCGCCACGAGAAGAGAGCCACAGTGACTGTGTGTTTGTAATAAGCTCTGAGATTGCCTGCTGCGCTGACGGCGCTGGAAGTTGGACTGCCTAGATACAACCCGCCCCGCTGCTGGTGATCTGCCTTTTATGCTTGCCGGGTGGTGGTCCTGCATGTTTCCATCTTAATACAGCAATCTTGGGACCGCTGCTGAAGTGGTCTTTTTAGGACTGGCAACATGGCGGCCTGGCGGTCCGACCGCCAAATTCGTAATGAGACCCTCAGTTCCTAGGAGCTTATTTATAGGGCCCTAGCCCCACCTTGCACCACATTAACGTCATTTATTTTGACGTTAATTTGGCCCAACGAGGCCAAAATCTGCATGCCGTATTTATAGAGCCACTCTATAACCCTTTGTGCTATATTATGCCTTCACCAGACATAATGTATGCAAAGGGGCATTCCCCCGTTAGGGGAGACGGAAAAATGGTGCAAGGAAATCTATTAAATTTCATTGTGACATTTATTACGCCACTTTTAATGCCTGCTCAAGAGCAGGAGTTAAATGGGACTTCCATTCTTTAGAAAGGGCCCCTATGTACTCTGTAGGAGTAGTGCCAATATTTGGCCGCTCCTCCCGCAGAGTACATCAATAGCGTCATAAAAAATGACACTATTGTCCCCTACCCTGTGCCAGGATGCCCCGTATTTTAAATACGGTGCCCATATGGTAGTGGTAGGGGGGTCTAAGGAGTGCCTCTCTTCATAAATCTGCCCCTATGTCTTTTGTTAAACACATGAGTACCTATACTTGTAAATACTATTTTACTGGTTGCAAACAGTTTAATTTGCTTAGTTTGCATGAAAATCTACCCAGTTAGGAAGTAATGTAGAAAAGTTTTGTGCTTCAATTAAGTTGAAGAAACTAATTGGATAGTTGATTGGTAATTGGGATCCATGCAACAATTTCCAGACAAGAACAAAACTATGCACATTACCACTGCTTCTGCAGCAATAATTTCTTTCACCCACCTCTTTGTCCACCCCAAGAAAGACATTGCAGTTCTTCCTATGTCCAGAGAAGCTTTTGTCAGAGCAGTTCTTCCTATGTCCAGAGAAGCTCTTGTCAGTGTTGTCAAACAACCCATCAGTCTTCCTATACCATCTGTCTTTGCATTATGCTCAAAGACTTAAATGCCTTCAACTGCTCCTGAGTCTGGTACTACAGCTCCTCCAGAAAAGAAATGGTCAGCACAATTCATGTTTACTAATTTGGACTTCAGAGGAGCTTTTTTCAAAATGACAAAGGTAGCAGAGACAAACCAGCCAGTGCCTCACTGCCTGCCAATTTACTTCATTGCTCAGAGATGACACCTATGAAACTGTGACTTCAGTCATCTTTGAGTTTCAGGTCAGAATGAATAGTATCTGTATCCTCATGGATTATTCAATTTATATACCATATGAAAACAAAAACATGCAACACACACTCATCAAATATGTACCACAAGCCTCAAAGGGATGGGTGACAGTTTATATCTTCTTTGAGGAGCATGTACAGCGTGGGTTAAGGGTTCTTGGGTCCTGCAAAAGTAACTGCTCATCAATATTTGCAAAGCTAACTGCAGGGAAAGAATCCACATCCTTCTATGTGCGAGGAAGCACATTAAATGTGCCCCTGGCCAACAGAATACCGTTCTTTTTTGGAGTAGCACAATAAATACCTGTTTTTGCCTACTGACTGGCTGAATAGGTGGATACATCCAGAAAAGCAAAAATGGAACAATGGCTTAACTTTCCATAGCAATGACTTTTCTTTCACAGTACCTGACAGAACGATAGATTCCATTGCCAGTATAGCTCACCATAAAATGCAAATCTTTCAGAGATGAGCGTAGCATCCTACAAAGTGATGAATCGTGGAGTTTTGCTATAGCAACCCAACAATAAATTACTCCTCCTGTTTGGAAAGCTCACCATTACTTTTTTTGCCATTTGATGTTGTGGGTATTCACAAGTGGAAGCCATGTGTATTGTTGTAGCATACAACAAAATTTCAGTATGCTGATTGAGCTCGTTGTGAAATGGTGTCATTAGATGATGGTAAGGTAGACTACAATTAGGAAGTCTTAAGTGGTGCTGGAATTCCCCCCAAAATTGAGCTGTCAGTTGATGGGTTGTGAGTGACTCACCACCACGACATGGCGATCTAAAAGGGTAGTGTCCTTTCTCATAACATCAGGGAGAGTGTGATTGCTTAAAATGGAGCTTCAACCTGTCTACTTCTTTGATGCAGCCTGTAAGACCTGGCATCCTTGGCATGGTCTCCCCTGTCTTTTCTTGCCTCTACCTCCCATGTTTTCACTGTGTTCTGGACTCTGTTTTTGCTGTTTTGTAAATCAAATGCTACTAGTGGGCCTGCAGCACTCATTGTGCCACCCACATGAGTCGCCCTGTAAACTTGGCTCAGACCTGCCACTCCAGTGTCTGTGCGTGCAGTTTTAAACTGCCACTTCGACTTGGCAAGTGTATTCATTTGCCAGGCCTACCCTTCCCTTTTTCTACACGTAAGGCACTTCTAAGGTAGGCTCCTAGGTAGCCCAATGGGCAGGATGCAATGTAAGTTAAAGGTGGGACATGTACTGATGTGTTTTACACGTCCTAACAGTGAAATACTGCCAAATCTGGTTTTCACTGTTGCAGGGCCTATCTCTCTCCTAAGTTAACATTGGGCCTGCCTTTAAATATCCTTAAAGCACAGTTTCCCTTTGATAGCAGATAGAAATGTGGAGTTTGGGGTCTCTGAACTCACAATTTAAAAATACATCTTTTAGTGAAGTTGGTTTTTAGATTGTTAGTTTGAAAATGCCACTTTCAGAAAGTGGGGATTTTCGTGCTTAAACCATTCTGTGACTCTGCCTGTTTGTGGATTCCCTGTCTGGGTCAGACTGACAGTTTGGCTGTTTGTGAATCTCCTCTAGACAGTGACACGAAGGGAGCTGGAGTGAAGCCTGCATATCCTGATGAGCCATCTGAGCTAGAGTAAACTTACACCTGAATGGGCTGTGCCTGCCCTTACACAAGGCAGTCTCTAACCCCTGGTATGAGTCTGGGGCCTGGCCTGGGACAAGCAGGATCTTGTGAACAACAGAGACTTTCCTTTGAAGTTTGTCTATTTCAAAGGCAGAAAGGGGTATAAGTAGTAGACATAAAACCCCAGACTTCAGACCACTTCTGGAACCAAGAGGAACCTCTGCCAAGGAGAAGAGATGAGGAGAAGTGCTGCCCTTGCCTGTGACTGTGCTTTGTTGGGCTATCCTCCAGTTTCTGCTTTTGATTGTGAAAGGGGACAAAGATTGGACTTTGTTGTGCATTCCTGCTTGAGAAGACTCTCCAAGGGCTTGAACCGAGCTTGCCTCCTATTTTGAAGTCTCAGGGCCATCAAAGACTTCCTCTGCCAGCACCTGGACTCTCTGCTGAGACTGCTGCTCTGCCAAGTGGTGCCCTATCCAGTCCCTGGGCCCTTGAAAGGTGAAGTTGGCAGAACAAGATCTGAAATTCACCCACAGATCGCCGTACAGAGAAAGTTTTGACACACCATCTGCAACACAGCTGCTAAATGATGCACCACCCACTTTCTGGCTGAAATTGATGCACCACCTGCATCACAGCTATGAGATTGATGCATCGTGGCTGGAGAAATGATGCGACACCCGATTGCAGCTGCTGAAAACAAAACAAACCCCACGCAGTGTGGTTTTCTAACACTGCGTAACCGGATTACTCACGCATTGTCACTGGGCGTCAAAGTCATTGTGAACCTGGGCAGATCTGACCCATCGCTTTCTTGCGCAGGAAACAAATTACACATCACTAACCCGACTGGAGAAGAAAACAATGCACTGCCTCACTTGCGAGTAAGGAATCGACACATCGCTGACTTTTCTTATGCACGTTCGCCCATGAGGCTTTATTTTTTATTCAAACCAGGTACTTTGTATAAAATCAACGCTTCTATTATTTTCTATGGAGTAAGACTCTTATTTTTTTTTAAATTCATATCTTCACTTGTGTATGTTGGATTTTTGTTTTTTGGTCATGTTTAATTCAGATAAATATTACCTATTTTTCTAAACCGGTGTGGTGTCCATTTTGTAGTGCTTTCACTGCATTACTGTGTGTGTTGGTACAAATACTTTACACATTGCTTCTGAGATAAGCCTGACTGCTTGTGCCAATCTACCAAGGGGGTGAGCAGGGGTTATCTAAGTGGGTATCTCCATTACCCTGACTAGAGTGAGGGTCCTTGCTTTGACAGAGGGTAACCTGACTGCCAACCAAGGACCCCATTTCCAACACAGCCTCAAAATTATTCAACATTAGGGAAGGAATTTGATCTAGATCAGTGGGTCTAATGGCCCCTGGTGCAATCTTAGGAGCCAAATGCTGTTCTTTCACACCAAAATATTGTTGTGAATTGTTGGATCATGTCAGAAGGAATGTGAAACAGCCCCAGATAATGGGGACTTTGAGTGGATCCTTTTGGCGATCAAGTTATACTGAGGGGTGGGCGGAGCTCACAGAGTTCTACTCTGTTGAATTCTACAGAGTTGGCTTAATACTCTAATGAATTCCACGGAGTTCCAGGTGCTGAGGTGTGCAGCCTGCGATACTGTAACTCTGGCCATAATGCGCCCGATCTCAGAAGCGCAAAGCAGGGTTGGCCATGTTAACTAGGCCCGACCCTGCTTAGCACTTCCGAGATCAGGCGCATTCAGGTCAGGGACCTATGCAGTGAAAGCTGCACTTTTGAGCCTCTTGCGCCGACACAGCCCACCTCTCTGGAGCATGCTGCTTTACAGTCCACTTCCTGCACACTTCCCTTCACCAACTGCCCTCTTTCACAAACTTGCTACGGAGGGCCAAGCTCACCACTAGTCTTGCACCAGCCTGACAATCACATCCTGTGCAATTACACACAGTCTCAGACCACCCTTTCTTTAGGGCCCAGGGCTAGCAGCAGCAAACCAGAGCACCACCAGCGTGGAGTGCCAAAAACTCAGTTAACTCCACCAGCGGAGTACAACTCACTACCCACCCCTAATTATACTGCAAGTTCAGGATAAAATGGACTAAACACAACACTTTCTGATTGTAAAACAGGGGGCTGCTGATAATCAACAGTGAAAAGTTGGCCTTATCCATGAAGAAAATATGCAAATTTTTTTAAAAAATTCAAATCCCTGCCAAACTTTCCCTGACAAATGGATTATAGACTGCTATGTTGTGACATATTTATACATTTTCTATCAATACTTCAGATGGGAATGGCGTGAGCAAAGTTATAAAAATTAATTTCCCAATATCATACATGTCATTGTATGATGTCATGATTTTTTGTGAAATTGCATTTTGTTGACTGCTAAAACCTGACTACAGATTGAGGAAAAAACCTCACTCGTTCGCGGGAAAAACTATTCAGGAAAATGAAACTTTTTTTGTGAAAAAATTAAACTTTATATCTGATCTATGAAAGGGTAGAATACAGATCAATTTGTTTGAAATAATTCAGAATCACTGTAGACCCTGATTATTTGCTCTTCTCTAAAAACGCGTATTTATTCGTGAGATTATGCTGGAAAAATCTCCACTCAAGTTTACATACATAGGAACAACTGTTCCCGATGGTATACATTTCTATTTTTGGGAGGATAGTAAAAAACAGTAAGGTGTGCACACGGAGATGTATTTTGTAATGAATAGGACAAAGACCTTACTAAAGTGATACCTGGCGAAATTCGTTTTGTACTTGCTTTTGGGGAGTTTTTAAAGTGATACTGAAAAAATGTCCTCCAATAATATTTTTACAAGACGTGCATGCAATTCTTAGCCCTTTTAGGGCTCCAGGGCAAGACTCGTTTCTCGTTTTTGACTTCGATGAGGTTCGAAAATACCTATAGCCTATACATTTTGGTGTGTACAAGCAAATATGATATCACTTCTTTAGTACATCAAAAGCAAGTGCAGGCCCATTATAGGGTAAGTATGGTTATATTTTTACTTTTTCAAAAAATGCACATTGATTTATGTAGTATACACAAACAAAAATAAGGGAAATAGTATCTGGTTGTGCAACATGCAGTGCAATGTGTTTTCGTGTATCTGAGTGGTTGAGTGTATAAGTACAGTATACATGTTTGTGAGTGTCTTCAGGTACAATATATTTGGAGTGGTAGTGCCTTTTAGCATATTTAAGTGCTACATCCTGTGTTCATATGCATGCTCAGAGACCAGTAATGTGTTTGGGTCCATCTGAGCTTAAATATACAGGGACACGGTGTACTGTGTTTAATTTGTAGGAAAATACTATTTTGAGTACTGTATATTTGGTAATGTATTTGTAAGTGTTGAGACGTATGTCTTCTGCAGGGTTTGGTGAAGCTGTCTTGGGATGTAGTTTGGCATATTTTGCAGCTCCATACACTTTTATCCAAGCGAACCAGAGAATCATGAAATCCCTCTGTAGATTTCCATAATTGTAAATTGTAATTATGTAGCACCTACTACCCCTGGCAAAGTGTTGAAGTGCTTTATATAAATCAGGAGATATCCGAATGGGATATTGCTGTGATGCAGGATCTCAAATTGCAGTGTCTGATCAAGGCAACAATTTACCTGCTGCCCCGGTCCTGAAAGACTACCAGTACTGGCAGCTGCGTAACTAGAGTACCGCCCTTTAACCTGCACGGGTGCTGAGGGAGACCTAATAGCCTCTGCATGTAACGTTTGTGTTGACGCAGATATGCTAATTAGAAATTATTAATAAATGTTTTTGTGTTTTGATTAATGAAAAGTTCGTAGAGAAATTAATCATAGAGAAAATATTGTGCACGTTTGAAAATGTGCCCACGGGGTATGGCAGCCACTTATACGAAAGTTGTACAAAATAACTAAAAATGTGTGAAATAATGAAAATGTATAAGAATAATGTAGTATTATTATGTCATATTGAAATGTATAACCTATGTTTGCATTAATTTGTAGAATTAACTTAGCTGAAGCTATGGCCTAGTCTTTTCCAGGCCTCACACAAGAAACTGAATTTTTAGCACACTGCAGAGAAGCCGGTTCATAAACCGACCTTGAACCACCCCATGTTAAAATTGTTTAGCTACAATCTTCTGCAATGTACCGACGGACAGGAGATAAGGAAGTCAATTGGATACAATTATGTGTAGAGTAGGCTAAATGTACTTTGCAAGGACTTGAACGATGGGAGCACTGACTGAAGAGGAACATGCAACATTTTCGATACCTGAAGAGCCGGATGATGAAGACATCGTACAGTGGACCAATCCATGGTCTGTGAAAGAAGAAATATTAGAACTCATAGATTTGAAAAAAATAATATTATAGGTTAGAGTCATATCTGCCGATTGACTGACCAATTAGGAATTAAGGGGGATGGAATAAAAAGTCATGACAAGGGGCTAAACTTTTAGATGCTGGAGATGCTAGGGGAGAATTGATGACGTCAGGAGAAGCGGTTCGAGATTCTGTCATTCGGCTCATGCTTTTGATAGCCTGATGCGTTGCTGATCTATTGATGACCTGAAGACGAAGACTGACTTTGTTGCTGAGCCATTCCGTGGATAGGTAGCTATGAAAATGTGACTGACTAACTTTGTGCCTTTTCTTCTAGGTACCATCTGCACTGTTTTATAGTTTTCCTCTTAGCTAGATTTGTTTTTCAAATTTACGTCCCACATGCTGATGCCAATCTGGGTTAGTTAAGGGTTTTTCGGGTGACTTGAAAGGGACAAATGATTGACGGACTGATTTGCTGAACTCTGCTATTAATGCTGCTATATTCATCTTATTGGCTTATGTTGAAGCATTCGAGCATATGTTTTCTGAAGTTTTGATTAGATTGTGTTATTGTGTTATTGGTGGTTGATAATAAACTAATTCTGAGCTGACTAAATAAAGTTTGAGTTAACCAAATGCATTAGAATTGTTATTAATAGGGAAATAAATTTGTTAAACGCTTTATTGGGTTGTGGTTATTCATGACTGTTGCTTATAATTGTTGGTTAAGTAATGATTCTCTTAGTGGTTACTGATTGATTACATTGATTATTGATGCCACTGGTCACTACGAGATCAGGATACTCCATGCGATCCAAAAGGTTCATCAGCCTGTACGCGTCCCCTTGTAAGTTTATTTATTAAGGACCAGGCGCACTAGCATTTGTATGTCTTTCCTAACAGATTTTTGAATCAGTCACGTTAGGAACAGGACTGGATGTTGCTTAGGCATGTGTGTGGGTGCGTGTTTGTGCGTAAAATCCATTGAACCCCAAGTTTGTGAGAAGTGACAACATAGTGGATGGATGTGTATTACGTTGCCTGTGATCTTTCTGGTACACAGTCCCTTTCTTACTCTCCCTGTTAGCATGTATTTGTGTTAGTGGGAGGTTAGTGCACAAAATCCTTAGAAGTAACTGTTATTCACCCTTCACAAACTCCTCTACCCTAGTTCATATGAAGATCGCTATTCCTAAAAACTTTAGGCTCCTGCCCGAGGATAGTGGTCATTTGATCAAGACAAACTCAATCCAGCCCAGTATTAGCATAGTGCCTCAAGCAGTGCCTCATGACCTCAATATAAAATGATCACACTGGGATCATGCACGTTTATGACTGATAGAACCTCCTACAAGTAAAAAACCTGCAAGGCTCTCGACTGGCCAGGCCTGGCCATCTTGGAAGGGTAAGTAATGGACCCTTCACTGAGTACTTTGTTCGATGTTTTCTTATCAACTGTCAACAAAGAAGGGTGTGCAAACTAATGTGAATGAGAAGAACTGGGATTTGAGAATCGCAACCCTGGTGTATGACATTCTCACTCTTTGTAGTTGGACTAAGTCCAGAAACACTTATGGGCTCATTTACAAGCCCCTTGCACCGCTGTAGCATCACTGTTTTATTGCCCTTTGGGCAGGGTGCCATGTATGTAGAAGGCAAGACATGTGCTAGGTTTTGTGGCCTGTCCTGGTAGTGACAAAGAGCCTAACTAGGTGTCTCACTGCTGTGAGTGCTGCCTTCTCATAGGATTGCATTAGAAATGCTCTGCCTTATGTGTAAGGAGTATTGTCTGATTTATGAGGGGTAGCATAAGCATGTTTGGTATGGCTGTAATGGTGGTAAGAAATGCTGTTACTGGTGTAAGGCGATTTTTTATTACTATTAGAAAAATGCCACTGCTAGAAAGTGAGCATTTCTCTGTGCTTATGACTCTGGTGTTTTGCAGCTTGACTCCAATCCACGTCTGGGCAGAGTGGCTTTGTGCATACTTTTCAGACAGCCTGAGGTCTCACAGAGGTGCATTTACATACTGAATAGTCTTCCTGGGATGAGAGAAGGGAGAAGCGGGGCACACCTGCATTCATAAAGGCTGTGCCCTGGCCTCCACAATAGGGTCATTTGCCCCCCATTGATGTTTGGAACCTGTGCTGCAGGAAAGAGGGGGCACTCCCAGGACCAGTTGTAACTGGGTAGAACCTCCTCTCCCCTTCTTTTGTAAAACACACCGCAAACTGAATATAAATACAGGGGAATTTTCCACACAATTTAGACCTGAAGACCTGAAAGGACATACTTGGAACTGGACACAGAAGGCTGCTGGGAGGACTCACCATGGACCGCCATGGACTGCTGCTGTTGTGCTGACCTGTGACACACAGGAGGAACTGCCACTGTTTGCATCCACCTTGTGCTGACCTGTTGCTGGGCTCCGCTGTCCTGTGCTCCACTATGTGCCCCCCAGGGACTGGGTGCTGTGGCCTCTGCCTCCCTTCATACCTCTGCTCTTCAGCACAATGGAGCACTGTGCCCTGATTACAGAAGACATGTGGAGCATTATTTTTTTATTCATCTCTTGGGCACCTAGAGAAATGCCTTGCCGTGTTCTCCAAAATGCGCCTGGAAAAGTTATTTGCCATTTTCCCCAAAACATGCCTGGAGGAGTGCTTTCCTGGGCCTTGTGAGGGAGAATCACTGCCGCAGCCCGGACTATTCAAATGTGTGTCTCAAACGTGTACCTTCTGATGCCCCCGGGGCACAAAACGGCAAAGATTGGAGCAACTGTGCTCCCACCATTACCCCTGGGGCACGGCAGGCCATCTAGAGGTGCCCCAGGGCACAAACCGGCACCTCTTTTAGTGCGCTATCACTGCTGAGACCCGACGGAACAAGGAGAGAGGAGCCCTGTCTCCCTAAGAGGCAGCCTGACCACGAGGACATGGTCGCAGGTTGCTGATCCACGCTGAGGAAGGGGAGAGGGGCCGCAGGTATGAGCCCACAAGGTCATTGCAGCAGGAGTGCAGGGCTGCAACCTTTTCTCTAATCTCCCTGACGCTTGCGGGTGGTGCAGGAGCCTTGCAAGTGGCCCCACTTCTTCGTCTTTGGGCCCTTGTTGTTGTTTGGGCTTGTTTGCCCCCCCTCGTTGGAGGGCCACTGAAGGCCCGGGCTCCCCAGAGCTTGCGGGCCCCAGGAGGGGTTCCTTATAAATACTAGAGAGGGTGCAGACGCAGACTGCCCCTCTCCCCCAGGAGCAACACGTTGCCCCCGATTCACGCACAGGAGCGCCAGGGGCCCCCACGTTCATCTTCTTGGTACTAGGAGTGCCTCTCATCATAAAACAGGTACTCTATGAAAGACGTACATATTTCTGATGGTCCTGTGATAGACATTATTGGTTTGTATGTACCTGTCTACTTTTATGATGTTACATATGTGTGCTGATGTCGCGTTTACGGGCGTGACATGTAGATATATGTTTTTATGACTTGCCATATGTGCTCTAATGTTCCTTTTATGGATATTTATGATGTGTTTATGACAAGTACATATATTTCTTTATTGTGATTCCTGACTGCTGCTTATGTTGCAGAATCCTGAGTACTTACATGTTCTAATGTGACTACTGCTAATTCTTGCACAGTATTAGTAACTTGTGTAACGTTCTGACAACTGCTAAGGTAGCAGGGTATTACTGACATGTAATGTTTGGTCTAATTATGTTTTGTGCAATACAGTTTATTTTTACATAGCTCCGTGTTGTGTTTACTTTGTGGTGTACATATTGCGCCACGTGTGTTGTGTGTGTTGTGCAAACGCTTTACACATTGCCTCCGGGCTAGGCCTGACTGCTCATGCCAAGCTACCAAGTGGGTGAGCAGGGTCTATCTTGGATGTATAACTCCCTTGCCCTGACTAGAGTGGGTGGGTTCTGCCTGCTCAGGTGCACACCCTAGCCAACTAGAAACCCCATTTCTAACACCAGGACAATGAGGTTGGTAGTGAGCATCACCATGATTCTGCAATCTTTTAAATGTTCTTTCTATCCTAAGCAGTTCAGCAGATCTCATTATGAAATTCCTGGTCAGAAATGCACTACCAACCTAGATCCAAATTCAAAAAGATATATCTATGGCAGGAAATCTCAAAGCATTAAAAATGACACCTACATGAGGTTGTAAATCTTACCTAGATGTAATTCAGCAACTCAGAGAGAAAAGCACACTTAGTAAAAAAAAGTACACATTCTCAAACCCTTATAAGAGAAGTGGGAACATGAAAGACTAGATATTAACATAAAGTTCTAACCGATAACTGTACAGGAGTATTTTAGGGGTAAATCTGACAAATATAGGTCTGCATGTTTAAAACACTGGGTACCACACATTCTTTCACTTCTGAGATTTCTCTGCCCACCCATGCTGTGAAATCTCATGAGTGCTAAGTGGGCCTGCTGAGTAATAGGAGCAAATACTGAAGTTCAAACTGTGAGCAGGAAACTTAGTGGACAGTGGTACACTCTGACTTGAGAAGGGCAGTTAAAAACTACAGAGCTTCCGGAGTCGTGCAATAAATATTAAAAGCATTATGCGCGTTTACTCCTCTTGCTGCTGTGATTTCTTTTCTCACCCTTGCAGAGAAGCCTCATGCACACAACGTCTGCCTGCTGAATCAGAAGAGCAGGGGGTGAATTTTGAAATGCATCAGCCAGACTGCAAAGATTGTAGTACTCATTGATTTGAGGAGGCCAGTTCAAAACTACAAAGTCTCCAAAGCAGAGGGACATATTGTATGTAATATGCATTCAGTCTCATGCAATGTGGTTGGAAGGATGAGAGGACAGAGGCTACTTCAACATTGTGAGAGATTCATGGCCTAATAAACAACTCTACTTTTTTTAAAACAGTGTGGGTAAAACCATTAATAGGGTCACAGTGAAAATTCCCCCCTTCAAACCCTTAGTCAGGGGTGATGCTTTCTTTACTGTTTTTTTCCTCTGGGAACTAGTAATGTTTCCTACTCTAGGAAATGACTGTATCAAACAGGTTTTTTGATAGGATAGGGTACTAGGTTAACTTCCACCTTTCACCAGGAGCATTACCAGTAGCCCAGGAACTTCATCTTACAATCACGATTTTAACGTGGGCCCCAGCTGGAATAGTACTTGGTCCTGAACCCACAGGGTCTCTTCACAACTCATGGAGTGCCCACAATTTGAACATGTGGGGGTAATATCCCAATTCATCTGATTGTCGCTTTAGAAGCCTGATTGTTGCTTTTGAAGGGGTGCTCAGAGGGGTCACAATCTTTTGACAGATAGATAAAACATTTTCCTCCCTCATCAGGACACTACATTCACTTTGAGGCTGGTTGAAGTGCAAGTAGAGCTGCTGCACACTTGAACATCTTGAGGTCTAATTGATTGCAGACTGGGCTTGCTGAGTATTGAATGGTGAACCCCACACTCAGGCGCTTCCCGTCCTTTAGGGCAGAGGGGCCACCCCCCCACCTTTTGCCCCTCATGAAGACTGCCAGTCAGGCTGAACAAAACTCTTCATGTTCAGGTCAGGCAGCCAGGAGCAGACATGCGTGATTTGTGCAGACTCCTGGCTGCCTGAGCTGAACTTTGACGGGCTGAAGAGATCACAGCTCCTGTGGGAGTGACCTCCTCGGCTCAGCAAAGTTGCCTTGACGCCCTCCCTGGGTGATGAGTGAAGCGTCACCCATTGACTTCGACCTGGGCGCTTCAGGTTCAAGCCCTGAAGCGCCCAGGGCGAGTGTCAATCAGTGACACCTCATCACAGAGTGAGGTGGGGTGGGGTCAGCAGTCTCAGTGACCCCATCCCACTCTGTGAGGAAGTTGGGACCTAAGGTCAGCCAGTGAGGGAAGGCAGCAGCCCCAACCCTCCTGGGACCTCCGAGGCGGAAGGTAAGTGTGTGTGATCTTTTTAAATGAATGTTTGGTGCGTGCATGCATGTTTGAATGTTGATGAGTGTTGTTAATGGATGTGTGTGCGTGCGTGTGTGTGTGAAAGAATGAGTGTGAGTGTGCTTCCCGCCCGCCCCTTCCCTCCTAAAACTGCCGGCCGCTACTGCCCACAGTGTGCCTGTTTTCCACTGTTGGACACTAATTGTGTGCTGCTTGTTGAACTTGTAAGGCATAGTATAGGACTTCAGGGCAGGTTTACTATCTATAGCATTGAGAAACACATTTGCTGCAGGCATGGGTCTTCTATAAAAGACAGTGTTAGCAACAGATCAGCATCACAGAGAACATGAACTTGTATTAATAACCAGAAAGTTAATAAAACACACAGGTAATGCCATGAACAGGGAAAAGAAGTAAATATTGTGCTCACCGACTCTAAAAGAATCAATCCCAGAGCAAATGGCTATTGGCCCACCAGTAACCAGCCTCTACAAGGCATAATAAGTCAAAACCTGAGCCTGAAATCTCCACCTTTTTTTCCAGAAAAATCAGGATGATGCTACATAGACGACTAACAAACAAAAAGACAACATTCCAATAAACTGCATATCTACGATGCTTATTTTCTGGTTCTTGCCACACCAGGAGGGAGAGAACAAACCTTGTGGGAGAAAAATAGAATGAAAAATACAGAGGGTCATATCCCCTTATATGGGTCGGGGTCGGGGACTAAAGTGATACCAAAAGGAACACGTGCTTTTCCCTTGATCAAATGGCAGAAGATGCGGGAGTGCTGTAGGATCTGCTACCAACATGGGAAAGCACCAGCATTTAGCTTTGTGTTCAAACCGTCTGTGAGCAACATTAAGACAACTCCGATGGGACATACTCTAAATCCCAGAGCACCCAAACATTCCTGGCAAGGACAGGTTGATCAAAGCATTCTGACCAGCACTGCTGCTAGCACAGGTGTTTTAATACAAATTAATTAACTAGTGTTCATGTATTTTGTATAAATGGTTTGCGTAGAAAGTATAATAACGCAGAAAAATGATGCACGCATTTGAAAAGGTGATTACGATAAGTGACCGCCAATGTTCACAAACTGTACTTACGAGTGAATTAATATTGTGAAATGTTGAATATATGTTTGACTAATGTAGTAGTATGTCATATTAAGGGTCATGCATTATGCTTTAGCTTTATTAATTGCAGGCCTTAACTTAGCGAATGTCTTGGCCTAGTTTGCCAGGCCTCATGTTAAAGCTGTATTTCTTAACATTTAATAAATGGCTGTCCTAAAGATTTAAATCACACCAGGCCTCATGTTAAAGCTGTATTTCTTAACATTTAATAAATGGCTGTCCTAGAGAGTTAAACTGTGATTTTCCATTTTGCATTATGTGCTCGCAGCGAACTGTTTCTCATGAGAACCGACTGCTAGAAGATGCTGTTCTTATTAATGTAACATTTTGTGTGTAATGTATGTGAGACTGACTATCTCAGGAGAAGAACAAAGGAGACACTGACTGGAGTGGAAGATGCAACAATATTGTTACCTGACAAGCCGGATGATGAGGACATTGCAGGACAAACCAATGAAAGACATGTGAATGGAGTAATAGTAGAATTCATAGATTTTGAGTTTTAGTTTTATTGGACAAAGTTTAATCATGCGATTATTTGACCAATAGGGATTTGGGAAGTAGTTTTAGTAGTTTTAATTTAACAAAGCTGCACTGAGAGAAGACAATTCATTGCCCATTTTCTTGCTGGCCGAAAGGTCAATATTTATTGTGAATCTTGAAAAGAGAAATTGTGCTAACAGGAAAAAATGCTTGATAAATTTCTCTGCTAAACTTTATGTATGTGATTATTTTGACGCAGTTGACTTTGTTACTGATTTGCACCATAACTTTAGAATGTGTTGTAGTTCAAGCTTTGATTAGATTACGTTTCTTCCACCGCTTTGGACAGCCACTATTGTTTCTGTATGTGTTTCATTTGATTTTGAGATTAACCTACATGACCTTAGCATTGTTAATATAGGGAAATAAATATTCTGACTTTTACAAAATGTGTTTTTATTCATGGCTGAAAGGTCATTGTGCGTGACATTTACTGACTCCATTGATTATTACTGTTATTGATTGTTGTTGATTATTGACTATTGTGTATTTGTTATTGATTATGTACTGGAGCTATGGTAAGAACATACTAATTGCGAGTCAAAAGGTTCATCGACCTATTGGCGTCCCCTTTTAAGTTGACTTATTAAGGTCAGATGCACTAACACTGCATCGTTAGTGGCACCTCCGTCCCAAGATGTGGTTCTGGTGGGTCAGTGTAAGTCACATTAAAGTGGCCCATCAATGTGTCTGTATGCAGGAAGATAAGATTAACCATCTACGACATTTCCTGGTGCACAACAACAAGGAGAGCTAATTTAATGAACGTTTTAATGGCTGATTGTGGGCCCCATACTTCTATCCTGAATATTGCATTAATGTCAGAGTGTACTTCTGAAGAGCCCCTGATTTTCAACCCTGCTAAGGATAACAAACACACTGAAGGGAAGATTAAATAATTGCTAAGGCAACAAAGCAGAGCAACCAAATTGCTGCCCTACTTTGACTCAGAAGGATCCCACTCATTAGATTAGAGCTTGCTTCATGGTGGTCTTCACTCTTGACACAAAGCCTGGTCTGGGTATTTTAGTATATTCTTGTTTGCATCAAAACTGCAGATGGTTTGCATTGTAATACATTACTAACACCCAAGTGATGCAAAGTGACTCAAAGCAGTGCAGAGTGGAAAGTGTTAGTAAACCTTGGCCTGAGTTTCAGCTTAAGGTCTTAGAGCTCACTCTATTCTACCCTTCTAGATGTGGTCAATACAGCCTTAGGTGAGGTAAGAATATAAACCTTATGTATTAACATCTGCCACTATGTCTTCTATAATCAAATTACATTGATTAAATGCCAATTCAAAAAGTGACTGACAATCTTTTCATTGAGGCAAGACGAGTTATATGGAGCTCGAGGAAAGCTTTGGACATCATTCGGAATTATACACAACTGCTTCTCCAGGCATTAAAGTTGAGAAAGGTAAGATTAAAATTAATTATTCCAACAGGGTCATAGATACCCCAAAGAAATCATAATCACAAATTAAATGTTTTAAAGGGCTTGACTCTCACTCTTACGAGACATTATTGAATTAAAAAATTAGTTGTGAAAGATCGGGGGAAAACGCATCATTTAGACCAATAATTTCACCCTTGCTCAAAACCTTAAAGCAGTCAGAAATGGGGAAGGATGGCTAGTTTGTTAGATCAACATATGCAGACGTCAAGAAAAGTCACCTAGTGTCAATAGGGCATGAGTTATAGTTTCTTGAGATAACTATAACTATAACTGATGAATTTCTCTGGGTTTATGAGTGTAAATTTTTAACCTAACTATAATGTCCTTTCTACATTTTTTAATGCTATAACATCCCAATAACGTTTTCTTTTTTCAGTGAATTTCTAGTTTTTTTTAACGTAAAGTAATATTTAAGTACCATACATGAATCCATCTGTCACTGCTCATGGCCTTCAGCCAGGCCCTGTGGCCAAGCGCCCGCAGGAAGCCAAAGCCACTCTGTGCATGACTGAAGGCCTTGCATGAAGAGGGGTAGGCTACAAGGCCTGGCCTGTGGCCAAGCCCTGCGGCCAACCCCCGGCATGCAGAAAATTCCATGCTGTGCATGGTCCAAGGACTGTGGCCAATTCCCCAAAGGCAACTAAATCGTCGGCCCACTCCCTGGGCCCTTTTTGGCCCCAGCAGACCCCTTACCTGGGTCCTGGCAACATATTTCATAGGGAGGGGGGCATGCATCCCCTTCCCCTGGGCTATTTCAGCTCGGGGTCCCTATCCACAGGATTTGGCACTATATTTAATAGGGTGGGAGCACACAGCACCACTCCATGTGCTTAAAGTACAAATCCTCCTAACTTCTTGTTCTTGGACAAGGCAAAGCAAGTATGTTTTCTCTGCAGTTTCACTTTGAAAAATGATCTGAAATCCTTGATGGGGGTGAATACATTGTTGCCTTTTCAGAGTGCAATAACTTCTGTATTGACAGTGGCAAGTGGGTTTTAGCATGCCATCTCTTGTTGAGAACAGAGCATGTTGGTCTTATTTTTAACTACTTTGAGTTTGCAAATGCAGAAAATGACCTATAAGCCCTAGGCCAGGGCTAGATGTGTATGGGGGAGTGGCCATAGGGCCTGGGCACAGGCCTGGTACTGTGACAATCCCCCTCCTGCACTAAAAAAAACATTGACATTTACTTTAAAAGATACCAAAGGATGCAGGGTCGTTATAGTTTAGAATAAGCATTTAAAAAGCCTTAGCAATTCACTGGAAAAAACCTAAGGCTACAAGGACGTTATAGTTAGGTTTTGAATTTACATGAACAAATCATATAAATTCAGCTGTTATAGTTAGAAGTATTTCAAGTAACTATAACTTGTGCACTAAGGTAACTATAACTCATGCCTTCATCATGCCCACCTAGTTATCCACATATTTCATCTTTCATGACATCTTTTATGGCATCATTGATATTATCACTGCAACATTTTTAATACAAATTATTGAGTGAAAACTCTGCATGGCATTGGAGTGAGTTATAGTTCCCTTAGGGCACGAGTTATATTTACTTGAAATAACTTGATTGATAACTGAATTCCTATGGTCCCCTTATAGGCATGTACAGGTACTTTGTGGGTGATGCTTTCACAGGTAAAGGTGGACCACCTTTCACTACTGTTATGCCCCCAGGGCAACTGACCAGGATTGAGACCAGTGCTTCCATTTAAAGAAGCACAGGAAAGAAAACCAGGGCATCCTTTATGTGAGTCAGCCCGCAGTGAGCATCATGTTTTATTCAGAAGAGGTCTACACGAGTAAAGCTCTCAAGAAAATGACTCCTGTGATACATAGCCTCTTCTCTTTCTCCATAAACACTGTCCAACACCTCATCGATTGCTTTCTATTCCTCACAGAAACCCTGATAACTTAACCTAAAAACTTTGGTTAAGAACAGCCTCCATGTCTGCTTATATTTTATGTTGGATATTGTGGAGTCTTACAAATTGCAACTCTTCAATGCCCAAGATTAAGCACATCAGAATGGCCAATTATTCATATATTTTTTCTGTATTGAAATTTTCAGCATATATTGACAAAACACTTTTTCTTCGTACCATGACACTATTATATATCTGACATTTTACAGTTAGTTTGAGTTGTTTTCTTTTTCATTTTTTTCATGAATTCACACAGGATCTGCAAATCCATAGCAATATGTTTTTTAAAAAAAGAGTGAGCTCCTGCATTATTAATAACCCGGCCAGGTGGGACATGCCCCGATGGTGTTTTGCAAAATTCTGCTTTTGGGGAGGAGGGCACATGCCCCCCCCCCTCTCCCAAGCATCAGGGAGGCCCTGGGGCCCCATACCCCGTAGGAGTGGTGTAAAATAAGGGGACGTTTTTGTGCAGCCCTCTCTCTGAATGTTAATAGGCCCTGGGGACCCCATTCCTTGGGACAGAACTCCACAGAAAAAGTTAATGGGGGCACATGGTTCCACTTCCCGAGTCTTAAAGGCCCCCAGATCCATTCCCCAAAGGCTAACTCAATTACTGTGGCCCAGGGAGCTGACACCTAGGGCACAGTATTAGGGCGGGCAGGGAAACTTATGTCTGCGCCCACCAGCATGAGCATTTCTGAAGCGCCAGCTGGTTGGGAGCAGAAATTTCTTCCATGTCCCAGGAACACTTTTATTGAGACCATTCTACCCTCAAGTGGGTGGATAAAGGCCTGCTCACTTGCTATAGTACAACATGTGTTCTGTTCCCTTAATATCAGGTATAGTCCTCTGCAGCAGGCTATAAGGCTATATTCTTTATTCAACTTTTAATATCATCTAGGTAGGTATTGGGCAGAGTTAGGTTAGGAATATTAATTATATGCATACCTTGCATTCTAGTGGTAGGTCGATGTAATGGATGCAATATTAGAGCAGGCCAATACCGTTGCACTCACTGCAGTGATACAAAACCATGTGCACTAGCCACACATCTGTGATAGGGAATATTGCTGAACTGGGTGAGGCTGCTGACTGTTTCCACACAGAGTGACAGATCAATTAAGTAAAGTAACAGATGAGCAAACTGAAAAAATTCAGGTGCTGAAAAAATCACATACATTATTTCAAACAGCTTCAGCCTACAGTAATTGCACAGTGATATGTTGAATACCAAATGATATCTTGTATGAATTGTAGGCAATAAAGATAAACTTGCCTAAAACTGGCTGGATGTTTCAACGTGCAAAGTTATTTTCAATGTTTTGGCTGCACCAGTCCAACACATTGCAAAATATCAATATACAATAGGTTACAAACGTCTAGCCCCATTATTATTCAGGAGTCAGGGCTCAGATAAGTGACTAATTGCAAACAGTTGCAAATGAAGTGATTGGATGTTTGCAAAAGAGCACAGTGATTCAATTATACAAAGTACAGCACCAGTCACTTGCTTCATAACGGCACGGTGCTCATACTACAGGAAAAAGTGGCACCTTGAAAAAGATACAGGTATTATGAAGCAGGAGTAAACTGGTAAAGTGAAAGGACTTTACATGCTTGGTCGGTGTGGATTACTGGCATGAGAATTATACTTTTCATTTTTTTTGGATACTGGAATAGATATTGTGCTTTACAGGTTAGGCCAATGATAACAGTACCTTTTTGGATAATACTTCATATCATCTTTTCTTCTCCTTTAAAGACTTTAAATATATGTTACCATTATCAGATTTAATGGAATTTAGGGCCTTATGTATACTTTTTGGTGCAAAACTGCATTAACACAGATTTGCACCAAAAAGCTTTGCACCGGCTTCCACCATTTTTTAGCACCAGCTCGGCACCATATTTATGGAATGGTGCAAGACGGTGCAAAGGGTAGGCTAGCATTAAAAAAAATGACGTTAGGCAGGTTAGAGTCAAAATAAATTACTCTAACCACATTAGCGTCATTTTTTGACGCTAAGGGGCATATTTATACTCTGTTTGCACTGAATTAGCATAATTTTGTTTTACTCTAATTCAGTGCAAAACTAACTCCATATTTATACTTTGGTGCTAGACCCGTCTAGTACCAAATTTATGGAGTTAAAGGGCCATAATTATACTTTTTGACGCAAAACTGCGCAGATGCAGTTTTGCGTCAAATATATTACCGCCGGCTAACGCCATTACTGTGCCCCGTGCGTGTGTCAAATTTATACTTTGACGCACGGCGGCGCAAACCACAGGTGTAAGTCATTTTTTTTACGCACATCGAGGCATCACGTCATAAAGGAAAACGATGTTAACACAGAGGAAATGACTGTAAGCTGATTTACGACACTGCAAACCGGATATGCGGCATTTTTTGACGGAATAGCGTCAAAATTCCCCGCAAACACAGCCATTACAGCAGAGGAGAGCCAAAATGGATCCCAGATGCCTGTACAGACCCCAGGAAGATGACAACAGACCAGGAACCAGCCAGGAGGACCCACACAAGAACTAGGACAGGGAGAAGAAGAAAAGAAAGTGTTGCTTCAGTGCAGAGGAGCGGGAAATCCTGGTAAAAGAGGTGATGGAACACCAGCACCAACTGTTTGTCACCTCAAAGTTGCCAATCAGTAGGAGAGAGGCAATATGGCAACAAATTGTTGACAAGGTTAACAGTGTGGCAGAAGTACGCAGAACAGTCATCGAGTGCAAGAAACGTTGGCATGACTGCAAGCGCATGACCAAGGAAAAGATGGCCAGGAACAGGAAGGCAGCACTGCAGACTGGAGGTGGGAGTCCAGCACACCAGGAGGCCCTGGACTACATGGAGGAGATGGTGGCAGCCGTCATCCCTGAGGAGATTGTCACAGGGATCCAAGGACAGGACAGCGCAGACTACCAGGAGACAACGCACATGCAGGGTAAGTCGCATGGGGAAATAAAATGCACTAATGTCATCTACAACCGGGGGGGATACTGACTACAAAATGCATGGAAGTCATCATATACATGGAGGGGCATGGGTAAAGGGGTACGACACGGGGCACGGCCTGTACAGAGAAAAGCTGGGGCACACCATAACAAAACACCAACAACAGTTCCATAGGGGTATGCTGCCATGCAAACGATGTAGCAAAGGTAAAGCCACGCCAGGAGGGAAGAGCACAACGTCAAACTGACATTCTGTCACACGTCAGCCACTATACCCCCTATATTAACTAGGGCCCAATTAACAACCTCTAGCCATACCGACAACTGGAATGTAACAGTGACAACATTTGCCACTATCACCTCCGCTGTGTGTGCAGCTCAAGTAGCCAATAGCAGTAACGTTCCCATGGATCATACACACCTAAATTAGAGGGTTTAGGATGACAACGTTAACAATCCCCTGAAACAAGACAAATGTTCCAGTCCTGTCAAATGTGAATGCCCATAGTTGCCGCAAACATCAGCCAATGTCATCAACATTAGAAGCTACACAGCACTAAGGTCAGACCCATGTTGCATATGTCAGGGTCCATCATGTGCCTGGGTCACAATGCAACATCCCAAATGTCATACTGCTCAGACAACAGCATTGAGGGGGAGGACACATGTAACTGGTCACTGAAATACACCTGCACAGTCAGAGGACGAAATAGGACACTGCTACGACTATCAGGACAATCCAATGTACCACACATTCCCCTACATAAGCTGTACACATTACCAATGCTGACATCCATATCGTGCCATAACAATGCTATGCATAGTATGCACTACATTTCAACTTATATAAGTGGATGTGAAAGATCAGAACATGGGGCAGGTCCAGATTGTTAAGTGTGCTGCTAGTGCCATCAGAGCACCCACAGCCAGTGAAAGGTCTCACCATGAGAATGGATGTAGACGGAGGGTTGAGTAGGACAAGAAGGTGGCAAATCACTATTTGGCCAAAACCAACACCTAGAGGAGATGATGCCGACAAGTCTAATAACTTACCACAATACATGTGACATGCAGGTGGGGCATAGGCCTGGGAGAATGCCCATCTGAAAGACTGGATCAATGAACAGGAACCAAGATCACAATGTGAAATCATCACAAGGCAGGCATGTCACATCACTGATGCCACAACACAGACATGCTAATTGTATCCTATTTCATTGCAGAGGACGATGGATCTCCTGCGGATATGCCTGTCCAGGACTACCCTGATGACATGGATGACGAGCTGACAAACATCAGCCACCAGGCCCTCCAAGATGTCCTTGGAACAGTAGTCCAACCTTTGAGAAATATTTATTCTGAGACATCAAACATATGTGAGGCACTGACAGTGTATCCCCTGTATCCCACAGGTCTCCCACAAGGACCCACCAACAACACTACTGTGCATGGAGAAGAACCAGCCACCAACACAGCAGACGAGGCAGCCACTGTAACTGCTGGGAAGTGCATGACTACACCACCCGTCCAACATGCACGAGAGAACACCGACGACACTGATCTGGATCTTGAGGCAGGCACATGACACCGGGGCCACTGATGAGTGGGAGTCAGCCACATAGGTCAGCTGGGTCTGAGCAGATACGGCAACGTCCAATACAGTCAGCCAGTGAGGAGGATGTCACCGGTGAACAATTTCTAGGACTGGAGGCATCCTTACTCCAAAGTCACCGGCTGCAAAATAAACACATGCGGGTTATGAATAGGAACCTGCACAGACTGCAGCAGACCCTCTCCCAGAGTTTTGCCAATGTGGAAAACCAATTCAGTGCCATGAACAACAACATGGCAAACCTCACAAGCTCCATCAATGCCTTGGTCAGGGAAATGGTGGCAGACAGGGCACATGCAAGGTGCAGAGAGCGCAACACTTCTGCCCGTTTGGACTGACTGAGTCAATCAATTGGGCGCCTTGCAACCACAACTACCTGCCTGTCAAGGCGCACTGTAAAGATGCAGGTAGAACTTGGCCATTTTGCTGGTGATGTGGCAATGGGACTAGGGTGCATCAGCCATGCAGTGGACCTGATAGATACCAGCCAGGCAGCAAGGGGCATTGGCGATACCCCTCAGGATAGCGAGGAGATCTCCAGTGTCAGCAGTGTATCTGCCTCTGATGCACGGATCCTGCCGAGTAGCAGTGCCCGGCAAGGATCAGGGGACCAATCTGGATTGGGCCATGGTGGCCGTAGTCGCAGGAGGCTGTGAGCTACCTAATCTGTGTTTTGACTGAGGCACATGAACTTAATGTGTCAGACATTACATTTAGCTTTTTTCGTGCAGTTGAGTTGACAAAAATGTCTTCATTATAATCCTGAAAATAAAGGGATAATTTGTTGTACTACACAACCTGGTTATGTGTTTATTACATTTGTGAGTGTTGTCACGGTTGCCACGTACCTGCCAAAGTAGTGGGTTGCAATGTGGTTCCGTCTCTGTCTGCCCTCCATTGCGATGCTACCATCCCTAGGCTGTCGGTGTGGTAGCTCTTGCTCCTCATCCTCCGAATCTGTGTCGTCGAGGGTGAGATATAGCCCATGTCTGGTGGCAATGTTGTGGAGGATGGCACAAGTTGCAACGATCTTGCATGCAGTTTCGGGGGCATACTGGAGTGCCCCTCCACTTTTGTGTAGGCATCAGAAACGTGACTTCAACAAGCCAAACGTCCTCTCAATGACAGCTCTGGTCCGCCAATGTCCTATGTTGTATCGCCTCTCATTCTGATTGCCAGGTGTTAAGTACGGGGTGAGTATCCATGGTCTCAGGGCATATGCACTGTCGCCTGTGACAAAAGAGTCAAAATGAACAGGGCATCAGAGGGTTACGCAGTGACATGTATTTAAGGCATCAGAGTGTACTCGACAGTACCTAATAAATATCCTTCGCCAAACTCCCCACGTTCTAGGCGTTGGTGTATCCCACTGTGCCTGAATATGTATGAATCATGGGTACTCCCTGGATATTTAGCCACAATGTCAGTAATGACATTTAGGGCAACACATACCACCTGGATGTTTAGTGAGTGGGTACATTACCTATTGCGAAACACATATTCTAGATTTGCTGGTGGGCAAATTGATATATGTGTCCCGTCCACACACCCTAATACATGGGGGAAGTTGGCAATTCTGTAGAAGTCCAACTTGGTGCTGTTAATTTCCGCCTCATTCCTGGGAAGGTATATATATCTGGACATGTGTGCCACTATGGCATCTAGGAAACGTCTGAAGAATCGTGCGAGGGCACTTTGGGATACCCCACCTGCCACAGCAATCACCCCCTGATAGTTACCCGAGGCCAAGAGGTGCAGTGAGCAGAGTACTTGCATATGTGTGGGGATGGAGCAGCTGCGCATTGTCTGGCGTTCTAGCTGAGGTTTTAGCAGTTCAATGATCTCGAGGATAACTGCGCTGCTCAGTCTGTATTTATCATAAATCTCATCCTCAGTTTGTTGAAATAGTGCCTGCCTGGTTTGGTATATCCTCTCCTGTCTCTGCCTCTTCCTCCTCTGCTGGGCAGCCTGGATTCTCCTCCTCCATGCTATCACGTATAGTGCAGCCATTTTGAGAAACCCAGATGCCTTCTGGGTCTCCTTTTATAATTTGTTTCTGGTTACCACCTGTTTGGAATCAGTGCTAATCTGGGTATGCAAAACGGGCTTTTTGCGACTGCCTTGTGCATTCGGTTTGCAACTCAAGTTGGTAATGGGTCGCATCGCTATTTGGAACTCCGAAATGGCATTGGCACATACCATTTCGCTTTTTGCGAGGTCGCAAATAGCGCTGCGACCCATTTGTGACTCGCAAAACTTTCGTACATCTGGCCCAAAGTGATAAGGAAATTGCAAGTACTTATCCCACCTCTGCACCACCAATGTGAGAAACTATTGTGGTTTGTAGAGGGTACCAGAGGTACTTACACCTCATACCAGTTCTAATGATCCAACTTAGTGAAATGTAGGCAGTGTCTAGTAGCTTAGGCTGTCTAGGGGTAGCTGTAGCAGAGCAGCCAAGGCTGAACTAGGAGACATGCAAAGCTCTTGCAATACCACTATAGTCACACAGTTCTCATACACCAAAAATACAATACTCAGCGTTACCAAAAATAAAGGTACTTTACTTTAGTGACACAATGCCAAAAATATCTCATGGGCTATACTATGTCTGGAGGTAAGTACTATAGACAATATAAACACTAGTAACAAAAATCAGGTAAATAAACAGTCATAAAATACTGCAAACAGTGAAAAACACAATTGGTTGCAATGGGCCTAAGGGCAACACAAACCATATACTAAAATAGTGGAATGCAAATGTCGGTCTCCCCCCTAGCCAAGTGTACTGTGTTGAGGGGTGCTGGGAGTGTAAGAAAACACAAAAGCTAAGTAAAGTACCCCACCCTAGAGCCCTGGAAAACAGGAGTAAAGTACAGCAAGTTTCCTCAGAACACACTAGAAGTTGAGGTAAAGGATTATGCAAAAACCAAGCACGACTGCCAGACACTAACAATGGATTCCTGGACCTGAAGACCGTTGAAGAGAGGAGACCAAGTCCAGAAGTTGAGGAAGAGTCCAGGAAGAACAGAAGCCCCTGCTAACCGTGATGAAGTTGCAATAGTGGATTCTCCGGTTAGAAGAAAAAGACAGAAATGCACCAAAGAAGACAGCTGTGGGTTCCTGCTTGGTGCAAGAGATATCCCACATTAAGTTGTTGGATGCAGGCTGGTTTTCGTAATTGGATTCTGCCAACAAGCCTTGGCTCACTCAAATGTCACGGTTGGCAGGAAAACGCAGTACCTGGGCCCAGGAGGGACCTGGGGGTCTCAACTCAGAATGAGAAGACAGAGGGGGCTCTCAGAACGTTAGAGAGCCCTCAGGAGACCAGGCAGCACCCACAGGAGTCCCAGGACATGGTGACAAAGAAGTTGCACAATGCAGTGATCACAGCACTACACAAAGGGATCCCATGCCACCAGAGAACAACCCAGGGAGCTGAGCACCACAGGATGGAGTCCTGGGGACCTGGGCTACGCTGTGCATGGAGGATTCTTGTAAGAAGTGCACAAAATCCTAAGGAGCTGCAAAGCATGCAGTGCACAGGGGTACTATCTGGCATTGGAAGGCAAACCTATTCCTCACCCAAATTTGGACTGCTGTACCTTTGGACAGTCATGATCACTTTGGTCCACCAATCGTGTTCCAGGGAGTCCCAGAGTACTGGTTGTCATTGCAGAGAGGTGCCTGCTGAAACAGGGAAATGACTCCATCACTCCATGGAGATTCCTTTGGTACTTTTTGTGCAGAATGAAGACAGGCAGTCCTCAGAGTGTACACAACCTGGAAACTGTTGCAATTGCTGGCAGGAGCTGAAGTTACACAGTTTCAGTAGCCTTCTTGGATACTTTGTTGCAGTTACAACATTCTTGGAGCAGTCTGTGATTGACCTGATGGATAGAAGCTGATGCAGAGGAGTCCTGGTGGAGTCTTGCAAACAGAATCTGAGGAAACACCCAGAGGAGAGAACCTAAATAGCGCTGAGAGCGGGATTGGCTACCTAACCAGGTATGTACCTATCAGGAGGGGACTTTGACATCACCTGCTGGCACTGCCCACTCAGTTGCTCCCAGATGGTCCCCACACCTTGGAATCCAAGATGGCTAACACCAGGGACACTCTGGAGGAGCTTTGGGCACCACCCTGGGGGTGGTGATGGACAGTGGAGTGTTCACTCCCTTTTCCTTTGTCCAGTTTCACGCCAGATCAGGGACTGGGGTCCCTGAACCAGTGTAGACTAGATTAGGCAAGGAGGGAACAGTTTCAAGGAGGGTGCCCTTCAAAGCATTTCCAGAGGCTCTGGGAGGATACCCCTTGCATGCCTGTAACACCTATTTCCAATGGGAGAGTGTGTAACACCCCTCTCCTAAAGGAAATGCATTGTTCTGCCTTCCTGGGATTGAGCTGCACAATACCCAGGAGGGCAGAAACCTGTCTGTGAGATGGCAGCAGCTGGGGCTCCAGTGGAAACCTCAGAGAGTTGGTTTCGCAGTACTAGGGGTCAATGGTGGACCCCCAGGGGGCATGGAATTGCCCCCCTATACCAGAATCGGTTTGGGAGTACACTTTCTCAATCTTAGACACCTCACATGGCCATGTTCGGAGTTACCATTGTGAGGCTACATATATGTATTGACATATGTAGTGCACGCTTATTATGGTGTTCCAGCACTCACAAAGTCGGGGAAATTGGTCCTGGACAACGTGGGGGCACCTTTGCTATGTGCAAGGGTGCCCTCACACACAGTAACTTTGCACCTAGCCTTCAGTAACTAAAGGTTAGACATATGGGTGACTTATAAGTTACCTGGTGCAGTGAAAATGGCTGTGAAATAGTGTTTGCACTATTTCACTCAGGCTGAAGTGGCAGTCCTGAAGGAGTGTTTGTATGAGCTCCTTATGGGTGGCAAAAGACATGCTGCAGCCCATAAGGATCTCTTGGAACCCCCAATGCCCTGGGTACTTAGGTACCATATACTAGAGACTTATAAAGGGGGTCCAGTGTGCCAATCAGGATTGGAATATGGGTCACTAGATTATAGTGACCCATTTTGAAACAGATAGAGCATGAGCACTGGAGTTCTGGTTAGATGGACTCCAGTGACACAGTCAAGCATACTGACAACACAGTAAAACACACCGACATATAGGCCAGACTATGAGCACTGAGGTCCTGACTAGCAAGATCCCAATGAGACAGTAAATACACACTGACAAACAGGTTGAAATTGGGGGTAACATTCCAAGAGGGAATTTACTTTCCTACATAAGTATGCTAGTATTACTCGACCTATCTACAGCTTTCAAAACTGTCTCATACTCTAGCTTGCCTTGTTGAGATTGGTGTTGGTGGAAAAGTCCTGGGATGGTTTAAAAGCTTTCTAAGTGACAGGCACCCAAACTGTGCTCCTAGAGTCTTCAACTCAGGTACTATGGCCCTTAACAAAGAGGTGCCACAGAGCTAATCCTTGAGCCCCACTCTCTTTATTATCTACATGGCTCCCCTGGCTAAAGTGGTACTATACCTCTGGTTTGAAGTTATCTCTTATGCAGACACCATGCAATGAATCACCTCCATGGGTCGAAATCCTAAATCTACAAAGATTAGCTATAGCGACTGCATGAAGAATTCTGCTCTGTTTATGTCATTTAACAGCCTACAATTGAACAGTGGAAAAATGGAGATGCTGCTTTTTGGTAAGGCTCATTCTCCCTGGACAAGTGATTGGTAACCCTCAGAACCACTGGGGTCAGCCCCCCTCCCTGAGAAGGTAGTGAGAAATCTGGACATACTGATAGATGACTACCTTTCTTTGAAAGAACAAGTTAGCACCACCTATGGTGCCTGTCGTGCAATCAGGTCCCTACTAAAAAGCTTTTCCAATAGCTGCACTTTCATATCAGAAACTACTCACTGAAACACTTGTTGTAAGCCACCTACATTATGGTAACATTTTATGGTAGCAGCAAATGAAGCTCTTTTAGCTAACCTTCAGGTAGTGCAAAACACTGCTGCCCATCTTGTCTGTAAACTCCCAGTCACCACTCCCTCCGAGCCTACTCTCAAATCTCTACATTGATTACCAATAAAAAAATGTACCTCTTCAAACTCTTCTGCCGTGTTCACAGCTCTCTATCTGGAAATGGCCCCCTTTACCTACAAAAGAAGCTGCATCTCTATCAACCAACATTCAACCTTAGTTCCAGTGTGCAATCTCTGCTATGCTGATGACACATGTGTACAGCCAGATATGAGGAATATCATTCTCATATCTTGCTCCCCACCACTGGCACATAAAGGCCTGCCCTGATTTGGGGGGTCATTCTGACCGCCAGGGCCAACGACCGCGGAAGCACCGTCAACAGGCTGGCGGTGCTTCCGGGGGCATTCTGACCGTGGCAGTAAAGCCGCGGTCAGAAAAGGGAAGCCGGCGGTTTCCCGCCGGCTTCCCGCTGCCCCAGGGAATCCTCCACTGCAAGCAGCGCCGCCATGGGGATTCCGACCCCCTTCCCGCCAGCCTGGTTCTGGCGGTTTTCACCGCCAGAACCTGGCTGGCGGGAACAGGTGTCGTGGGGCCCCTGGGGGCCACTGCAGTGCCCATGCCACTGGCATGGGCAGTGCAGGGGCCCCCTAACAGGGCCCTACATAGATTTTCAGTGTCAGCGTGGCAGACACTGAAAATCGCGACGGGTGCAACTGCACCCGTCGCACCCCTTCCACTCCGCCGGCTCCATTCGGAGCCGGCATCCTCGTGGAAGGGGGTTTCCCGCTGGGCGGGCGGGCGTCCTTCTGTCGGTCGCCCGCCAGCCCAGCGGGAAACTCAGAATGACCGCCGCAGTCTTTTGACCGCGGTACGGTCTTCTGGCGGTTCCCGCCAGCCCGGCGGCATCCGCCGCCGGCGGGGGTCAGAATGACCCCCTTGGTCCTTTAAAAAAACATTTTTAAAACCTGGCTCTTTTGATTCTCTCTTCAAGCTAATGCCAGTGACTTATTGTGTGATTCTTTACCACAAGGCCTATTTTCTAACACATAATTCACAGAATGCAGTATGTGGTATAAAACAAAACATGAGCACCATCAAAATAAAAATAATTTTTTTATAAAATTGATGAAACGTTCAAATGAATTCATTCTATTTTACCACACACAATGTCTTGTGAAGGAAACTATTATTAAGGAAACCAATAAAGTATTATGCAATGCTAAAATTGATCATAAAGATCCATTCATTTATAAATAAACATATATTGCCATTGAAAAAATATGGTGCAATAACTAAATGCTGCACAATGTATTCAAATATATTTATATGTATTGTGCAACTTGGTAGGGCAGCATGTTTTTTGGGGCAACTACTGGCATGCCATAAATTCCAAACACTGTCCAAATTCATTAAATTCATTTAAGATATAATAAAATGTCAGGGTGTGGGCCTGTTTTAGGTTTGGCTATGGACAAGGTGGGTGATGAATCAAGAAGCTTAGTTGCATGGTTAATGGAATGTAGAGGTTGGAACAGTAAGGCAAACCAGGAAGTGGTTAAAAGTCGAAACATGGATTAAAACTGCGAGAGAAATGTGACACATGCTGAGATTGGATTGTAATTTGTGGGCTGGCTGAAAGAGAATAAAGTAGGTTGTGGATATGAGTGGCATGGGACAACTCACCCTTCTTCTACTGATTAATTTTAATGGTGGAGAGGCTGAGACAGAAACATATGCAGCTGACTAAATTATAAAAAAAAGATTGGTATATGATCTAGGATTAAAGAAGAAATACAGAAACACAGATAGCAGCTATCTATGAGAAAAGAAAGTGGCTTACCACTTACCTAGGAGGTACACGCCATCTTTTCCCTCATCAGAATGGTCCTCGCCCTCCTCAGCAGCAGCATCTGCCTGGACTACTTGATGATCTAGACAAAAGCATAACATGCATATTTAGAATATCAGTACCAACCACATTATGTTTTGCATAGGTTAAAAACAAAACTTAACAAAACTAATGGGAAGTTATAGCTATCCTAGGTGTTACTCTGAAAGGTTTACTTTTACAAATTAGGTAGTCAACAATTCAATGTTATAAAAACTTTAATATTGGGGGGAAGGCTTGGAAATGTATCAGAAAAACAATGATAATAGAAGGGAAGGGGAATGGAAAGGATATATAGCACTGGGATCCTGCCATTCTGCTCTCACACAGACTCTTGTATGATGGGAGGTTCCACGGAGTTGACATTGTGAGAGTTAAACCTGGGGTGAGATGCGGACAACATTTGTTTGCAATCTATGACCATCAATATTCCTATCCTATTGACTGCATGACCAATAAAGCCTACTGGCAGCCTACATGACGTGAGCCTGCATTCCTTTCAGTTCACTGTACCAATAATCTTTCATTACCACAAGATACATAAAAATGGTGCGAGGGAAATTTTAGTGCACCCAGCACTCGGGGACATACCAGGAGCCAGCCCTGGGAGTGGTGGTCCCCAGGGCCATCAGTTGCTCCTTGTGGGAAGCCAACGTGAATATAGCCCTGGGGGGTCATGGTCCCTGGGGCTACTCGGGGTCTGAAACAGACCCCCTTAACTTTTTTTACTCTTTACCCCAGGGGTTGTGCAGCCCCCGACCCATTTTACAAATAGCCCTGGGGAGGTGGTAGTCCACATGGCTTATTAAAGCCCACGAAGGGGACCCCATGCGCCCACTCCTCTATTAAGCCCCAAAAGCCCTTTTGACCGGACCCACCTGGGGGCAAAAATAATAGAAAGCATGGGAGACTGTGTTTCTTTTTTTTTAAATCTCTGAAAAACCTGCAGATCAACCTATGGATTTTTCTGATGTTTTAAAATCAAAAATGCTTTTTAGCCCTGGCAGGTTTGCTTAGGGACCCCTGCACGAGGGCTAAGGGGTCAGGTTGACTCTACCCTGGCCCCTTTTCTTTTTTACTGGCTTTTATTTCTGGGACTCCAAGTCCCATGATGGCTACCAACACTTCCTTGATTAAGTGTTAGCAGCCAATCAGATATCAGCACTGAGATATTTATATTTTTGCCTTAAATTACTCCAAAACCACTGAGTGGATTTGCACCAAACCATAATAAACATAATTTGTAGAACAGAATCTAGCCTTGTGCCAAATTTGGTGTAATTTCGTTCAGTGATTCGGGCTGTAGGTGTGTCTAAAGGTCCTATGGAAAAATGGATGAATACATTTCTCAGCCCGCTTGATGGATCAACTTAAAACTTTCAAGACAGCAGCTGAACTGACCAAAGTATAAGTTTTGAAAAATTCATGAAGATTCCTCAAGAGGTGCTAAAGATATTGGCACAACAAAAAAACGATCCGTCTGTGGAAACTAGGTCCTACCTATAGCATTCCTACCTACAGGCGACCACTACAGGGTAATATGTATGTTATTTATGAATCGAAGATCAATGTCCGACAAATTATTTATTAAATCAATTTGCGAGTGAGCTGTAGATGTTGACTGTCTGAATGAGTGTGATGGATGTACAGAGGAGCATTTTAACCCATAGAGCATCTATGAAACAATGTAGACCTGCTTCATGATTTATGAATACATCAGTAATGTACTCTTATATTCTTCAATGGTTTAGGGGATTTCTGAGTCACTTAAAGTGGACCTTCCTGAGAATCTAGAATTGTTAAATTAAAGCATAAAAAACAAGGAATGGAGGTGGTCTTTAAAAAGGGTTGAGTAAAAACTACTGTATCAGCACCTGCACTTCTGACTCTTTGCAATGAAGGACAAGCCTATCAAAATTCAGTTTTGTTAGTGCAACAGGGCAGTGAATGTGGATGGGACCACAGTAACAAAAAATCAGGATTAACACACCCACCGGCATCAAGCTTAGACCAGTTACCTTTATTATGTTTATGTGATGGAATCTGGTTGTGACATATATAATTCTGCTATTGATCACTCTGATAAATTCGGCTGATCTGGTGAAGTGTTTGAGTGTCCTCTTCCCACCTCTCTGTGTCAATCTCTCCTAATTCTACGCACTAAAGTACAGAAGATTACTGCCACAATACTTGAGTGCTGCTCATTGGCAATGGGCTATAACTATGTAATATATAACTATCACCAGCAGAACACAAGCTGAAACCTGTGTGATTAGATGTGCAACCCTGGTAAAATAGTGTCAGATCTGTGTGTAGAGCCCCAAACACTCAGACATCCAGTGTATTTCTAAGATCTGGTGACAATATGCTTTATATCAATCTACATTTACCACAAACTAATATACCAAGGATGCACAGTCCAATGTGCTGAATTCTAAAAAGGATATAAACAAGCAGAACCATATACTTAGCAAGAATTATTGGCTATCAATTCAGCACCATGAAGATTTTCTTTGTATTTCCATTATGATGCGTGATGAGAAACATATATAGGCCCTCATTTTAACCCTGGTGGTCTTTTGACCGCCAGGGTTAATGTGGCGGTATCACCGCCAACCGGCTGGCAGTGAATACCACCATATTATGAGTGTGGCGGGTTGGCCGCTGCCAACCCACCACATGACCACTCATACTGCTATGGCTGTATGAACCGCTGGGCCGTAGATGTTCATCTCCGACCCCGCAGTCCATAGAGTACGGCTGTTGGTATTATGAGCCGGCCTACCACCATGGTTTCCGCGGCAGCAGCAACGCCACAAAAACCATGATGGAAGGGACTACCGGTAACAGGGAATTCCTTCCCTGTCACTGGTAGCCAGCTCAACCACCCCCCAGCAAACACCTCACCCCCCACCCACCGTGCATCCAAACTTACCCTACCACCCAGCCCCCAATCCAGACTCATCCGCCCACCCACCCCTGATGCAAACACACAACCCCCGCCCCCGCCGATTGAATGAACAAAAAATACCCACCCCTCCGATCCATTCACACACACCCATACCCACTCCGATCCATAAACACACATCCCCACCCCCATTCACGCATGCGCTTGTAGACACACATCCAATCACACTCATCCATACACGCATTCACTCCTACATACTCACATGCATTCAGGCACGCATACACACAGACATCCAAACATGCACACTCACAAGCATACACACTGACATGCAGACACCCACTCCCTTCAAGATTAATACATGTATTGACTCACACTCATACAACCACGCATACACCACGACACTCACACACAACACCATCCACCCTCCCACCCCTCTCCCCTGTTGGACGATCACCTTACCTGTTCCAGGTAGATGGTCGTCCAGCAGGGAACAGGAAGGGGTGCTGCTACCGCCAGCAGTGCCCTGCCACCAGGACTCTGCCAGGGCATATTAAAGGTCTTAATATGGCTGGCGGTGTCTTACTGGTAGGTGGTGCTGGTGGTAGCACTGCCACGACACCACCGTACGCCAGCATGGCTACTGCCGGATTTCCACCCTAAGTGTTGCAGAAGTCCAGCAGTGTCCATAATCTGGAGGACAGCTGGTCACCTCAGCTGCAGTATGTTGGCACCCGTGGCATCGGTGGTATTCAAAGAATACCACCAATGTCATAATGACCCCCATGGTGTTCATCTTTTATTACAGTTGTAGGGTTGATTTTCCTCACAAAATCATGGCTGCACATATCAATTAATCTGTAAAATGTATTTCTAATCTCCTATACTAGTGTTGTTTCTGTTTCAGCCAAATGCTGCCTAAAAGTGCACACATTCATATTGGATGACAATTTGCATCAACCTCCATAGTTTCTTCTAGAAAGAAGACAACACTAGGCCTGAGCGAAGTTCATGGAGTTCTGCTATGAGGAAATCCGAGAAGAGTTGAAAAAGAGCTGTTTTGCTCTGCGGAGATTTTGCAAGAGGTGGAGTGTACTAAGTTGTGCTTCTTGTGCTGACTTTTTATGCCAGACTTTGCTGCATGCTGTAAATTCAGCGGAAATGGCACAATGTGCAGGGCAAGAAGGTGCTGCTTCTTTCTGACATTTGAAATGATTTTCTATTCAAGTGTCATCATCCTTTTGTGTTGCAACAGTTGCCCCAAGTGGGAAGGGTATGCCCGGACGTGGGTTCCTTGCTCACTGTGCCACTGGATTCAAGCTAGCCTGGCTGATGAAGGGTGAAACCCTGAAACCGGTCCCAGGATGCTTGTTTGCGGTCCAGTGAGGACCTGGCTTGGCAGTTCGGGCTGGACTGTTCCCATGAGGCACAGGGTCAAGACAGATTTGCATATGGCTGGGTCCAAACTGGGGTGGCATGGTAAGCAAAAGAACAATGGATTAAACCCAGATCTGTGACTGGGGTTGAGTGTTTGCATTGTTCAGCACTCCGTCCATCATCCTTTTCTGTTGCTACAGTTGCCCCAAGTGGGAAGGGTATGCCCAGACATGGGTCCCTTGCTCACTGTGCCACTGGATTCAAGTTAGCCTGGCTGATGAAGGGTGAAAACCTGAAACCGGTCCCAGGATGCTTGTTTCTGTTCCAGTGAGGACCTGGCTTGTCAGTTTGGGATGGACTGTTCCCATGAGGCACAGGGTCAAGACTGATTTGCATATGGCTGGGTCCAAACATGGGGTGGCATGGTGAGCAAAAGAACGATGGATTAAACCCAGATCTGTGTCTCAGGGTGAGTGTTTGCATTGTTCAGCACTCCCTCCATCATCCTTTTGTGTTGCTACAGTTGCCCTAAGTGGGAAGGGTATGCTAAGACGTGGGTCCCTTGCTCACTGTGCCACTGGATTCAAGCTAGCCTAGCTGATGAAGGGTGATACCCTGAAACCGGTCCCAGGATGCTTGTTTCCGGTCCAGTGGGGACCTGGCTTGGCAGTTCGGGCTGGACTATTCCCATGAGGCACAGGGTCAAGACTGATTTGCATATGGCTGGGTCCAAACTGGGGTGGCATGGTGAGCAAAAGAACTATGGATTAAACCCAGATCTGTGAGTGGGGGTGAGTGTTTGCATTGTTCAGCACTCTGTCCATCATCCTTTTGTGTTGCTACAGTTGCCCCAAGTAGGAAGGGGTTGCCCAGACGTGGGTCCCTTGCTCACTGTGCCACTGGATTCAAGCTAGCCTGGCTGATGAAGGGTGAAGCCCTGAAACCGGTCCCAGGATGCTTGTTTCCGGTCCAGTGAGGACCTGGCTTGGCAGTTCGGGCTGGACTGTTCCCATGAGGCACACAGTCAAGACTGATTTGCATATGGCTGGGTCGAAACTGGGGTGGCATGGTGAGCAAAAGAACGTTGGATTGAACCCAGATCTGTGACTGGGGGTGAGTGTTTGCATTGTTCAGCACTCCGTCCATCTTCCTTTTGTGTTGCTTCAAAAAATCTGGAGTCATGCAACACAGTGCCAATCTCTGCATTGCACTATTCTGTGAAAGGGAGGCATGCCCAGAGCAACACCCATTACACGCCACTTCCAAGCAAAGGTCTGAGTGGTAAGGGCCCTATTTACAAAGTGGCGTTAAGCAACAAAAAGTGGCTTAAATCCACCTAGTAAATACGGTGCAGGGCATAGTACCACCGGAACGTCACATAAAGTGGCGCACCAGTGGCGCTAGGGGCTCATCAATATGCCCCTTAATGTAAAAGCTGTCCTCTGGGGACAGCTTCTAATGTGTGAATTAATTACATTCACTTTTGATGTGTTTGTATATATGATCAATCGCTTGCTATCAAAAGTATGGTTAAAAAGCACTAATGCATATCCTTTAGACTAACAATTAGGAGAGAACACACCTTGAACTCTCCCTCTGAATTACACCCGTTGCAAGTTAGACACACTTTTCCAAATCACAAAAGGGGTTTTGAACTGTTAGAACACTCTTTTGCAGTCACACAACTTGTGATTTTTTGAATCGAAAAGTTAAAACCCTAAATTTATTCTCAACATCAGGCCTTTGATAATCAGTAGGATTGTGCTGACTGCCCTTAAAGGTTTCTGTAACTGCTTGTCCATCTTACTAATATTTCTTGTGGTTGAGCTTCCTCTCAAACTGTAGACAGTGTTAAAGAGTGACTACAAGCTGAATTATTGCTGCGTTCCACATGTATTTGATAACCAACAGTACTATATTCAGTATTGGTGGCAATGTGAGTAATGACATTTTGTGAGGAACAGAGGATGCCCACTGTTTCAACTATATTTTAATTGAATAATTTTTGTTGTTGTTGGATTTTTGTTAATTTTATTGTATGATTACTATTTTGATAAACATATCTGAATATTTGGCTGTGCCATGAAGGCATTGTACATTTTCATAAACTGTCATCAAATGCTCTCTGTTTCCTATTTTTTTGCCAGCGTGAGGGTTGTGTATATCTAGATATTTGAGAAGCCTTGTGAGATACCTTCCAGTAACACACACAGGGGAATAATTATGAGAGGCTTGTGCCGCAGGCGTGTTAACTTTTTCGATGCTCCAGGCATGCAAGCCTCTCAACCACATCTATGAGACCACCAAAGTCACTTTGTGTGACTGTACATGACCTCATAGATATGGAGTAAGACAAAGCAGTGGGTTTTGCCATGCAACACCCATGGATTTTGATGTTGCGACAGATATGTTTGATCACATAAACCTGGGGCAGCACCAAAACCTTATGCCTCCCCAGAGCAGGTTTAACAAGAAGTAATATTTCCATTTCTCCTTGTTTTTTTACTGGTGTGTACTGCAGTCTGCAGCACACATAGAAAGTGGAAAACACCTCTAAAGATTCATTTGTGCAGGAAGGTGTCCTTTTCTGCACAAAACAACCCTGCATGCAATGCAGGCACCCTTGAACCATGGTGCAAGGGTGTCTGTTTTTGTGCTAAGTAGCCAACTGTACACCAGGGCAAGGGGAGGAGGACAGGAATCCACTGTATTTCATAAACACAGTGCATTCCTGTCCTTTCAGATTGTACTAGGGTACTGCAGGAAGAACACTTGCAGTGCTTCCCTTCGACAGTCCCCCCTAAATGTGGGCCTAAGTATCCAGAGCCCTGGTTAGAAGGGAAAGCCTGTAATCTTGCCTTTGATGTTACTAGACTGCCCCTGTGAGAAAAAGAATGGTGAAAGTGCTTGACACATTGTGATTACCTCTGTTGTCTAGTCTAATTCCTAGAATACATTTTCTCTGGGGCATTGTTAGCTACCTAATAAGATGGCTTCTGCTGACTGAGTCTCCATTTCGACCACCAACCTATTGTGATGGAAACCCAAGCAAACACATATCATTTTATGCATTCAGTTCCCAAATGGCCTTCTCTACTACACTTCCTTGTAGGATGTATCATTCTTAAAACATTGTGACACATAGGCCCTCATTACAACATTGATGGTAATTGCCGCTTACCGCCGTGCAGAAGACCGCCAAGACACCGCTGCGGTTGCGGAAATCCGCTACAGCTATCACAACCCACAGGCTGGAATCCGCCAAAATCCAGACACCCACACAAGTCCGCCACACCAAAGGTCAGTGATAAACTGGCGAAAACAAAACCTCCACCGCCACGCCAACAGGAATACGCCCACGCTATCAAGAGCCACAAATCCACGCGGCGGTCCTTCAACCGCGGTATTCTATTGGCGGTACTCACGGCCACGCTCAAAATACACACACATTTACAAAACACAACCACAATGGACAAATTGAAATACACACACCTGATACACATACACACACCACTCCCACACACCCAATGCAATATAAAACACAAACCTACATCACCCACAAACCCTTACTACAAAAAATTCTGAAACAAGCAGAGAGACACCACCACCCATCAACAAACTAGCATCCCCAGGCACACAACACCATCACTCACACAACATCCACACACCTCACACAATACACACCACCTCACACATCACCCACACCACACCATGGCACCGCAAAGACACCCCAGGTTCTCTGAGGAGGAGCTCAGGGTCATGGTGGAGAAAATCGTCTGGGTAGAGCCACAGCTATTCGGATCACAGGTGCAGCACACCTCCATTGCTAGGAAGATGGAGCTATGGCACAGAATCGTAGACAGGCTCAATGCAGTGGGACAGCATCCAAGAACACAGGATGACATCAGGAAGAGGCGGAACAACCTACGGGGGAAGGTGCGTTCTGTGGTCTCAGGACACCAGACTGCAGTTCAGAGGACTCCTCCCCCACAACTAACAACATGGGAGGAGCAGGTCTTGGCATACTGCATCCTGAGGGCCTAGCAGGAGTAGCAGGAGGAATGCACTCTGGTAAGTCAGATCTTAACTACTTCATCCCCCACCCTACCTGCATGCTATCACATACCCCCACCCTCACTGTAGGAGGCTGGACTGGCTTGTAGTGAGTACCAAGGGGTACTTACACCTTGCACCAGGCCCAGGTATCCCTTATTAGTGTATAGGGTGTCTAGCAGCTTAGGCTGATAGATAATGGCAGCTTAGCAGAGCAGCTTAGGCTGAACTAGGAGACGAGTGAAGCTCCTACAGTACCACTAGTGCCATATGCACAATATCATAAGAAAACACAATACACAGATATACTAAAAATAAAGGTACTTTAATTTTATGACAATATGCCAAAAGTATCTCAGTGAGTACCCTCAGTATGAGGATAGCAAATATACACAAGATATATGTACACAATACCAAAAATATGCAGTATAGTATTAGAAAACAGTGCAAACAATGTATAGTTACAATAGGATGCAATGGGGACACATAGGGATAGGGGCAACACAAACCATATACTCCAAAAGTGGAATGCGAACCACGAATGGACCCCAAACCTATGTGACCTTGTAGAGGGTCGCTGGGACTGTAAGAAAACAGTGAGGGTTAGAAAAATAGCCGGCCCCAAGACCCTGAAAAGTGAGTGCAAAGTGCACTAAAGTTCCCCAAAGAGCACAGAAGTTGTGATAGGGTAATTCTGCAGGAAAGACCAAAACCAGCAATGCAACAACGATGGATTTCCAGATGAGGGTACCTGTGGAACAAGGGGACCAAGTCCAAAAGTCACGACCAAGTCGAGAGTGGGCAGATGCCCAGGAAATCCCAGCTATGGGTGCAAAGAAGCTGCTACTGGACAGCAGAAGCTGAGGATTCTGCAGGAACGACAAGGGATAGAAACTTCCCCTTTGGAGGATGGATGTCCCACGCCGTGGAGAGTCATGCCAAAGTGTTTTCCTGAAGAAAGACCACAAACAAGCCTTGCTAGCTGCAAGTCGTGCGGTTAGGGTTTTTGGATGCTGCTGTGGCCCAGGAGGGACCAGGATGTCGCCAATTGCGTCAGGGGACAGAGGGGTCGCCCAGCAAGACAAGGAGCCCTCTCAGAAGCAGGCAGCACCTGCAGAAGTGCTGGAACAGGCACTACAAAGAGGAGTGAAACGGTGCACACCCGAAGTTGCACAAAGGAGTCCCACGCTGCCGGGGGACAACTCAGGAGGTCGTGCAATGCAGGTTAGAGTGCTGTGGACCCAGGCTTGGCTGTGCACAAAGGATTCCCTTGGAAAGGTCACAGGAGCCGGAGTAGCTGCAAAAGACGCGGTTCCCAGCAATGCAGTCTGGTGTAGGGTGGCAAGGACTTACCTCCACCAAACTTGGACTGAAGAGTCACTGGACTGTGGGAGTCACTTGGACAGAGTTGCTGGATTCAAGGGACCTCACTTGTTGTGCTGAGAGGAGACCCAGGGGACAAGTGATGCAGTTCTTTGGTGCCTGCGGTTGCAGGGGGACGATTCCGTCGACCCACGGGAGCTTTCTTCGGAGCTTCTAGTGCAGAGAGGAGGCAGACTACCCCCACAGTATGCACCACCAGGAAAACAGTCGAGAAGGCGGCAGGATCAGCTTTACAGAGTTGCAGTAGTCATCTTCGCTACTTTGTTGCAGTTTTGCAGGCTTCCAGCGCGGTCAGCAGTCGATTCCTTGGCAGAAGGTGAAGAGAGAGATGCAGAGGAACTCTGATGAGCTCTTGCATTCGTTATCTAAGGAAATCCCCAAAGCAGAGACCCTAAATAGCCAGAAAAGAGGGTTTGGCTACTTAGGAGAGAAGATAGGCTAGCAACACCTGAAGGAGCCTATCAGAAGGAGTCTCTGACGTCACCTGCTGGCCCTGGCAACTCAGAGCAGTCCAGAGCTACTCCTCCCCTGCCTTCACACCTTTTTCCAAAGGGAGAGGGTGTAACCCCCTCTCTCTGAGGAAGTTCTTTGTTCTGCCATCCTGGGCCAAGCCTGGCTGGATCCCAGGAGGGGTTGGCAGCAGCAGCAGCTGCAGTGAAACCCCTGAAAAGGCAGTTTGGCAGTACCCGGGTCTGTGCTACAGACCCGTGGGATCATGGGATTGTGCCAACAATGCCAGGATGGCATGGAGGGGGCAATTCCATGATCATAGACATGTTACATGGCCATATTCGGAGTTACCATTGTGAAGCTACACATAGGTATTGACCTATGTGTAGTGCACGAGTGTAATGGTGTCCCCGCACTCACAAAGTCCGGGGAATTTGCCCTGAACAATGTGGGGGCACCTTGGCTAGTGCCAGGGTGCCCACACACTAAGTAACTTTGCACCTAACCTTTACCAGGTAAAGGTTAGACATATAGGTGACTTATAAGTTACTTCAGTGCAGTGGTAAATGGCTGTGAAATAACGTGGACGTTATTTCACTCAGGCTGCAGTGGCAGGCCTGTGTAAGAATTGTCAGAGCTCCCTATGGGTGGAAAAAGAAATGCTGCAGCCCATAGGGATCTCCTGGAACCCCAATACCCTGGGTACCTCAGTACCATATACTAGGGAATTATAAGGGTGTTCCAGTATGCCAATGTGAATTGGTGAAATTGGTCACTAGCCTGTTAGTGACAATTTGGAAAGAAATGAGAGAGCATAACCACTGAGGTTCTGGATAGCAGAGCCTCAGTGAGACAGTTAGTCATAACACAGGTAACACATTCAGGGCACACTTATGAGCACTGGGGCCCTGGCTGGCAGTGTCCCAGTGACACATACAACTAAAACAACATATATACAGTGAAAAATGGGGGTAACATGCCAGGCAAGATGGTACTTTCCTAGACTCACCCTCACCCCCATCACTCCAACACCTCACATATGCCCCACTATCACAACCAACTCATCCCAACACCAAGCCCTGCATGCAACACCAAAGCATGGACACCCATCACCAAAGCATGTCCACTACAGATACCCACACAGATCCCCAAACCAAATATCACACAAGGTCCTAGACAAGAATGTAAGCACTGGGGTACAGGGTCAGCCACCCATTGCACACGATGGCACACATAGATGCAATAATCATGCCTTTACACCCCTGCAGGACCCCTACCCAACGTCACCGGAAAGGAGGTTTCAGACATGTCCACCCCCCCACAGAAGAGGCCCACAGTGATGACAGCAGCTCTGTCCAACTGGATCTAGATGACCAGCCTGGCCCATCTGGGACCTTGGGACAGTCAGTTCCCCACACACCGGCACATGCCACCACAGAGCCTCCCCCTCAGGAAACACAGCACAGCACCCACCCAGCGGGCCCTTACCTCTGTCCCCAGGACACGTCAAGCAGCAGTGTGTCCACCACTACAGGGAACCCAGGCAAACCCACAAACCCAAGAACATCAGGGACCTGGGGGCAGTGGCAGTGGGCACACGGTTCAGGGGACAGAGGAACAGGAAAACCGGGGAACTAGGAGGACTGCTGTGCGACAGAGGGAGGACAGGCCCAGGGAACCCACTCTCCATGAGGCCCTTTCCAACATCATGGGAGCGTACCATCATTCCCAGGAGACAATTGCAATGGTACTGGACAAGTTTCAGGAGACCCAGCGGCTGCAGGAGGAACAATATTTGGGGATCAGGGAGGACTTGAAGTCTATTAACACCACCCTGGTCACCAATGTAGGGGTGCTGAAGGACCTTATGAACACCAGGAGGGACACTGTGGCACAACAAGGGCCCCCTGACACTAGCCTTGATGATGAACTGCCCACCACCTCCACCGGTGCTAGTGGACAGGAGGCCCCGCCACAGGACCACAACACCAGCACTCCACCCCCTGCAGATGGCGAACCACCCCGCAAACGGTCCCTGACGTCCAGGACAAAGACAGAGAACAATGCCAAGACCCCCACCAAGAAATGAGACCAACCTGAATGTCATCGTTCTATCCCACTTCATCACCCTGTCCATCCTTCAACTGCCCTAGCTCCACTTCCTATGCCCCTTTGAACAATGCACCTGTGAGACTGATAACTGGACTCTGCCATGGACATTCCTCCACCATCACCCCTGACCATTTTCCAACCCCCTCCACTAATTTGCACTTAAATAAACACCCTTGAATCACAAAACAATCTGGAGTCAGTCAGTGCTTTCATAAATGTGTATTTGCTATAACTAACGAAAATAGCAATGTCCACTGTATTGTCAACATACCTATGTCACACAGCTCTAGTCCATGAGGTAACATAGCAGAGATCACACGGTGGGACCCACATCTGTGAAATGGAAAAGCAAAGTGACAGGTCAGGGTCCATACACTGGGTGAAAATGACAGACATATGATAGGTCTAACAATTGTATGAGATGTAGGAGGCAGTGATGTATTCTTACCTGTGTCTCACTGGATGTATTGCTGGATCACGTTGTTTCTGTTGTCGGTATCCTCTTCTTCTGCCTTCTCTTCTTCACTGTCCACAGGCTCCACAACTGCCACAAGACCTCCTTCTGGACCATCCTCCTGCAGAAAAGGCACCTGTTGTCGCAAAGCCAGGTTGTGCAGCATACAGCAGGCCACGATGACTTGGCACACCTTCTTTGGTGAGTAGTAGAGGGAACCACCTGTCATATGGAGGCACCGGAACCTGGCCTTCAGGAGGCCGATGTTCTGTTCGATCACTCTCTTAGTTCACCCATGTGCTTCATTGTAGCGTTCCTCTGCCCTTGTCCTGGGATTTCACACTGGGGTCAGTAGCCATGACAGGTTGGGGTACCCAGAGTCACCTGCAAATGTCGAGGGACAACTGTTAGACACACACTAACCCTTAGGGACAACCCCAGACCCAGACAACTATTCACAGGGTATAGGGTCCTTGTCCTCACCTATTAGCCACACATGGTGCCTCTGGAGTTGCCCCATCACATAAGGGATGCTGCTATTCCTCAAAATGTAAGCATCATGCACTAAGCCTGGAACTTGGCACTCACATGGGAGATGTACTGGTTGGCCAAACACACCATCTGCACATTCATTGAATGATAGCTATTCCTGTTTCTGTACACCTGTTCACTCATGCGGGGGGTACCAATGCCACATGTGTCCCATCAATGGCATCTATGATGTTGGGGATATGTCCCAGGGCATAGAAGTTACCTTTCACTGTGGGCAAATCCTCCACCTGAGGGAAAACAATGTAGCTGCGCATGTGTTTCAGCAGGGCAGACAACACTCTGGACAACACGTTTGAGAACATAGGCTGGGACATCCCTGATGCAATGGTCACTGTTGTTTGAAAAGACCCACTTCCCAGGAAATGGAGTACCGACGGGACCTGCACTAGAGGGGGGATTCCTGTGGGATGGCAGATAGCTGACATCAGGTCTGGCTCTAACTGGGCACACAGTTCCTGGATTGTGGCACGATCAAGTCTGTAAGTGATAATGATGTGTCTGTCTTCCATTGTCGACAGGTCCACCAGTGGTCTGTACACCGGAGGATGCCGCCATCTCCTCACCTTCCCCAGCAGACGTGCCCTATGGACGAGAACAGCGAGCACAGAGTCTGTCAACACTGAGGTAGTAAAAAAAGAATTTATTGCACACATTTGTCAATCCGCTATGTGCCTGTCGCTGTATGTATGCAAGGCCTAGATATGTGTGACGCATTTAAAATAATGCCATGTGGCCCCCTGAAATGGCGGCTGCCTGACCTGTAATGTGGGACAAGGGGATATGAGGTAACTGCGCTGGTGTTGTACACTGTCACGGTAGGCGCTCGAAGACTGCGGCGCAATCCTGCATTGGTTAACATTGGGCCCTATGGGTCCGAGTAGCCAATGACGATGTACGCTGGCGGTGACGGTACGCACCGCCATGGCCGTGACCGCCATTTTCTCTCTGTCCTCTCACTTGATACCTGACCTTCAACAGGAGAGGACCTACTGTGACCTGTGTCTGGAAGCGACGATGGCTCTTGTGTCTGGGGAAAGGGCCCCTGCCTTCACTTCGGAGAAGTTGGAGAAGTAAGTGGATGGGGTCCTCCCCCAGTACACGCTACTCTACAGTCCTCCAGACAAACAGGTGAGTACACTGTGAGCATGCTGTATGGGCAATGACTGTTTGGAGTGGTGTGGATGGAAGATACAGGGGGGGTGGGACTGAGGCCTGCATGAGTGGGCGGTGAGTGTATGTGTGTCAGGGTAAGGGTGGAAACGTGGGCCAATGACTCTGACAGTCCGGACGGTTGAAGATCATCCTTTTTCCCTGTACTATTCCTCTAGGTCAGCGCCCACCAGAAGAATGATATTTGGCGTGCCATCACCAAGGACGTCTGGACCCTGGGGGTCCACCACAGACAGAGCACCCACTGCCGGAAAAGATGGGAGGACATTCGCCGCTGGAGCAAGAAGACGGCGGTGGCCCAGCTGGGGATGGCCTCCCAACGTGGGAGGGGTGCCCGTCGCACCATGACCCCACTGATGTTCCGGATCCTGGCGGTGACGTATCCGGAGTTGGATGGGCGCTTGAGGGCATCACAGCAGCCACAAGGAGGTGAGTACTGTCACATCCATCTGACTCTGCGCACATTAGGAGGTGTCTGGGTGGGGGAGGTGGGCAGTGGGTTACCCTAGGCCAGGGCGAGGTTTGTAGGCAAGGACCCTTTGTGAGGCAGGCTATGTGGCACCCCAACACCACCAGTGGTAAGAGCCATCTACACGTAGTCAGGCTGCTGTGACTTCCATGTGTGCAGGAATCGGGCTTAGGTCTTGTACCACATGTGCCTGTGATTAATTAGGGAACTCTAAGTACATGGCGTAGGGCAGAGGGCTGCTGTGTCTGTAGTGTCCACGAACGGTAGGGGTATTGCATGCACTGAACATGTCTTTCTTCTTTCCCCCCCCCCATTTTTGTGGTCTCCCTGTTCTTGTGTGCATTAGCATCATCAGGCGGAGGAGTAGTGCCACCGAAGCAGGAGGGAGCTGCATCCCACATGGCCCTGGAGGGCGAGACAACGGAGTCTGAAGTCACCAGTGGGACGGAGGGCGAGGGGAACTCCACGGCGGGGACTGGAGCAGAGACCAGCGACACCGACCCCTCCTCTGATGGGAGCTCCCTTGCGGTGGCGGGCCCCTGTGTGCCCACCGCATCTACAGCTGCCACCCCCCCTACCAGCACCACCCTCCCAGCAGCCCCTCAGCGTGTGTCCCGTGGCCGCTCACCCAGGAGGGTGGGCATCTCCTTCGCCCTAGGCACCTCAGGCCCTGCCCCAGTCAGCCCTGCTGCCCTCAGTGAGGAGGCTATTGACCTCCTGAGATCCCTCACTGTTGGGCAAGCTACCATTGTGAATGCCATCCAGGGTGCTGAGAGGCATTTGCAACAAACAAATGCATACCTGGAGGGCATTCATTCTGGGCAGGCAGCCCAACAGCGAGCATTTCAGGATCTGGCCTCAGCACTGATGGCAGCCATTGTCCCTGTGTCCAGCCTCCCCCTCCAACCTCCTCCACCCAGACCCAATCCCCTGTACCTCAGCCTATCCCAAACACAACATCAGACCAGCATGCACACACCTCAACACACAAGGGTGGCTCAGGCAAACATAAGCACCACACATCCCACATGCACTCACACAGGCACCATACCCATGCAGATATACCAACATCCACTGCCTCCACTGTGTCCCGCTCCTCCACGTCTCCCTCCTCCCTCCCAGGCTCGTCTCCACTCACACCTGCATGCCCTACATCTTCAGCTACTACCTCCATCACCAGCACGCCCATCACCACACACAGCTCACGTGCATTCACCACCCCCACTACCATTCACCCATCCCCTGTGTCCTCTGCCAGTGTGTCTGTGAGCCCTCCTCCCGAAGTACACAAACGGTCACACACCCACCCAACAGCCATCCACCTCACAACAGCCTCCAACCCATGCACCTTCACCCAAACTCAGCAAACGTACACCTCCTACATCTACTACCTCTTCCTCCACTCCCAAACTCCCTCCATCTACCCATCCCAGTGTGCCTAAAACGCTTTTCCTATCAAATGTGAGCCTCTTCCCTACACCTCCAACCCCCTGTCTGTCCCCTAGGGCCCGCCTTTCCAGGTCCCAACCCAGCACCTCAGCCACCACATCACCGGGCACAGTGGTGCCAGCAATAGCGGGATTTTGGAGTGCACCAAGCAACAGGGCTGCCAGTGTCCCATGGAGCGAGGGCAAGGACATTCCCCCACCTCCAAAACAGAAAAAGTTGCCCACATCCCGGAGGGCGAAGGCGAAAACACCTGCCACCAAGGACTCAGGCAAAACAAAAGTGGAAAGTGGGAAGACAGCTGCGCCACCATCCAAGGTGGGGAAGGGCCAAAAAATCTAAGGCAGGTCCACGTCGAGGGCAACCTGCACGGTTGACAAGACTGCAACCAGCACCGCCACCTGCACCGCCGCCACAGACACCGCCGCTAGCACCGCAGACACTGAGCCCTTCAACAGCACCGCAGACACTGAGCCCTTCACCAGCACTGCAGACATTGAGCCATTCACCAGCACCTCAGTCAGTGAGCCCTTCACCAGCACCGCAGTCAGTGAGCCCGCCACCAGCACTGCCACTACTGACACCGCCGCCCGTACCGCAGTCAGTGAGACCGCCACCAGCACTGCCGCCACAAAGATCGCCCCAGCACCGTTACCACAGAGCCCGCCGCCAGCACCGATGCCACAGAGCCCGCTGCCTTCACCGATGCCACAGAGCCCACCGCCAGCACCGATGCTACAGAGTCCGCCGCAAGCACCGCCACTACTGACAACGCCGCCAGCACCGGCGCTACTGACACTGCCGCCAGCACCGCCAGCAGCCCTGCGACATCCTAGGCCAGTGGCACCACCGCAGACATGGCTGCCATCCCCAATGGTCAGTTGTACGAGGCTGGTGTTCAGTTCCAGGAGCCTGGCCAGCTTGCATGTTGCACCACCGTCAGTGGAGTGTCACATCCACTACCTCAGTCCTTGGCAGGTTGAAGCACTCTGGGCACAAGTCCCCCTCCAGAGCCAGTGGAGTATTACATCCACTACCTCAGTCCATGGCAGGATGAAGCACTCTGTGCACAAAGCCCCCTCTAAAATCAGTGGAGAAAGGCATCCACTACCTCAGTCCTTGGCAGGATGAAGCACTCTGGGCACCAAGCCACCTCCAGAACCAGTGGAGAAAGGCATCCACTACCTCAGTCCTTGGCAGGATGAAGCATTCTGGGCACAAAGCCCCCTCCAGAACCAGTGGAGAAAGGCAGCCACTTGAGAGACTGTGGCTTTGCACTCCCCAGGATAAAGAAATGGGCAACACACCCACTGAAAAGACTTGAGAGACTGTGGCTTTGACTCCCCAGGATAAAGCAGTGGGCAAACCACCCACTGGAGAGATTTGAGAGACTGTGGCTTTGCACTCCCCAGGATAAAGAAGTGGGCAACCCACCCACTGAAAAGACTTGAGAGACTGTGGCTTTGCACTCCCCAGGATAAAGCAGTGGGCAACCCACCCCCTGAAAAGACTTGAGAGACTGTGGCTTCGAACTCCCCAGGATAAAGCAGTGAGAAACCCACCCACTGGAGAGACTTGAGAGACTGTGGCTTTGCACTCCCCAGGATACATCAATGGGCATGGAGCCCCCTTGTGGAGCTGGCATTGTGCACTCATCCAGCTGAGGTGCCCCGTGCCTCTTTCATTTCAATCTGATGCCCCAGCAGTGTTCTCGCTGTTTGCAGTCTGGTATAGAGTGTGGGCCTCACCCATGCATTTTGGGCCCAGTGGTCCACGGACTTTGAATAGTGCACTATCCGGACATGTATAGTTGGTGTACATAATTGTTTATTCTGTATTTGAAGTTTTGACTAATGGATTTTTATTGATTACAATTGTTACAATCATTTCCTTTTGCGTTCTTCCAGGCGGGGTTTGGGGATGTAAATCTATTGTTGCATGGTTGTGATTCCATTTTTTTTACCGCCGGACTGTTGGCGGTCTTACCGCCGCTTTAACACTGACCGCCAGGGTTGTAATGAGGGCCATAGTCTTACACTGGCTGCAAAGAAAAGTGGAAAACCTTTGTCAATCCCTTTATCAAGTGAACTTTAACTTCTCTTCTGAAGAAGGTTGATCTTATGGGATTGTCATTCCCAGAAATATAAAGCTTTTAAATGTAAATGTGAATGCAAAACAATTTTTAAAAAAAACACAACTAATACCCAAGAAATTGGTCTATGCATGCTGAAGAACCTGAAAACAGAACATTCAGGCTAGCAAAAAAAAAAAAATTTACTGGAAGGATAAAAAGAGCCATATTTTAGGTCCTTCAGGAATATCACTCAGTTAGGGTAGTTCTGAGATCCATTGGAAGTTGGTTCCACAGCTTAGTCCCTAGAATTGGAATAGAGTCATCTCCTCTCTGGTTCAGACAAAATGTGTGGAGAGCAGGTCCCCAGAGCTAGAGGATCTCAAAGATCTAGAAGGGGAATAAACTGCAAACCAGCTTTAGAGGCTTTATACACCAGCTTTATGATTTTTTCTGTGAACATGAATAGTATTTTTTTCTTATCAGAAAGATCTTTATGTTTGGCGATATGGAATTATTTATTGGGAGGGTAAGAAGAAGTGTGGCTGATACATTTTGTGGTAACTGAAGTTTATGGATCAATCTGAGAGGGAGACTTAAGTATAGAGAATTAGGATAGTCCAATCTAGATGTAATAAGAGTGTGCACCACTGCCTGGCTGCTTGTAGAAGAAATCTAATCATCTTTCTAAGTGTTTTTTCAATGGTAAACCATGATGGAGATAATGAGATTATTTGTTTCTTAAAAGACAGATAATTGCAGAATTTAACTCTGAGAACTTTGACTGATTCACCGGGGTTGTGGGAGGCTGTGTTTGGTAGGCCACCAAAGTTTGGTCCATAACCGTTGATGTTTACCCATGATAGGTATTTCAATTCTTTCTGAGTTAAGATTTAAGCTATTGTTATTCTTCAAGGATGAAGCTGAGATCAGGCATTGTTTAAACCTATCTTGACATAAGAATTTTTTGCTGGAAAGAGAGACAATTAGCTATATATATGGTATCTTGAAACCAGAACTACAAATCATGTCTTCTAGAGGGATCACATAGATATCAAAGAATGTATGACTCAAAGATAATTCCTGTGGTATTCTTGAAGATTTAAAGCAGCTGTTCATTCTATTCCAGAGGTTTGGGAGCAATCCCAATTTGACAGATGTCAACAATATTTAGGTCATGTGTCCATTAAAATAATACAGACTCATTTGAAGGAATCTGAGATGTATTTGGAAGTGAGGTCCTTCAATCTGCAACCAGTGGGAGTTGCATACTTGAGTCATAACAGCTCTCTGTTCATTTTTCCACAGTGCACATGCTGAAGTGCAGACATATTGTCTGGATTATCACATGTCTGGACAGTTACCCACAGAACCCCTTTACCCTGTATCTGTATGATTACGGACATGCCCCTCACTCACCACACTCTGCAGGAATGCCAAAAATAGGCCAACCAAGCTTTTTGAGTTTTATTCCTGATAGAGTGGCAGAGCCCTTGGTGTCTACTATCACATGAGCCTGGATCAGGTTACTGAATGAGCATGATGAGGTCAGACAGTTGCTGTCTTAACCCCAGAGTTTCAGATCTATCCAGTTACCAAGTCCAGTTGTGAGCTTTACTTTCCTTTAATTTGTTGCACAGTGATTCTGCAAAGGCGGAAGTCTACACATTAAAACAATGTGAATGACTGATGCTGTCCAACAGGTTGTACTGTATTGGTTCTTCAGAGCACACGTATTGCTAATTGTGACCGACTTTGATTTTCTTTTAATACACCAGTGGCAATGATTCATTTTCTAAGATGGCACATGTGGTAGTGTACCCTATCATTTTCACTAAATTGTGTACAATCTTTGGGAGGGGCACTATTAGAAATTGGCTTTCTCAGTTGGCAGAGGTATAAACCTTGCCAAGCGAGAACAACAATCCACATCTAGGTAATGATGCCAGATCTTACACGTGTCCCTCCAGCTGAAACTGGGGAAAGCTACCAAACCCCTTGGGAGTTTTCTTCACTAAGGTGGAAGAACCTGGAGAGACAATCATCATTGGAATGGTCTGCGCAGGATGGTGTTCCACTGTAAAGCTAACTCCATCTAGGGATATAGACCACCTCAACAGTTTGGGATTCTCACTCTCATCTGCAGTAACCATCCGAGGAGTGTGTGCTCAGTCTGAACCCACAAGTGAGTAGCAACCAGTTTCTTCAGTGCCCAGACCACAGCAAAGGCTTTCTTTTCTATTGTACTCCACCTCTGTTCCCTGGGAAGTAACCTCATACTGATAAAGGCTACAGGCTGATCCAGGCCCTCTTCATTTAGCTGTGAGAGAATGGCCCCTATGCCATAATCTGGGGGGTCTGTGTACAAATTAAATTTTTGGGAGAAGTCAGGAGCCTTGAACACCTGTGCTGTGCACATGGCATCCTTCAGGGTGTAATAAGCTTTCTGGCATGCTTCTTTCCAGATTGCTTGATGTGGTTGCTTCCTGGAAGTCAGCTCTGTCAAGGGGCGACAATGGTATCATATCCCCAGACAAATCTCCTGTAGTAACCAGTGAGGCCGAAGATGGCTCTCAACTCTGTCTAGGGTTTTGGGGAACCTAAGCCAGAATGGTGTCAATTGTGGCCTAGAGGGGCTGCACCTTGCCTCCTCCTACTTGGTGGGCCAAGTATACCATGGAACCCTTCCCTGTCTGGCACTTACTGGCCTCGATAGGCTGGCCTGCACTCATCACAGCCTGAAGTACTTCATTGAGATGGGACAGGTGTTCCTCCTAGCTAGAAATAAAGACCGCAATATCGTCAAGGTAGGCGGCACTGAAGTTCTCCATCCCAGCCAGGACCTGGTTGACCAACCTCTGGAAGGTGGCGGGGCATTCTTTAACCCAAAAGGCATTACCCAGAACTGGAAGTGTCTTTCTAGGGTACAGAAGGCAGACCTTTTTTTGGCCTACTTGGTCAAGGCAATCTGCCAGTACCCAGACCTTAGTCAAACATGCTGAGAACGTGGCAGCTCAAAGCTGATCTATGAGCTCAACAGCTCTCTGAGTGGGGTGTGCCTCAGTCTTGGTGGCTGCATGAGCCCACAGTATTCCATGCAGAACCTAAGTTCAAGTGTGACTCCTGGAGGAGCAGCCTTGGGAACAACACACTGGCGTGGACCAAGGACTGTTTGAGGGCTCAATAACACTTAACAAAACTGATCATGAATGCTGACCCTCACTTTGTCAAACAACCTGTAAATGTAGTTTTTCACAGGTATGTTGACCCCCATATCAATATCATAGGTACACCATGTAGTGGGTCCCTGGATAGGTGCAAAGATAGAGGCAAACTGCCCCAGCAACTGGTGGCTGTCTCTCTGTGATCTAGGGTCAGTGTCAGGTAGAGGCTGACACCCTCCAATGACAAATAAATCCTGTTCCTTGCTAGGCAGGAGGCCAGGGTAGAGAATCACTCTCTTCTTCCACCCCATCATCAATAACCAGGAGTATAGTAAGCTTAGACTTCTCAAAGTTGGGCTTGGGGTGACTGACATGAAGGACCTTTAAAGAGTTTCTGGGAGTCTTGAGGTCCACCAAGTAGGTGACCTCACTCTCTTTCACCTTGTAATGCCCAGACCAACATTCTTGTAGGACCCTAGGCTCCATGGGCACACTTTTTAGCCAGGTTGAAACTCCAGCAGAGTGGCATTCTGGTCATACCACAATTTCATGTCCTCCTGTTTGGCTTCCGGATTCTCCTGGGCTAGTTTCCAGAAGTGCGCTGTCTGGTTGTGAAGTGCCAGCATGTACTGACCACAGCCTGAGGACGCTCTCCCAGGAGCTTGCTCCCAGTCCTCCTTCACCAAACTGAGAGGTTCTCTCACAGGGTGCCCAGACAGAAGCTCAAAGAGGCTAACCCCCCTTCTGTGATACCACCCTTTATGGAAACAAAAGACATGGCATTGGGATGTTCCACTTCCACCTCATGGGCTGTGGTAAGCCCATGACATTACCTTTAGGGGTCAGTTGAACCTTTTAACAAGCCTATCGGTTTTGTGGACGGCAAGGAGTACAGAACTTGTAGGTTACTCCAAACTACTTCCAAATGGCCTTCATGTACCCTGACATTAAGTTATTACCCTGGTCAGATGCTACCTCAGGGAAGTCCATACAGATAAAAAAGATCTCCATTAGTGCCCTAGCCACTGCAGACCCAGTCATAGCCCTTAGAGGGGTAGGCTCTGGGTACCAGGTGGCATGATCCACCAGGAATAAATCTGTTTCCATGATTGTCATGGGGCCCAGAGACCCAATGATGTTTATTCCTACTCTTTATAACGGTGTACCACCGACAGAAAAAAGGTTGCAGGGAAACCTTGCACTCCCTGTGCCTTGCCACTTGCCTGGCAGGTAGAACAGGATCTGCAGAACACATCTGAGGCCTTCCTCATTGGAGGCAAACCCCATAAGTTTGTACCTCATACCAGCAGATCCCCACTTCCTCAACATTGAAGTCAAGATCCTCACCAAAGTGCTGATGTCCCACTTACTCAGAGTGATCACCACCCTGGTCCACCCGGACCAATCAGGTTTCATGCATTCTGGTAGCACCACCTTGAACCTCTACCTCCTTCATGGAGTACAAGGACAAACTTGGAACATTTTGAAGGATGCTCTGGTGCTCTCTCTTGATGCCAACATGGCATTTGACAACATAGAATGGCCATATCTGTTTGAGGTCCTTGCTCATCTAGACTTTGGCCCCTGCTTCACTAGCTGGGTTAAATTGATCTATACACAAGCACTGGCTCAACTCAGAGTGAATGAAGTGGTGTCTCGGGTATTTCATCTCTGCAGGCGCACCCGACAAGGTTGCCCCCTATTGCCATTGATCTTCACCCTCACTTTGCAGCAACTGGCTTCCTGTGACAGACAAGACCGGCTGGACAGAGTTCTCAACTGGCAGGAAGGCTCGGATGAAAGAATATCGTTATATGAAGATGACTTCCTTCTTTATGTCACAGTTCGAATAGCACACTCAAAAAAACTCATTCAAATTCTCACAATCTTTGACCACCACTCAGTTTACATGATCATTTGATGGAAATCCATAATATACCTCATCAAGGGTAAGATGCCCCACCTCCACCTACCTGGAATATTTATCACCCAAGACCCTGAGCTATTCCATGCAAAAAATGTCCTGCCCCCATTGATTCAATTAAAACAGGACATCAAACACTGGGGGCCTGATTTATAAAACTTAAGCATCGCCTTTGCATCATTTTTTGACGCAAAAGCGGCGCAAACTTAAAAAGTATAATTATAGTTATATTTTGTAAGTTTGAGATGATTCTGCGTCAAAAAATGAGGCAAAGGTGGTGCTATCTTTTCATAAATCAGGCCCTGGGTGTCTTTGCCTCACTCACTCTTAGTCAAAGCAGCCGTCTTCATAATAATGTCCCTACCACATTTGCTATTTGTCCTTGAAATCAAAACTTGCATAATATGCAACTCCTATTTCAATAAATCAATTCAGAATTTAGGACAATGCTCTGGGATGGGTGCCTGGCCAGAATAGCCCTTCACAAACTAACCAGGGATTGGTAAGGTGGGGGCATTTCCCTTCTTCACCTCCTGAAATACTAAAGGACAGCTCAGCTCACCACCATAAACCACTGGGCCTATGCTCCCTCACACGAACCAGAGCTGTGCATGGATAGATTTCTCATGCAGCCGTCGGGCTACCTGAAAGCCCTATACAGTCCATGGACATGCATCTGAGTATCTGGCCCCACAGCCACAGTTGTCACCATTTGGTACATTACCCTCATAAAGCTGAGATGGAAGGACAAAGTAATGGTGGCAACCCCCCTGTGGGATGCTGGGGCATTGGATACCATAGGCGCCTTACCAGGGTTTTACAAAAGAGAGCTGTTCAGTCTTCCCTGGGTGTGGGATCTCTGGGTGAATGGGAAAGTAATCCCAGGGTAAGGCCTTAGGCAAGAATACCAACTGGGCCCCACTGAGGTCTACTGATACTTATAGATACATCATGCACTCATGGCAATATTACCCAATGGAACCTCACTGCCCGCGCCTTTGGCCCTGGAAGACCACTTTCTGGATGAGTACATGCTCCAGAAGGCAACCTTCCTGTCATATTGGAGGCTACTTAAGGGAGAAATGGGTACATGACCTAGGAGAAACAGAGGATGATGAGTGGGTGGAGGCCTTGGCATCCCCGAGAGAGGTGGCTATCAAGGTAGGATTTTGTCTAGTGCCACTGAAAATACTCCACAGAATATACAACCTCCAGTCCCTACTAAAATTGTTCATGTGGGTGGGAAGGCTGCTGACACAGCTGTGGACACACAGGAATGTTCTATCACACTCTGTGGGCCTGCGTCATAATTCAAACCTACTGAACGGCGGTTGTAGAATGCATGAGCACAGTTACAGGGAATGCCTTCAAGGTGTTGTAGGAAGTGGTATCTCCTGAACATTTGGGGAGAGATTAAGGTGACATGCATGATTCAGTGATGGTGGTCATTGGGGCTCATAGTAGCCCCACAGAAGTAGCCAAAGAGAACATTGCAAGGAACTGTGGGTGGATCTGCCACCTAAACTGGGAGAATTGAAAAAGGATATCACTGGATCATGTTAGGCAAGTGTGTGGTATAAGACGGCAGTGAGTGCCCATGCAAATGGGCAAACATCTGAAGGCTCTGGAACACGTATAGGGAAGGTGTCTGTACTGATCCTGCGCCCCTGGACCCCGCAAGTGCTGGGTAGGGGTTCAGATGAACTCATATGAGCTCATATGAACTCCATGCGATGGTCAACTGATTTGTCTGCATATGGGACTGTGGGGGGAGGAATCTGGAGGAAGACTTTGTAGGTGTAACACAGAGAGCCAAAGAGGAAGAGGAATCACTTCACTGGAAGTGAAGACAACAGAAGCAGTGATGGTATCAGGACCTCCGGAGCTGAGGGAAGTTTGGGCTGAGGAATACTAGAACGCTGGAGAAATCCAGTCTACTCAGGAGGTAAGTGCAGGGGCCAGCCAAGGGGTCAAGTGTAGTGGGACCATGGGGCCTTACGGTGTTTATTCTGTCTTGCAGGTGGCCATGAAGTGCCACAGGGGAAATACAACATGAGCCCTGTGCATTAGACCAACCTAGAATTTTAGCATTTTTCTGCCTAGCTAAAGTGATCCATCTTAACCACCTCTCTTTGTCAGGAACAATTGAAACCAGAACCACACATGGCCTTGGATTCCAATGTTGGCATGGCTCTGAGTAGATCATGTGATACAGTGTTGAAAGGTACAGAAAAATCAAGACGATATCAAGCCTATATCAAGAGTGATCTTTATCGACTGTAACACTTCGACGAGAGCCGACTCAGTTGACTGCTGCATTCTGAAACCAGATTGAAAAGGATGAATGTAGTTTAAACCTTTCCAAGTGTTCCACTAGTTGAACATTAACTAGCCTTTCAAGCACCTTTGCTGAGGCAGGGAGCAGGGAAATTGGTCTATTACTGGCGAGGATTGTAGGACGAGCTGTTGGTCTTTTTAACAGCAGTTTCCCCGTAGCCAACATCGACATATCTTGTACTAAGGCCAGACTTAAATACATTTTCAAAATAGCATTCAGGTTGGGGTTTATGATGAGGGATAGACATGGAGTTTTCTAGACCCTTGGCTGGCTGTATGCTTCTATGCAGGCTTGGTCAGGAGCAGTATGAATGAAAGCAAGCAGAAAATCATCAGGCCGAATAACATTAGGACCCACATATTTTTGAGCCAGTGGAGACCTACCGTAAGCTTCTGCTTACTTTCCTAAACTGGAGGATAGCAGCCTCTATCTGGTCAGAGGCATTGAATTCTCAAAGTCCATGTTTACAAACCATCTGGGTTGGTCAGAGTCCCTGCTTAGAGGGGCTTCTGAGAAAGGAATCCAGAGCCAACTTCCTCTAAGGCACTGTGTGGGTTTGCTGTTATGTGAAACCAGGCATTTGTAATTTACAGGACCTGCATTGGCAGGAAACAATGTGTATTTCAGTTAGGTAGGACCTGAATGGAAAGGAAAGCAGGTAGGAAGAAAAGGATAAGCGTAGGACTGTCCTATTTGTCTGAAAGAGAAGATATCATTTATCTTCCTGAACTTACATTTTCATACTGGGAAGATGCTGTCTATGGTCTACATGAGTAACAATAATGACAAGTGTATCATAATTATCACAATCACTTTTTGAACATGCTCATTCCAGTCTTTGGAAATAGTAGTGTAAAAAACTATAATATGTGTAATCATCCACATTTATTAAAATTGAAAAATGACTTTTGTGTATCTCCATTCAATGGGTGTAATTTGGGAGGGGACGGGAGTATGTTGTATTTGGAGGAAACTACTGTACCGCTAAAATAACTAATGCAATGAGAAAGTTATCAGACAGAATAAAATATAATACTCAAAAAACATGTAGAACATCACTGATGCATAATTAACCATCTTTCAATGCACTGCTCACTTTCATGGTTCTACACACTGTGCCATGATATTGTGCTACACGTTCAAAACATGCCCATAGATTCACAACCCTCTGCTTCTTTCGGAATCCCTGCAACCATCCACATGAAGAATATAGCCATATTCATCAGGGCATGTTGTCCTTTACAGGAAAACCATAACACAACCATCTGTACCTCAACTTCTTTATCGTGCAAAGGGAAGGCACATTTGATGTTTGTATTTAAGCTAACCGTATGTGTAAAAGCCTAGATTTAGTAACACTACACTACATTTTTGTATGGGGGAATATTAAATATATGTAAATGAGCAGACCTCCAAGGTACAAATCTCAGTGTGCACATATACAACCTGAAACTCTTAGAACTGTTGAATAAGTGCATGTCTTCATACCAGCAGAAGGTAGCAACATTCCACATGGGTGCATCATGACCCAGTGACAAACATTTGCATCAGTCCCTTACTTGTTCGCCCTTCACTAAACAGCAGAGCCAGAGTAGCTGTTGATGAAAGTCCCATATTACCATTGTAGAGGAACTGCAATTTACTCTGGGCCTCATCCCAGTCCATGGTTTTTCAATCACTGTGCCACTCCATACAGGGAGCAACTGTGTGCAAATTAGTGTGGGCTTTGCTCCAATAGGAACAGCCTCACCTGAACTGCCATTCCACATTGCTTCTGAACAGTAAGAAAGTAAAAAACACATTAGTTTTGGCCTCTTTAAGCTTAATCAGTGAACTGAGTGAAGCTTGATATCACAGTGAGCATGGGACCCACGGCTGGCTATATCTGTCACATTTAACTTAACTCTATTTTTGTTTTACTTTTTTGTTTTTCGCATCTTACTATATTGACACAGACGTGTTGACTTACAAAATGTTGGTATTAAAATGGCTAACAGAAAACAGGTTTGTGCTTATGTCAATGACTCACTCTTTGTGAATCAGAGCAGTCACAGATGGCCTTACTCTGTTGTGACTGCGTATCAGAATTTCTGTTGACAGGATTTAATCACTCCGTCGCCATTGCCATAATAATACTATTTTGCATGTGTAATTGGGTCAGTTCCATTTTTCATGGTGAAAAAAACCCTCTTTCCTACAACAATTTATGAACTATACCTGCATACCCTGGAAACTATGTGCATATTTTACTTGCACACATGCTCTGCAATGCTTTGTTGCTTTAACTGAATTCTCTATAAATGTAGCAGTGATACATTCGGTACAGATTCTGGTACATTCAGAACAAAGTAATATCTCTAGTACCGCTGTAAAATATTGCATTTTCTCCTCTTTCACCACAAGAGAATCATCTCTACTTGACTTATAACATGGCCTGTTCATATCAGAAGAAAAACAATCTTTCATTCAAGATGCTCAAACTAAACAATGAAAAATATATTTTTGTAAATAATAGGGCCCAGATGTATGTTAAAGTGGCGCAGCGCTGTGCTACGCCAAAAAAAGCAGAGCTGCACCACTTTAGAAACGCAGAGGTGCACCATATTTAGAGGAATATGGTGCACCCTTAAGTTTCCCTATGCGCTGGCACTGAATTAAGCTGCTATGCGCCAAAGCAGGCATCATTGCACCATAGTGCAAGGGTGTCTGAGTTGAGGGGATAGATTGTTAATTTGCAGGCAGGTGTCCCTTCCTGCACATAAACAATCTATAATGGTGATTTGGCACTTTTATGTGTGCTGCAAAATGTCATTTTGAATGATTGTTTATGTGCAGGAAGGTGTCCCTACTCGGAACGTAACCAATCGTCCATGGCATTTTGCTTCTTCTATGTGTGCTTCATTCTGCAGCACACATAGAAAAAAACAAAAAACGAGGAGGAATAAAAAGCGTTACTCCTCGTTTTGCCATGCTAATGCCACCCATGGGGTGTCGTTAGTTTTTGGCCCTGCCTCAGGTTTACGACAACTCATAAATCTGAGGCACTGTCAAAAGCAATGGGTGTTGTGGTGGGCGTTCCACCACAACACCCATTGCTTGTCGGAAAGCCCACTGCAACACCTATTCAATGTCCCTCTGATGCACAAAACTTTGTTGAAGGGGCTCGTATTTACAAGGAGGCATAACCCCACAGAAAAGTGGCGCTACACCTCCTTGTAAATATGGAGCAGTGCTTAGTGCTGCTGGAGCATCATGAAATGAGACACTCCGGTGGCGTTAGGGGTTCTTAAATATGCCCCTAGGTTTCTAAAATAAAATACTTTAATGCTAACTTAATATTACTAGTTAGTGACGTACACCAAAGAGAATGATAGCTCATACAATTATTTTAATAATAGGATTGAGGGTTCCATTTACTAAATTCTCAATCAACACAGCAGCCAAACATGCTGTGCTGATTTGTGTGCGCAGCAGAGAGCAGGACAGTGCCATATCTACAGGGATATGCACTTTTCTCTCTCACTAGCACTGGCTCGCAATCAGGCTAGCAAGTGCCACACAAATAAATTTAGAACTATGGTACTCTTTCAGTATTAAATACTATGCTTAGACTGTTTTTAAAACTATTCCTATTTTGTGTGCTATACAGTGCACATACAACTTCGGAAAAGAAGTAAAGGCATTTCTCCTTCATAGCGCCTATTTCAAAAGGATATTATTTTTTTATGCAAAACCCTGTCTACAATTTTTAGTAGATATGTTTTTTTGTCAAAATCCATGGGTTTGCATTGGAATGCCCCTACACCACCCATGGAATGCCCCCTTGGCAAAGACTCTGAAAAGTTGCAAAATTGTATTTCTGTAAACAATTTGAGTACCTATTGAAATCTTTGTGAACTTTGCAAAGATTTGCAGCTTGAGACCTAATGGTGCAGACTGGGACTTAAGTAAGTTTTAAACCTTTAGGCACCATTATTTACTAATGAATAATGCTTCAATTGAAGATGCACATTGCAGAAAGTAGCTTCTTTCGTTGTCATGATGTAATTGCCCTTTCAAATTCGAGGATGTGAGAGTTTTGTTTGCACAAATATAACGTGATGTGATAATGAGAAACAGGCAGACAGAGGGCAATGGACATCAATTGTGACAAACGTGTATTGTTTATTGGGTAATTGAGGAAAGTAATTGCATACCTGGGCTTTTCTTAGAAAACCAAACAAAGTAATGGTGTCATCTAACAGATGAAAACAAGAGTGGACTACATAAACAGGTAGGTTCTAGAACAGGTAACATTTTGACAGAGCTTTCTTGTCCAGAGTTGGCAGGGACAAAAGCTCTGAAAGTAGATGTTCTCAATTTTATAGCGAGTGGGCTGTATCCTTAATAGCTGTCTCATAATTAAAGGACCATAACTTTTCATATTTCATAGTGAAACACAATCTAAGACATTTTGATTTACTTACTGTTTAACATTTTTGAACCCATAATATTCACCCTCTGAAATTTTAAGATTTTCCCACTTTAATTTAATTCCAGAGACTCAACCAAATTCCATAGCTATGGCTTCAACCGCAGGTACCTAGCTAAGTGTATTGGAAGTGGAAACCAAAATATTGTTGCCACATACTAATACTTTGGTCTCCCCATGGAGTACATTAAGGAGATATTGTTACCTTCATAGACTATGTCTAAAAAATGTAGAAACTGGACAGCATTTCCAGGTGCCCTGTGTTATTTCAAATGGAGCAGATGAAGGCCCATTGATGTTCTTACTGACCTATAACATCTGAAAAAGGACTTGAATTCAACCGATAAACTGGTTATGCATTCTAAAACAGCACACCATGAACCAATCAAATGGCCAATATGCCCAGTCAAAAGCCTTTTCAGCATCTAGTGCCACAAACAAAAACATAAGAGAAGACTCTCGAAGCATAGATCTACATGTGTTCTTTCAACAATAATATCTCAATTATTATTGGCTCAATGGTATTTTTTTATTTTACTGTGTTTCCTCCATATTTTTAACAAAGTTGTTTTCTGATTCTGTTTGGAAATAGGATCAAAACATCAACCTACTAGGCAAGAACCATAGCCAAAAACAGCACTTTGCTATTCATAGTCATAGGTTAAAATCCATACACATTTACACACTTATCCTTATATTACAATCTTTCAAGGATGACAGGCAAATATATTTTGTCCATCTTATTTGGCCTGTATGGGATATCACTGCACATTGGTAACAGTAGCCCCAGTAGAGATACAAAGGAGACTGGACAGTCACTCTGTGGTTACTAAATTACACTTCACTGGTACAATATTTAAGCATGTCTTTCTGCCCTTTTGCATGAATCTGTTCATGCAGTTTAACTTAGTACTGAGATGTTTGAAGCCACTTCTTACTTGATTTGTTATCAGCATAAGCTGGATGGCAGTTTCAAAATGTTCTTTTATAAAAACTGTTTAGTGCTATACTGGTAATAGGCTTGTATGTTTATATGTCTGCTGCTCCATAAATAAAGGAACACATGCTCCTTTTACCATCCTGAAATGGCCGTTAGCAACCAGGCTGAAATGCATCAACACTTTACAGAAGGAGACCACTATAAATGTGAAAATATTGAAAGAGAAGAAGACGATCAGCCATATTCCACAATGTGTGCGAGATAATTGAGTTATCAGGTGATAAGGACTTTACAGGATGGACTACTGTTAGAAATGGGGTCTCTTGTTGGCAGTCCCTTTGCACTCTGTCCAAGCAGGGACCCTCACTCTAATCAGGGTAATGAAGCTACACACTTAGATAACCCCTGCTCACCCCCTTGGTAGCTTGACACAACCAGTCAGGCTTATCTCCCAGGCAATGTGCAAAGTATTTGTATCAACACACACTGTAATACAATGAAAACACTACAAAATGGACAACTCACCAGTTTAGAAAAATAGGCAATATTTATCTAAATCAAACAAGACCAAAATGACAAAAATCCAACATACACAATTCAAGATATGAATTGAAAAAGTCAGTGATGCATCGATTCCATACTTGCAAGTGAGGCCATGCATAATTTCTTCACCGATCGGGTAGTCGATGTGTAATTTTTCTCTCCAGCAAGAAAGTAATGCATTGATTTCCGGACAGCGCACATCTGATCCTCCCAGGTTTACAATGATTTTGATGCCCAGCAATGATGCCTGTTAAATCTGGCAGCACGGTGATGGAAAACCATGCTGTGTGGGGTGTCCGTCGTTTTCAGCAGCTGGAAGTGGGTTTTGCACCATTTCTCCAGCCACAATGCAGGTGATGCGTCCATTTCCCAGCCACAATGCAGGTGGTGCAGCAATTTCAGCTGTGAGGCAGGTGGTGCATCGTTTTTACAGCTGTGTTGCAGGTGGTGCATCAACATTTTCCCCACATGGCTTCCTGTGAGTGGATTTCAGTCCTTGTTCTACCAACTTCACCTTTCAAAGGTCTAGGAACTGAATAGGGCACCACTTGGCAGGGCAGGAGTCTCAGCTGAGAGTCCAGGTGCTGGCAGAGGAAGCCTTTGATTGGCCTGATTCTTCAAAACTAGAAGCAAGCTCAATCCAAGCCCTTGGAGATTCTTCATAAGCTGGAATATACCATAAAGTCCAGTCGTTGTCCTCTATCAGGCGGCAGAAGCAGCAACCGCAGGACAACCCAGCAACGCACAGTCACAGGCAAAGGGGCAGTGCACCTCCTCCAGCTCTTCTCCTTGGTTCCTCTTGGTTCCAGAAGTAATCTGGGGTTCTGGGTCCGCTACTTATACCCCTTTCTGCTTTTGAAGTAGGCAAACTTCAAAGAAAAATCTCTTGTTCACAAGATCGTGACATGCCCAGGTCTGGCTCTAGACCCACATAAGGGGGTTGGAGACTGCATTGTGTGAGGGAAGGAGTGGTCAGGTGTAACTGACCACTCCTTCCTCCACTCTAGCCCAGATGGCCCATCAGGATATGTAGACTATACCCCAGCTCCCTTTGTGTCACTGTCTAGTGGAGATTCAAAAACAGCCCAACTGTCAGTCTGACACAGACAGGGAATACACAAGAAGGCAGAGTCACAGAATGGGTAAATCAAGAAAATGCCCACTTTCTAAAGTGGCTTTTTTAAACATACAATTTACCAAAAGATGTTTTTTTAAGTTGTGAGTTCAGAGCCACCAAACTCCATCTCGTATCTGCTCCCAAACGGAACATGCACTTAAAAGATATTTAAAGGTTGCCCCCATGTTAACCTATGAGAGAGATAAGCCTTGCAACAGTGAAAGGCAAATTCTGGCAGTATTTCACTGTTAGGACATGTAAAACACATTGAAACATGTCACACCTTTAACATACAGTGCACCCTGCCCATAGGGCTGATTAGGGCCTATCTTAGGGGTGCCATACATGTATAGAAAGGGAAAGTGTGTACACTTGCCAGGTCAAATTGGCAGGTTAAAACTGCGGTGGCAGGTCTGAGCTATGTTTACAGGGCTACTCATATAAGTGGCACAATCAGTGCTGCAGGGCCACTAGTAGCATTTGATTTACAGGCCCTGGACACCTCTAGTGCACTTTACTAGGTACCTACTAGTAAATCAGTTATGTCAATCATGGAAAAGAAATTACCAATACAATTTATACAGAGAGCATATGCACTTTAGCACTGGTTAGCAATGGGAAAGTGCTCAGAGTCCAAAAGCAAACTAAAATTGGTCGGAAAAAATAGGAGGCAAAAGCTTTGGGGATGACTCTGCAAAAAAGGCCAGGTCCAACAACTACCTTTCATACGAAATAAATAAGATGAACTATATATATTTGGCTGTCATCCCTGAAAGATTGTAATATGATGACAAGTGTGTACATGTGCATCTATTTTAACACTTGTCTACTAATAACAAAGTGCTGTTTTGGTTTTGGTTCAAGCCTGGTATGTTGATGTTTTGATCCTATTTCCAAATAGCATCTGAAAACAACTTTGTAAATAATGTAAAGGAAACACTGTATAATAAACATACAATAAATTTTAAAAAAATAGATATTGTTTTTGATATAACACATATGGATCTATCCCTCGAGAGTCATCTCTTACGTTTTTGCATGTTTATTTGCCCAAGACTCTAGAGGATTAGGTTGGGCAGCCCATGGTGTTTCTATATTCTAGTACCACAAGGGCAAAATGTTTCTGTTGTGATGCTCCTCGTCTACTAGATCAGTGACAACATTTATATGATGTTGGTATCAGTTCTCGGGAATGAACACATACAATTATACAGAGCATTGAAAATAATGCCCTTAGTTTAGTGATTAGCAGACAAGCATGCATACATTTTATAGAAAGAGCACAATAGAAAAATTGGCCAATATGAACAAGAGGAAAAAGTAAGTTTTGCTTTTTCCGTGAATGCATTAATTGAACTGAATTTAAATATTTACTGTATAGATATAATCAAATATTGATTAGAACCATAAGAATAAATACATTCACTATCAAATCCAAAACCTACTAGAGTACCTACAATCCGTTATGAATTCTTAAACCCACTACAATGATTTCTATCACCAGTCTATAACAATGACACAGTTAACAAAATAAATTGATCAACTAGCCGAGATAGTAACAAACAAAGTCAAGAAACGTTCCCGATAAATTGATAGTCTTTCGTGGCGAAACAGTATTTAATTGTTTTCTTCTGAGACACAGAAGCACTGGACATAGGCATATTATATGTGCCAGAGATTTGTCTTCGTTGTAGTCACAAAGGCAGCACAGTTTTAGTGAATGACACTTCGTATTCCAACAAAATTCAAATTGAGCTATTTGGATATACAAAAGTTGGAATCTTAAATACTTAGGCTTGAACCCTGAATTTAGAGTTGCTAACAGATAACTTTGAGATGCATCTGAATAGGTATCCAAGGTGAGGTCAGAGAAAATATATGACTATAGACAGGTCAAATCGGTGTGCCGTGAGTTGGTCTTCAAACCTTTCTGCATAAAGTCGTTCTTAATAAGAAGTGCTTGAAATGGAAAAATTAAAGTGCAGGTACTCTGTGGCAGAGTACCTGCTTGTTTCCTAGAGTGCCGGTACTCTCCAATTAAAAGTATTACGTTTTTCCTGAGATGTGCCGGTACTCTCCCTCTCAAAATAAAAAAGTGCCGGTACTCAGTACCGGACAGTACCGGCCCATTTAAAGCACTGGACTTCTCATCCAACTCTTGCATTCTTGAAAGCTCTTGTACATTGTATTGAATTATAACTCAAGTGATCGCCGCAGTGTTCAGGCTTGAGGAAAAGTCATCTTATAACTGCTGATCATTGTATATGAAATATTTCAGTGAATCTCTACTGGTGTTTATGCGGTCGCACACAAAATTTAAAACCAGTCCCATATTTTTCAACAGTTGTGAAGTTAAGGGAAGCTCCAGCCGAATTTTACAGTAAGGAGTTAAAAGCGTAGACCAAGTAATACCTTAAATTTATTGATATGATTTTTAGCCAGTACAGCAACAAAATTGTCAATAAAGATAATGTTAAATGTATTAATATAAGCTAAGCCTCACAATGTTGGAATTGGCGCTCCCAGCCTAGTATCAGCAACTACATTAAAAGTACAAGATCTACGGAGTTCTCCTGGTAGCACATCAGTTCTAGTGACTTTACCCATGGGGTGACTGTCAATTCTGATCTTTTCAATAGAGACAATGATGGAAAAGGGATTGCATTTTCATTCGCACCAAATGAGCTTCTGCAAAAGCTTCAAATTATAAAGATGTTGATAGCGTTGTTAAATATTTCCATATTATTGTTACTAGTAGCACAGATATTTCCCTCAAAAACCTTAATTCCTTAGGTAATCTGACAGGGACTGGTGCTTCATGACAAAGTGGCCAAAATAGGTCAGATCGTGTCTCCTTCCTCTCACCTGATGGAATCTAGTTGTTGGCTGTACGTTTCAGATGCACAGAAGTAATAGTTGTCATCTCTAACCAAAACATTTGTAGGAAATGGTGCGCTTTCTCAAATAAAATGGTGTGCTACCTTTCTGAGGTTGCTCTGTCACATATGCATGACAAGCTTATGCATAAAACATTACTTAAGCTGATGAAACCAATGCTGGATGGTAAACACCCGTATAGAAGTTTTTAATGTATCTTACACAACTCTGCAGGGGTGAAGCAAGAATTCAAATGTAAGAACTCAGACAAGAGCTTTGACATTACTAATATAAAAATCATATTCTATTAAGGAGTGTTGGCATTTTAAAACAGGGCATAGATAAGTTATATCGGATATGCTAAGACCAAAGGTAAAACATGCAGGACAGAACAGCAGAATATGATGGAAAGTAACGTCTAATGCTTCAGTCAAGGATTTAGTAACAACAATTTAATCAATTTATGAATTTTTATTATGTACAAGAGGATACAAACACATAGGCAACCTTATTATGATGTTTACACCACAATGGATCAAGAAAGCCAAGGACATCAACCAAATACTTTTTTGTATGACACTGATAAAACTCCTAGATAAAATTAATAAACGTGTCAAAGAAATCAATATAGCCTGCAGATCCATTCAAATTGAAAGAAATACTATAAAAAATTAATGGTGACAACAGAGCCCCCTCCCGGGCTAGACAAAGATGTGGCTGCATCAGATTTCCTATTTAATTTAGCCTATTTTCTTCAAGTCCAGACTTGATTCAAGACTGTTGGCCATTCAGTCAACAGTTCATGGATTCCCTACTCACTTAGAATTATAACCTACCATGCCAGGTTGACAATTTGCTCATTAAATAATCAGTAACCTAAGTCAAGCAACTTCCACTTTTAAGTTTTAAGATTAGATTAACTGGCATCATGCATACCAGCAACATATCAAGATCTTTGCGCTAAGAACTGCCTAACCTGATCTGGTTCTGCAAAAGTCTGAAAAGAGCTCTGCTAGACATTTATGATGGAAGATCCAGAAATCATGATATCAGGAACTGACAGGCCACATTGTCGCATAGTCTCTCATTAGTCTAATGAGACTACTGGATTTTGAGTGGCAGAGTTGCCTGCGGTGTGGGAGACTGAGTCTGACCCACTACAGGTGATGCCTGTCACTCCAATCCGGGTTCACCTCCGGCTAACTAGCAGTGCCTCATCTCTACCCAAATGCAGGGATGATTGTGCAGCCGAGAGCATGACATAACTGGTTTCTCGGGGAAGCCGTGGTCACTCAGGTCTCATCCGTTTCTCTCAGTTACATTGGTCTCACATACACAATGACAAACAGAAGCAGTATATATTCAATAATGCTTTAATAAAGTGACTGCATCTTGGATAGCAAAGTGTGGACTGCAACAACCAGGACGATACAGCATGACAAGATTAAAATTGTGACAAGGAGATTAAAACATAAAAATAATGCTACCATATTGTCACTAGAGTCAATAGACTAATTCCTACCTAGGCTATAATAGAGTACAGCGTGTTAAGCTCTAATTCTGCCTTTCAGGTTCCCCTGGGAAGATATCATCCCCCATACCTGAGCAAAGGCCTAAAGTCTGCAAAAACAGCTGTAGCAAAGCATTTGGCAATCAGCATACAGTTGTGGTTCTCTGGCTTGAGTCTCCCTCTAACGTGTAAGGAACACGGAAGTGTTTTTATAATAAAACAGCTGATGGTCTGAGAAAATATCCCTATGTAAGGATTTGTGTTTTCTATGAATGTCAGAGACTAAACTCATACCACGTTCACTGGCAACCTATCCTACTGCAACCTTGGAAAGAGCACAGAGTGAGCAAGAATGTCTTGTTTGAGAACAGAGTGCTAGCCTAGGCGAAAACAGTTAGATAGAAATAAATAAAACAAGACATTAAAAAAAGTGGCTATTGTAACAATAATAAAGCAAAGCTGAATAAAATATATCTAGGTTAAAGTGCACAACGGCAGGCCTAGTCTGTTAAAGAACGTGCATGGAGCTATAACCAAAATGGCTACACAACAACATAACTCTGTTATCAGTGTCCTCATTTTATGGTGTAAGTTTGCAGTTTCCCATGCAAGGTCTGCAGAATTTTATTTGTTAAATACATCTTTAGTAATGATACATCATTTCTCTTGGGTTCGGAGTCGAATTATCTCCTCAATGTTAAAGTCATTATATATTATAGTGCACGGTCTGGCAAAGTCTTTTTGGGCATGAACGCAGCTATTTGAACACTGGCAATTAAGAGATCTGGGGCAAGATGTACAACCATTTCATTTTACGAGTCTCTAATTGTGATTGGTTGCGACTCGCAATTAGAGACTCCCAAAATTAAATGTACTAATGTGTCTCAGACTCATTCAGTAATTTCCAGTGGGGTCGCAAATTACCTACCTCATCCATATTCATGAGGTAGGTTGCAATTTTTTTTAGCTATGGGCATTCTGTGATCTTCATTATACATCAATTAGAGCACCGAGGTCTCTTCTACAGGTCTGTGTACTTTCTACAAATAAACTCCATGATATCAAGAGATGATTAAATTCTTGTACAGACCTCCATAAAGTGGGCCAGTCTGTCATAGATCACATTAGCTTTATTGAGTGTCTCTATCATTGGTGCTTGCTCTGTCTGAGGATTTTTGGTTATTTTAACCTCCCCCACCCAAAGGACTTTAACATTCATTTAATTGATGTAGCAGTTGAAATTGAGGAACAGAAGCTACAAGATCCAGTGTGTACATCAGAAACTTTTATAGGTGACTGATGGGAGGCTGAGATCAATGCTGAATTTACATCTAATGCCTCAGTTAGCTCACTAAGCTCAGCTGAAATTGATGGTGTGGCCTGCACTTTATACTGATTAAGGCTATTGGCACTGGAGGAGTTTGTAGCTTGGTTTAAAGAATTTACAATATATTGACTCAGATTTTGAACTCCCATATAGAATAAAACCCATAGGGACTCAGAAACACTTTCTAAGGGGCTTAAACGTATGGTCTGTGATGTGTCTGAAGGCCACATTGATGTCAGCAGGGTGAGAGTGAGACTTTTTGTGGTGGGGGCAGGTGTAAGCTGGCATATGGGAAGTGAAGCACATACATGGTGTGGGCAGTTTGTCATTATCATGAGGGTTTCATTCCATACTGCGCTCTAAATGAAGCCCCTACTCCCTAGAAGAGTCATAGATTTGACAATACTATGTTATACTGTATCTGAATCACTGTCCCTCTACCACACCTTGAAGTGAGCCTTCTTTTCTTGCTATTCCTCCTCGGGAAAGTGAGCTGCAAAAAGAAAGTAACCTGATTATCGAATAGAAATGAAATAGAATTGCACAATGTGAAACCAGAAAATCTAGCATAAATCCCGGCTTTCCGACTTAACCAAATTGTTTCATCGTAGACAATTTTTTTTCAATTTCACTTCGCCTCTTCTGTTATCATTATCACATATAAGAGCACCTTTAAATACATTAGTTCAGGATTTGCACTGTACAAAACCTTACCTTGTGTTTGATTTAATAAATTATAATGATTTTGACGGGTGAGCAGATCAGATGGGGCAAACACCAAAAATAATGCAGGCAGGAGAAGCACAACACAAGTCATAAGCAGACTGGACCCTTGAACTTTGGAGACAGCAAATACAGTAAATACCGGGAGCAACAGTCTAGCTGCACCCCATGCAAACATCAGCAATGCAAACATCTAGCTGGTCCAAGAATCAGTGGTCATAGCACATTGGAAAAAGACTGTGAAGTGGCTTCACAGGAACAGCAACAGCAGCAGACATATGTGAGGGAAATACTGATACGCACCTCTACCTCACCTCAGTGGTCCAAGAGACTCCATCCACTCTGGAAATGAATGGGGTTAAGGTCAACACAGCACAAAGAGCCTGCCATCTCCTGAGTCATGAAGGCAGTGCTGCTATGAGGCAAAGGGAATGATCACAGTCAAGGGGGATTGTTATCTGCTGCCACCCTCAGCTAACTCTAGCCTGCTGCAAGCATTCCTGAAGCAGCAAAGGAAGATTTGCAGGGCTGTCCCTGAATGAGCATGCCAAAGATGAGGTCAGCACTCAAACTTCAGGAGCTTAGACAACCTACTCTCCACTGGCCATGTACCTGATATTTTGTAGGACATATTAAGTTAAGGATAAGAACTTCATCTCCTCAACAAAGCTCTTTCAGAAATTCTATTCTGTTCTATATATCCATATTGGTCTTTGGGAATGTTCACTTGTTAATTATGACACTAGTTTGAAAATGTGTTTTTACATCACATGGAAGCAGAGGAAGGTCTGAGTAGTTTTGAATTCCCAAGAAACTTTGTGAGAAGCCAGAATGTCCTGCCAGGGAGTTAGGAAAAGGAGCCCTGTTTAGAATTAAATACTTCAAGTGCTCTGTGCCTAGCTAGCTTGGCCCACTTTATGAAAGTTCCTAATTGGTAAAATTGCCTTGAACAAAACGGAAAACTATACGTTTTAGTAACTGTGAGATCAGGGTAAATACATATTATAAGTGAAGTTTTTGGTTTCTCAGCATGTGTCATTTACCAAAAGTTATTTTCTTGGACTGTCACCTGGTTCACTCATAATAATTCACCCTATATATCATTGACCATGCAAGTCCGGGCACGGGGTATCAACCAGTCCACTTTGATCAGTCACCTTCACATCTTGATGCGATTAGGTACAAAGTTTTGAAAACATTTGTATCTACTCACAAACTTCTGATTTTGTGAGTTTCACAATATTTTCAAAAATCACTCATTTGCCTCTGCCTTGGGATCATCGATGTTCCACACCAATCCTGTTATCACAACAGTAGGAAATCTTTTATGGCAGCATATTTTTTGCCATAGTAATTGCAATTTATGATTGTGAACATCAACGCATCCAATATCTCCTGATAATAATGTGTTAGTATATGCATTCATTTTACTAAGTTGAACAAAAGCTGTATGAATTAGACTCCCTTGAGTTCCATTGCTCTTTAAATTAAAGGTATTGAACTGCATATACAGTGGGGCATATTTATACTCTGTCCTGAATTAGCTTAATTTTTTCACGCTAATTCAGCGCAAACTCAAAGCCATATTTATATTTTGACGCTAGACCTGTCTAGTGTCAAAATATTGGTGTTAACATAATTTTTCAAATGCGTGAAACCTCATTGCGTCAAAGAGATACAAGGTAAGTGTTCCCGTCCAAAAAATTACTCTAACCCCCTAGCACCATATTTATCCACCCGGGCAAAAAAGACGCACGGGTGGGAGGTGGACCCAAAAAATGGCGTTAACTCTGATTTGCTTCATATTTAACACCTGGGTCAGTGCAGGTGTTAAAATGAGGCAAACACATCACTACTTAAGGAAAACACACAGAAGCAACATTACCAACCCACAGGACAAGATGAAGGTGATACCAGCTTGCGAGATGACCCAAAGGACAGCAACAACTACAGCAATCACCACAACACGGCCCACAGAGGCAACGCAGAAGGCAGGAGAGGGTCTTCAGAACCAGGACAACCTTCTTTAGCCTCAGGGACCAGGACATCATAAGGACCTAAAGACTGAACCGGCAAGCCATACTACACCTGCTGCACCACACTGAGCCACAAATCACAGCTAGCCTGCAAACCCCATACAAAATATCACCTGTATCAAAGCTGCTAGCTGTCCTGCACATGCTGGCAAGAGGCTCATTCCAAACAATGGGTGCCCTGGTTGCTGGTGTCTCACAGCCGTCATTCTCTGCATTCCTGCCAAAGGTGTTAGACGCTATAATCTCACCAACAACCCGCCACATCAGCTTTCCCAATGCCCAGCAAAAGCAGCAGGAGACAAAACAGGGGTTTTACCAAATCCATGGCTTCCCGCATGTGCTCGATGCATTTGACTGCACCCATGTCAGGCTCGTACCACCTAAAGCAACAGAGCACTTCTACCGGAATCTCAAGCATACACATTCCATTAATATGCAGGGCATAGTGGACCATTGGGGACTAATCATAAACATCTTGGCCAAGTATCTTGGGAGTGTCCATGACGCCTTCATATTCCAGCACAGCAAGATCAATGAACAATTCCAGGATGGACAATATGGAAATGACCTACTTGTGGGTGAGTCAACAAACCTAGCAATATATACACAACACACCAACCCAGTAGGACACACAGGACATACACCACTACATTAACACATGGCCAGGGTAACACAGATGTGCATGTAACAACACATATGCATCATGCTGTAGTACAGCACAATCAGTGCACACTACAAACACATACACCCACATGTACGTAACACACCTACTACTTGACAGGCACATCACGTGAAGGGCAGGTGCAGACATGTACCCTTTGCTAACAGAAGAACTACACAGACCAGTACAAGTGCTGAGAGGTTGCCTACTACGTACACTTCACACACAGTAACACCAAAGTATAGCACAGCCAAGTCAATGGCATACACCATTCTTATGTCATGTAAGCTCCATATAAGCACGGATCCCTCAAATCATGCTGTGCAAGTCACTGCCAGAACAAACATCAAATGCCAGACAACTGCTGCCTATACCAACTACATCTAATTATCACCTACCTGACTTACCTGTAGTGTGCAGAGACATCTGCCTGATGCATTGGCTCACACACATAGGAATACAACATCAATGCCCATCACATACCATGTACCAGATGTGTGATAAGTGGTACCACACCTAGTGAAATGCCACCGCACATGCACCACTTACAGACCCACAACACCATAATGTCTGTACCAGCCACAATAAATGGCCCACCATGGGGCACAGTAACTGTCAGACAGTGCAGATCATGGATGCCATAGTGGGACCATGTTTGAGAATACAGGACATCACTGACCTCACATGTACTATGCCAAGGGTCACATTTGCTAAGTAACTGAACTCCATCCAATAGCCTACATTGTGCACTGTTGACAGTATAAATGCTGAATCATGTGTTGGAAGATAGGAGACACTAGTAGCAATGTTGATCAACCTGTAACAATAGGATACACACCGTTGGACACCTCATGGCTGCTACAAACATTAGCTGCCACTCTGGATCACCAAGGGACCTATGTAAAAACCCACAGTGCCATTGTCATGGTCTGCACTGTATGTACAACTTGGCAGATGACCATTTAATAATGACATGAAGCTACACTGTAAATCGGCCACCCTCCCATGTAGTGTGTAGCGTGGAAGGGGTGTGCAATGTATGTTGCTGCAGGTCTGTCACCACAAGATACATAGCATGATGAAGCTGACTCAGATGTAGGTGTCACCTTAAACCTGATGCAATGCCAACATCAAACACCACCCCAGGGGTGCCGTTTGCAGGTTGCCATAAGGAAGTAGACTGTGATTTGAACTCATATGATTCTGCCACCAATGCATGCTGCATACTGCTGCACACACAGAAAGAGCCAATTGGCCATCACAACAGCATATAGGGCAGTGTCCCTTCCTGCACTGATACATCCGCCGCCACAGGGCAGCTAACCAAGTACCCTGGTGCAAGGTAGGTAGTGTAGGTGCACGGCTGCATATGAGCAACTGGCACAGGGGACAGTTGCTGAGTAATATGTCACACATGGGGCATTCTTGCATAGTCAAAATGTTGCAGGATAGTGCTGCCAATTTTGGAGACGTGTTGTGCATTGTCACTTACCCATTTCAATGTGCCTATGTGTCGCACATCATCTGCAATGACACATGTCAAAATGGATGGGATGTCCAGGCTCTATAGTGCTACCATGTTGCCACCACATCTGACCTCATTGTATTGTGAGGATGTGTCATGTCCCCTCTAATGAGAGCACACCAATACAAAGGTGCACTACACAACACATGAGACACACATATTGACCATCAGTGAGGAATTCAAATCATATGTCTGAGGTCCTTGAGCCAAACACAAGATTGTTGTGTCCAACAAACCAGTGTTGAGAAAACCTTACATAATACCAGGAACTCACACCATACCACAACTGCATATGAGTCACAACTAACTCAAAATATCAACTGCCAAGCTACATTACAAACCTGTTGCAAGCCATAGCATACAGCCATGGAGAATGAACCCATTTCACAACCCAAGCACAGCAGCAGAGTGTACATATAATGAGACATTTGGAGAGGACATTTGGCATTCTGATATCAAGATTCAGGTGCCTGGACATCACAGGATGCAGCCTCCTATGTGCCCCACACATCATCTGCAAGATCATAATGACGTTTGCTATCCTGCCCAACAAATGTGTCCAGATGAACGTCCCCTTTTATGAGCAGGTTGATGACCTGCCTGAGGAGGAGGAGGAGGATGGCGGTGAAGAAAATGAGGAGGAACAGCACAACACAGCTGCTGGAATATGCTGCAGACTGCACATAGTTGAGAACTTCTTCACTTAAAAATCACTTAACACACCTTTTTGTTTTGTCAATAAAGACCTCACTATTCACACAATCCAGCTTTGGTCTCTTCAATCTCCATAACATATACCTCAGGATTGTGAGTCTAACCTCACAGAGCATGTTACATAAACTAATCTGAAAAGTATTGTTTCTACATCACATGTGATACGTAAGATTGTACTGCTACCATCAAACACATCACAAAAGCCTCATCACTTGAATGTGACAGCTGAAGGACACAATCTATGGACCACAACAAATGAATTTCATCCATGTTGCCAACTTGAACAACAATAGCTCAACACATACAACTACAACATGTCCAAATGGGAGGTAAACAAGGGCCCCACAAATGAGGCAGTGGATGTCAAAATTTGGAAAGACAGTAATGTTTAAACAGACCACTGTCACAACTCAGTGTGAGAGTTGCAATGGTTGCATGGAACATGTGTGACAAGGGGGGGACATCATTGGTATCAATGGTCATTATGATTAGCCAAGGTGTAACAAGCAATGGAATTATTTGGACCTGCGCAGTACATCCATGGTAATCAGTCTGCAACTGCCATGGGGCCCAATCCTGACACAAGGTACCCATGACCTCACACTTTGCACGGACATATCTATGGAATGCACATCATAATGGATGAGAACAAATGCAGCTAGGGCTGGAGGTCCACCACACAAAAACAACAACCATTGCTAAATGTACTGAGCTAATTAATCAGTCATTTGTAGACAAAACATATTATGGGTGGAATGTTGGCAGAGTGTGCCAATCACAGTATGTACCAAATATGTACATGTCAGACATATGTGTAGTCCACACACAAGTCACCATAAACTCAAAATCTACATATGGAGATAGTTGTCGGGTAACATATCCTAGGTAGCATTTATTAGCCATCATCAACAATGCCTGAGTTGTGTATGTCGTCTTAAGTGTTATGCTCTGTAAGACAACTACACACATCATATAAGTAAACACAATTTACAATCACAAACCACAAACTGTTGCATAGTACTGACTGCCATATATATGTGGATACACTGTTGTCACACATGCATACACATGCACAACGTGCAAATATTTGCATGTTGTTGACTCTGTAACACACACATACACCCAAATCACAATAATGCACGGACTACCACATGTGGCCATATACAATATGCTACAGTGCTGCACAGTCCATTTCATTTGTATGTTGATACAGGGTACATCCATAGACAATGGAATACAATCACGCAATCAGAAATAGAGTCAAAAAGGTTGACCCAAATGTGCCGAAAACATCTGCAAATGCAAAGTACATGTCTGAGGGGCCCTTAGCATGAATTCCACCTTTGCACTCATATCAATGCTGATTTTAAGTTAATTCAACGCATAAAGGTAATGCGTACAAAAAAAACTACGCATGTAGGTCATGTGTCCAAAATACTCATGCAAATATCACGTGCATCAAATAAATACACGCATAACAGAAAACGTGATGCATGAGGACAAGGAAGTGATGTAATAGGAAATCCTGTTTACAGGTATGGTACAGTGGGTGTACTTTCACTTTCTCCTTACAGTCTGTGCCTCTTTTGGCTCTGTGGTTGTGTCCTGGAGTTGGTGGTGTGTTTTTCCTGAGCATTGTACCTTGTAGTGTCCCTCCTGTCATGTTTTTTTGAATTTTTTACTGTACTTTGTCCCAGTGTCAGTAAATCTGTTTTTTTTTTGTCTATAATTTTCCTTCGACTGTGGGGTGTCTGTCTGGGATAGTTGATAAGTTAGGTTAGTTGCGATTCATTTTTGGGCCTTAAGTTTCCTTTATATAGATTTGTTTTTTGTCATCAACCTGTACATGGTAAACATATCTGGTAGGGGGAGGTTGACAAGGATGGGAGAGGAGGAGCTGGGTGGCTTTGTGTGGCTGATAGCCCACTACCTACCATTGATGATGGAGATGGGGGGCTGTGTAATCCAAGGTTACTGGACGGAGGTGAGGTGGTATGGTGGGGCAAGGTGCTGCACCACCTGAAGAAGGTGTTTTGCAGCACCAGGAACGAGCACCAGCTCAAGCAAGGCTGGGCAGGTCTGGTGGTCCGGGAGCAGGATCTGCTTGACCATCCTGGTGTGGTGATCAGTGGCCCTGTTGGTGAGTCTCCCATTGGCATACTATTTACTGTTCACCACTCTTGAATGACAGTAGCAGATGTGCTGGAGTGTTGTATGTAATGCTTGTGGACATGTTGCATGCAACCAAAATGAAGTGTAACTGCACCAGTCTAGACATGGAGTTCATATGTCCTACTATTTTACCAGTGCAGGTCAGATGTCTGGTGAGTCATGCACAACCATCACTATATCACATATTTCAGGGGCCATGGCAACACCTGTGGCCCGGCATAGTGTCATGAATGATATGCTGAGACACCGCCAGCCTACCATATTTAACTGGATTGTGTCAATAAAGTAGAGCAATGCATGTATGGGGCTACACTGTCATCATTTAAGACACATGATCCCTGCCATCATGTTAGCAAAGGGGGCTTGCCTGCCTTAGGGGGCACTGTGAATGGGGCATTTGATACCATGAGACAACTTTGCCACATCAGTCATGGATTACTCAACGCATGTTCGTTGATCATTGATCAGACTAATAATTGAGTCACATGTCCATCACAAAGTGCCTCTTGGTGCCCTGCAGGACAAGCCTGAATACCTGAGTCAATTGTCTTGCAAAGAACCAGGGTAGTGACATGTATTTGTCACTGAACTCCCCCTCATACCATGGAGTTCCATCTTCTATAAATTGTCCACATATGGTTGTTGCAGGTTGTAGCACTACATGAGTCTCAGGCCCAGTGTTAGTGTGCAGATGTGTGGCTCTCACTCACCTGAGTGTCAGTGTCCTTATGAGTTTGCAGTGGAGTGTCTCTTGCACTGTTTTACACCAGGATAACTTGCTCATTCCCCTAAAATAGTACAGACTGTAATATGTTGTCCACTAGTAGTGACAGTGATATGACACTAAGTATGGTTTTCCATCCATATCTTACAGGTTGACCTGCCCCCTACACCATTGGCAAAGTGGCAAGATTTGAGGACCCAGATGTATCCAGTAAGTGTGATAATGTCTGTTCTGTGTAGTAACTGAGGGTTTGGTGTGAGTGAGTCATGTGCTAGAAGTGATAAGCTGTCAAATGATGAGATATCAAAGTAGGCTGGATAGTGACCTTGTGTCTTATTTAAAGGTTCCCCATGCACGAGCATATCTTGTGAGGCATGTGGTGCTCAATGTAAACAAGGTGATGACAAGCCACATGTAGGCCCATATGTGACTATAAATGGTACCGCTCTGAGTATATTGGCACTGGGACACACCGTCATTCTCACAACATAGTGATGCACCATTTTGAACACAAGTGGTGCATCCCTGTATTGTAATGTATATGTAGGATTGTGTGGGTAATTGTCCCCCAGTATGGGGCTCCATATTTTGTACTCCTTTGACGTAACACTTATGTGGAATGTAATCGGAGTGTATGCAGGTCAGGGCTAGACGTGTGTTGGCATGGATATGGGTGTGTAAGGAATAGTATTGGCAGACAGATCAGGTGCTAATGGGTGTCTACACCTGGACACATAAATGTAGATGTAATAGACCTATGGATAGCAGCTTCCTAGTTGGCAGCCCTCCTCACATATGGTCCACTCCCTGACTCCATGTATGAGTGGGCATGCCGTGGTGGAATACCAGGCTAGTTGAGAGGATGGATTGCACAGCCAACCCCCCTGAGGCACGGGACAGAGGAACAACACATTTGTGGTAGATGTGATGCTCACTGTGTAGGTGTCAGTCATATTTATCAGGCTTGCATGTGTATCTATCAACATTGAACCCTTATAGTTACCAACTGCATCCCATACTCCCGATAACAAATTCAAGTTACTGGTGATGTATGGTTGAAAATTGACACAGATGATGAGGAATATTGGCCCTGATGTGAAGTTGACGCTGCCTTTGCATTGTTACACATGGCACAAAATCTATGCACACCTAATTTGGTTTGATTCTTAATCATGTGCGTCGCTTTGGTGTCAATGAAATGATGCTAAGGCAGCATTGTTGTTGTATTTATCAGGGCCATTTTTTTTTCCGGAATGTGAGTTGGAATGCATGTGCAATTAGATGTAGAGTGTAAACAAATAATCTGTACATACTCCATACAATGGTGACACTAATGATTGTCAGTCTCAATTTAACAGCTGCCAACATGAACAGCAGCGGGCATTTCAGAAGAGAGCAGTCCGTCATAGGCATATCCTGGCAGTGGAATCTGGGTTCTGGGAGATGGCATGCTGCTATTGCAGGGAGAGATCCACCGGGGAATGGCTGGCATTCACCCAAGGGGGACCCACACTGGCCACACAGAGAGGACCAAGCTCCACAGCTGTGCAAGGGGGCATAGCTGCCCCTACCACTACAGCCCCAGGTGCTACACAATCCACATCTGTACCACAACCCATATCACCTGCTGCCATGGAAAATGAATATGATCAAGGAGCTACAGAGGGATTTCACACTGGTCCTTAAAAGTTAGACAGTCTGGAGAAGGAGGTAGAAAAAAACACAAAGAGACTTAAGTTCATAAAAAAAAAAAAACTCAAGAGGCAAAGCTGTAATTGGCTTTGTGACTGTCACCCCCAGTTCTGTCCCCTCCCTCCTCATTTATTTTAATGTTTCATACTGGTTTTTAGTGGGTTAGTGTCAGGTTAGATTAGGTTTGTGGTTAAGATAGGATAAGTGGGCTTAGGGGGTGGGATTTCTACTTTTTAAATGTTACTTTGTGGGTCAGTGGGTGGGGGTAATGTTTGGGCCTTTATGAGTTGCAGTAAAAATAAAAAAAATAAAATATATATATATATATATATATATATATATATATATATATATATATATATATATTATTATATATATATATATATATATATATATATAAGTTTAAAAATTGTTTAGATATAGGTAGTATATGTGTAGTTTAGTATATGTTGTCCTGCACGTGCCTCGTAATATAAGGTGGCAGGGGGATCAATGTTTAGAGTGTGTTGTTAAATGTGTTAGGTAAGTTTAGCGTAGGTTAGTTAGGGTCAGTTGTTGGTCAAGTATAGTTAGGATAGATTAGGTTAGGTTAGGTTAGGTTAGGTTAGGTTAGGATAGGTGTTCTTCATTCTTTTTAGTTTAGTTTCATTCTTATTAAAAATCTTTGGGTCTCAGAGTCTTCTGATGATTGTACAGTGAAAATTGTGTGTTGGCCTAGGTATTCTGTCCTGCCTCCAAATCCCTCTCTTGACATGTTCATCACCTTCTTACAAATGAGCTGTCACATTGGCAGCAACAACACATCTACTTTGTCTAAGCATCTGCCATCCAGTATATCCACCACTCAAGGTGACTATGTTTACTTGGTATTGGACAGGTAGTTGTGGTAATTCAGCTGTCATTGTTTGAGTCCTGTGTAGGAATGTTGGGCACTATGGGACATCTCACAACAGCCTACATTTTCTATCTATAATGCTAAGCTGACCAGTGGCAATTACAGATGAGGTTAAGTACCTCTATTTCACACCAATGTGTTCTACTGGTACTCCCAGCTGACAATATTACCAATGAACTGTTTCACAGCCATTCCTGCCATTTGCATACATGTGTTCAACATTTTTTACATAGTCAGTGAATTGCTTGTAGGGGACGAACCCAGCATTGACATTCAACATATAAGTACCTTGTGCGTAGATATGTGCCTCCATATTCCTGCACTCTTGTACTGACACTCTGTGACTAAAGACATGTTACACACACCAAAATGTTGTGTAGGTGGTGTTTATTTACAAGTTGTAGTGCAATTGTTACAATGTCTAGGTCTGTGATCCCATTAGTGAAATCCATCCAATTGTGACACAACACAAAACCAGGGTTGCTTGTGTAAAGTGTTGTTCAGTGCAGAAGAACATGAACAGGAATTGCCAATTGAGAAATGAGAGACAATTGCAGTCCATAGCAGAAAGGTCAACAGTGTGTCGCCGAAAAGTGCATATCTCCAACTGCGCTAACACTGGCATGATGTCAAACACAGGACAAAGGAAAATCATTGCCCATGTGGCATGGGCTGCTGCTACTGGGAACTCTTGCGGGTGAAGATGATCAGTTCCACATTTCATCCTCCCGAAGTGTGTGGTGTCTCCTCTGCCCTTAATGATGGTGGTAGGGAGGTAGAGGGGGCCACACATACTTTAGTGGTTGGAGATGTGAGACTCCCAATTTCCAGCAGCTGCCATCTGTGGCACTACATATGGCATCACTGCAGCAAGGAGGAGCTGCTGATTTTTTAGCATAGCAACAACATATCTGTGGTAGGCAGCCATGTTTGCCCTGATGGAGGCCACTTCTAAATGCACTGAGTCAAGCTTGTCCTCAATCCCCCTGCTGCCAGTTTGGGAGGGCAGTTCTTGTGGCCTCACCCTCATGGCAGCAGCTATGCGTCTCAGACACTGCTAGACTCAATGCATTGGGGAGTGTGTGCCTTGTTTGGCTGCTGACTGTTCAGTGGCCGTAAAGATGAACGTGTGCATACACTCTAGGATGGTTGCCATAGTTTGCATCCCCAACCGCACCTCCTTTACCAGCTCTCTCTGGACTCCTACCTCTGTCCTCTCTAAACTGGTCCCTGGGTCCTCAGAGTCCTCAGCTGTGCTGGTGCTGGCAGGTCGTACTATTGGAATGTTGGGTGGGGCCTCTGGGATGGCTGCTACATTAATACTCCTCCTTGTGACTGGAGGTGATGTATGGAGGGATATGAGGACTTCTCCGAGGGTCTCTTGGTGATGGTTGTCAGCTGGTCATCCAGGTCATCGGGGTACTCCAGGACAGGCAGATACACAGGAGAGCCATCATCCAATGCAATGAGATGGGGTAAAATCAGTGTATCTGTGTTTTGGCTGCTGCTATGTCACATCACTGACTTGCTATTGGAGGCTCATTCTCATCTTAGTACCAAAACGTTGTTCCTGTACATAATGGTTGCAGTCTATCAGACCTATGCTCCACCTGCATGTCACATGTGGGAAAGCACCCATTTGTGCTATTGGCTGTGTCAAATCTTCTGGGTGTGATGTATATCCTTTTTGTGGCTTGACACCATCTTGTCATTGTCAACCGTCCCTATGCATTGATTTGCATGGTGTGGCCTTGCAATGGGTGTTGCTGTGCTCATGCCACAGCACCACGCATGCCAATTTTCCCCTGTCCCAGTTTGACATGTTTCACATACACCCACGCTGTGCTGAGACCTTGCACCACCACAGGGATGGCATTGATAGCTCCTCATGTTGATGATTGTGTATGTGTGCTACATTGCATAGCACTCATGGACCTAGCAGAGTTCAATTTCAGCTTCGGTCTGTGCAGGCAGGTTCACCTTCCTACACACCTAGGTCCTCCCTCTCAATGCAGCCATCTTTGCACTATGATACACGAGATGCAGCATGGTGGCAGTACAGCTAATTTTACACAGGCACAGGTTTTGACTCAGAGATGGCCAGCATGGGTATAAGATCTCTGCAGTGTACATCATTATGTATGTGACAGTGCCTGATGGTAATTGAGTCTATGGAGATAGCCAGTTAAAAGGAGTACAACTTAGGTCATCGCATGAAGCTAGTTTGATGGTGATTGTGCAGGTAGTCATACTGGTCCCTCAATTCAAGTGTGTCAGTCCTATGAACACCTGGCTGCCATTGTCTATTTGACCAGCCCCAACAGCACGGATGGTAGTGGCAACTGTTGTCAATAGGGAATGCCCTCTGGGCCAATGGCATGGCACTGACAGGTTTCCAGCAGCTTATAGACTGACAATGCCAGCTGTCTAGTATTACTTTCAATGCTAATCTCCAGGTCTGTTTCCATATTTCCACCAGCCTTTGCATGCCGGTGAAACCCCCATCAAAGGTTGGTGGTGATGTGGTGTGGTGTGCCCCTGGGTGCCCCTCCACAGCCTATGCAACTAGCATGGGCAGTGCAGTGGTCCCATGCCCTGGCCCTTTACCCTTTCCACTGCCTGATTTGAATGGCTGAGTGCAGCATGTCCTGTCACACCCAATGCACCCCAAAGCTGGCAGTGACTCTATTTGATCCATCAACGATGTTGTACTGAGTGCCTTACAGAGCTACAATGAGCAGGCAGATTTCCACCTGCCATCCCAAAATGTGACTCATACTGCCAACCACAAAGGGTACACTGCACAGGCAGTCTTACCAACACCGGACTTGCCCTTGCACTATCCCCCGCAAGTCGATGTGGAATTATACGCCATTATGTTCACAGTCATACCCCATGTGTTGTATGTGTGTGTTTATTTCCCAATTGATATGTGTCCTACATGGTTGTGGGCTCAGCCTGTGACTGTTGCAACCTACTGTTTGCTATTGTGGTACATATTTTCTGTAGTGGCTCATTTCTGGTCAGCATCAAGATGTGTGGTTCAACACTACACCAGTTTAGTTGGTTTGGGTAGTGGCATGTTACCAATGATACAGGACCAGTCTGCTATACCCCAGCTCCTGTTCAGTTCATTGTTCCCTGCACCCAGTGGGCATGCTGACTGCATGATGGAGTGGTAGCTGCCAAATGTGGATGTGTTGTCAATGTGCAGAGTGGTGGTGCTACGGAACATGTCTGGGTACTGTTGGGGCAGTTGCAGTGACTGTTGTGCTGTGAGATGCAGCACACATGTGTTTGAGCAATGAGGCAAGGCAGTTTAAAGGTGTTACTGCAAAGGACACCACCATGACGTTACCCCTGGAATCAAATTGATTGCCTACCTAGTCTCTGAAGTCTTGGTCGTGTTGGTAAGGTTGATATGACTATATGCAAGGGATGTTGTGATGACACAACCAAAGGCAAAGTGATTATACATGCCATCCATCCCATGTGTGCATACGTACATGAAGGTATTAGGCCTGTGAATCATTATATGTCCAGGTAGTGGTATGATACATGGCACTACAAAGACATAGGTACATGTGTAGCTTACGTCCCAATGGTGCAACTTGTTTCACGTGCAATGTGTCCCTCTGCGCTCCTTTGACATACATTGTGTGAGTCCTGTGTGCCTCCACCTTCTTGCACTTGACATTTTAGCATACATTTCCCCAATGCAACCCTGCATTCGTGGTGTTTCCTGGTAGTCTGCGCTGTTCTGCGATTCCTGTGACAATTTCCTCTGGGATGAATGCTGCAACCATCTCCTCCATCGTGTCCAAGCCCTCTTGTGGTGCTGGACTCCCAGCTCCAGTTTGCAGTGCTGCCTTCCTGTTACTTACCATTTTTTCCTTTATCCTTTGCTTGCAGTCATGCCAGTGTTTCTTGCACTCTGTGACAGTTCTCCTGACCTCTGCCACATTGTTAATCTTGTGTACTATCTGTTGCCAAATTGCCTCTCTCCTTCCAATTGGCAATTTTAAATGAGGAAGAGTTGATTTTGATGCTCCTTCACCTCTCTCATCAGTATTTCATGCTCCTCCACACTGAAACAACACTTTTTCTTCTCCCTCGCCTGGGTCTTGTCTGTGCCCTCCTGTCTGGCTCCTGGATGATTGGGGTCTCCCTGAGGTCTCTGCTGGCTTCCTGGGTCCATTTTGTCTTTGCTTTGCACTGTTTTCTCCGTTAGCATCTGTATTGATGGAATTGTGGGGAAAATGGTGCATTTCTGTTTTGCAACATGTTTACATGTCATAAAACAGATTTGTTTCATTTTTCCGGTGTTAACGTCATTTTGCCTTACAACAAGGAGCAATGCTTAATGTCATGAAAAATGACTCTAAACTATGTTTAGTGCCACCCAGGGTCGTAGTATAAATATGACGCCCGGGTGGCGTTAAATAATGGTGCTAGTCAGCGTTGAACTTTTTGACACAAAACAACATTAGCGCAGTTTTGCTTCAAAAAGTATAAATCAGGGCCAATGTTTCTTCCACCTCTGATAATACACCAGTTGCTCAGCCAAGCTACAAAATGGTAAACCAAGGATATGTTATAGAAACTTTTGATTACAACTTTTTAGGTCCAAATCTTGCAGCTCACTTACCTTTTGAAAAAAAGCACTCTGCTTTTGAAGCGCAATGCATATATTTTATATATAATTCTCATTTTTGGGGTATTAACAACAAATTCGTCATGGAAATATTTAAGTGTTGTGGAGTATTCTCCTTAAGATTACTCTACTTCAGGAGTAAATAATGTGAAATTGTGCATTTGAGCACTTTACGTTTTTCTTTCACCCGTGGGAAAATGTTTTTCCTGTAGAGAAACAGCTTCCCGTACATCCACCTCCAATATGGGGGTATCACTTTCCCTCTCTTCTCTCTTACCCCTGCCTTTTACAGGACTAGTCTTGAACACATTTTTAAAGTGGAAATCTACCTTCATGTTCCTAGTCATTGTCCCCTTACTTCTATAGAATGGTCCAACAGGAGGTGTGACCTATCCTTCCACTAATGCCAAATATGCGATGGTGTAAAATCTGCTATACTGGTACATTGTCCACTGTTAAAAGTGCACATCATGATCAAAACATTCTTCCAAACTCGATTCTGTGTGTTGGGATAAGAAATTCGCATTTGGTAAAATAGCTCCTAAAGCACATTACGGTGTGTATCGGGCACTCTGTGCACTTTCTAATTCCAGGTGTTCTATATGCTCAGCCGTATATGTTACCACTTTACTCCATCTCTTAGCTCTAATAGGCTTTAGACCTTTACACTCATCCTTGGCGTGTCACCTCATCCAAAAGTCAGCAATGCAAAAATCATTAAAAAAAATAAAAAAAAATAACATAAACTATTTTTTTGGGAATTAGTCGCCTCCAGATTGTGGTGATTATGTCTATTTTTGGATGCATATCACATGGACACTCCTGTCGTATTCAGCAAATAAAGCGTGTGCACCTGGAATATCGAACCCACAATATTGGTGGGGCAGGATAACGAGGACATCACTTTTAAAGAAATATTGAAAGGAAAGATTTTCACCTATGGTTTACATATACATTCAAGCTTCATAGATGTGGAGCTAGGAATAGTAAATCTACACATTCCTATACACACTCACCTTTCGATATTTTGTAATTACATTTCCTGATATTTTTGTACCACAGTATTGCTGGTTACAATTTTCGGTGGAACATCCAAGTAAAACTAATCCGTCAACAATAACAGTCTATAGACGTTGTCTTCTTCAATTACAAGATTGTTCTGTTACTGCTGGTGGCTATTTATTTAGGGTCGCCATTCTGCTAGGTGCTTTTCTTTCATGGGTTCCTCTGAGTTTTAAATGCATTTTCTTTTTCTGGCTTTCCAGCTTTATTTTCTCCTCATTTTAGATTTTAATCAGTAACCTTAAGATCTGAACAGCTGAGATTGCTGCCAATAAACATTCTAGTGTTGCTCAGCTCTCATTTTAGGGCTGCCTTCTGCATTGTGTTATTTACATCACAGCATGTGGTCTGTTGTTTCGTGCTTCCAGATTAATTTTCCAGCTACTTTTGTTGAAATGCAGCCTTCATATTGATGCCAATATCACCTTACTCTAATCCAGCTGCTGTTCACAAATCCTTTTTCAATGTGTTGTTATTCTACGGGGTCCCATAGCAGTGAGCTAGCCAATGCTTAAGTTTTCAGCCTCCAGCTGTAAGTTTTCTAGCATTTAATTTAAGATTGAAATAGTTAGCTATTTTATGGATTTAAAAATAATACGTGCTGATTCCTAACTGGGATTGACTAAACGAACTGTGCTTTTATTTCGTTCATACAAATCAACAAAATATGTAGCGACAAAAAAACTCTGGTGACTTTATTCACAGAAACCCATAATTATAAAAATGTCTGTGAAGCGTTAACTAATGTACTATGAATATTGTGCAGATGTTATCAATGTAATAATTTCTTCAGTTCTTGTATGCAGTAAACGAAGGGACACACTGGTGGTCATTCTGACCCTGGCGGTCTTTGACCGCCAGGGCGGAGGACCGCGGGAGCACCGCCGACAGGCCGGCGGTGCTCCAATGGGGATTCCGACCGCGGCGGTAAAGCCGCGGTCGGACCGGCACCACTGGCGGGGTCCCGCCAGTGTACCGCGGCCCCATTGAATCCTCCGCGGCGGCGCAGCTTGCTGCACCGCCGCGGGGATTCCGACCCCCCCTACCGCCATCCAGATCCCGGCGGTCGGACTGCCGAGATCCGGATGGCGGTAGGGGGGGTCGCGGGGCCCCTGGGGGCCCCTGCAGTGCCCATGCCACTGGCATGGGCATTGCAGGGGCCCCCGTAAGAGGGCCCCTACATGTATTTCACTGTCTGCTGCGCAGACAGTGAAATACGCGACGGGTGCAACTGCACCCGTCGCACAGCTTCCACTCCGCCGGCTCGATTCCGAGCCGGCTTCATCGTGGAAGCCTCTTTCCCGCTGGGCTGGCTGGCGGTCTGAAGGCGACCGCCCGCCAGCCCAGCGGGAAAGTCAGAATTACCGCCGCGGTCTTTCGACCGCGGAACGGTAACCTGACGGCAGGACTTTGGCGGGCGGCCTCCGCCGCCCGCCAAGGTCAGAATGAGGGCCACTATCTCTTAGGACACCATCATTCTAAAAGTCCGAAATTTAGAAATTGAAAGGATTTAGGGCCAGATGTGTAAAGCCATGCTGTTGGTAAAAAAGCCTGCAATTCATCACAAATCACAAAGGGCCTCATTTACGAGGCCCTTGTGTCACTGGAGTGTCACGTTTAGTGACTCTGTTGGCACAATGCCTTTGCGCCATATTTACAAGGCAGCATTAACCCATGTTTTATGGCTTAACGCCACATTGTAGATACAGCTCCTTCACATGCATCAGGTAGTGTGGAAGGCGCGTGCAATGAGTGTTGTTTTCTGCATTCTACTTCAACACCCATTGCATTTTGACTGTGCCCCAGATTCACGAGAATCGTAAATCGGAGGCAGCACCAAAAACTAACATCACCCCAGGGGTGGCATTATCATGGCGCAACAAGGAGAAATACTTTTATTTTCCCTAGTTTTTGCTTTTTCTATAGAAAGAGCAAAACTCTTCTAATTATTGTTTATGGACGGGAAGGTGTCCCTTCCTGCACATAAACAATCATAACGATTTGCTACTTCTGTGTATGCTGCAGAATATAGCACACATAGAACTAGGGCTGGCTTTAGGGCAGTGCGAGCGGAGCGGCTGTACTGGTGCTGACCTGGATTAGGGAGTGGTGACCTCAGGGGGTGCTGTGTTTAGCAATGACTTAGGAAATCTGTGATTTAAAAGCACCTGCTGAAAAGTTGCTTGCGCATCCAGCCTTCAGGAAACAATTGAAATGTCATGATATCTCCTGTGATTAATGTTCCTGCTAGTGAGAGAGATGGCGGTTTTGTCTAGCGCAGCTTGGACCCACCATAAAGTAGCATAGAGGTTTAATATGCCTGCTGCAAAGAACAGAACTATAGGTCTGATTTAAGAGCCCCTTGTGCCATATATCGGCACATTATCTTAATTTTTTTTTAATGCTAATGTTGCGAGATTATGGCAAAAATGCCACCCAGATTTACAAAGTGGTGCAATCCATGCAGCGCTACTTTGTAACCCCTTGCACCACATTATGGCAGCACTAGGCATAACGTATACAAAGGGGGGCATTACCCCATTGGGGGGGCTGAAAAAAATGGTGCAAAGAAATCTAAAAACATATATTTGCGTCATTTTGTTCTGCTTTTTTAACATCTCAGATCTGGCATTAAAATGGGGCACACCATTGTATACAATGGGCCCCTATGTACTGTTCAGTATTACTAACCCCAAACAGTACATCAATAGTGTAAACAATTCTGATGCAATTGCCCCCTTCCCTACGCCATGGTGCACCATATTTTAAATACTGCGCACACATGGTGGCGGTAGTGGCGCTGTAAGGGGTGCAAGGAAAGTGGTGCAGGACTGGATGCAGAGCCACTTTTCTTAAATCTGCCCTTATATTTTATGGTATAGCTGAGTGGATTACTAAAGCCAGCCTTTACAAGTGCTTTAAAACAAATGAATGTATTTGAAAGGGGATTATGGAGAGATGAGGGGAATATCTGCTGGGTGGTAGTGAGTGAATCCGAGGAGGTGGTCATGGGGTGAGAGGCGCCAAAAAACCTGTTGCACAGTGCGCCACCAGCGCTAAAGCCAGGCATGCATAGAACTAGCAAATCACCATTATTGATTGTTTATGTGCAGGAAGGGACACCTTCCTGCACATAAACAATTATTCCCTGCAAAGTAGGCATCCTTGGACTATGGTACAAGGGTCTCTGCGGTGGCACTAGCCAGCTAAATTTAGCGCTAAGACTAGGGGAAACACAGGGGTGCACTATATTTTTGTAAATACTGCACATCCCTGTTTTTCTGAAGTGACGCAGTGCAGCTCTGCCAATTTTGGTGCAGCGCTGCACCACTTCCTAGTAAATGAGGACTATAGTTGGTGACTGCGAAATGGCGTTTTGTTATGTACTAAATTCATTTTAGGGTTTGGTAAGTGGTCACTCAATTTCAATATTGGTTTAGAATTGTATAACAAATTGCTATTTGGAGGGTGTGTGTTTAGGACACACCTTATATATTACAATTTGCAAAGCAGTGTATTACTGTTTTGTAACTGTAATCTGGTTGTAAAACATAGAAAAGTTACTGAATTCCGAGTTGAGATTCGGGCCGATTCGTAAAAGAGGAAGGGATGCTTTAAGAATGTTAAAAAAAAGTTTGCTGCAGGGATGGCAATGGGGCAATTGCTTACTCTCAAACAAAACTTATGAAAACATAAATCTTATTTTTTTTAAATGTTACACTATTTCCTTTATGAAAAAGGGCTGTATTAAAAAATATAAATCAATGAAAAGCAATCACATTTATGATAGTCTGCTGTCCTTGGTATGCTAGTATCTCTCTCCCTTCATAATGTGGTTGGGCCCAAGGAGATGGGGTCCCTAGGCCAGAAATGTGCCCAGAGAGTGGTATTACATGCCTCTCACCCCCTTTACAATACCCCCAGGCCCCTGGAGATGGGGGGCCCTGGGTCCAAAATGGGCCCAGGGAGGGGGTGCTTGCCCCATTCTCAAAGAATAGGCAAAAGGCTCAAGATATGTGGTTCCCAGGGCCAAATAAGGCCGGAGAGGGGACCCAAAGCCCCCTCTCATAAAACATTTGGCAGTCTGGGGGATGGAGTCCCCGGGGCTGAAATCAGACTAAGTTACCTTAGGGCAAGAGTTTAAAGACCATATGTACAAAAGTTTTCTGCATTTCTTAATTAACCGAATTGCACTTTTGGTCCATTAAGATATTCAAAACAGCCTTTTCCAATGTACAAAGGGCTCTGTGGCAGCACAAGTTGCAATTTCTACCCCATGAAAATCACATTTTGTGATAACCAAAATAGGAAATCACAACTAGGGATTTCCTATTTGTGGTTTCCAAACCCCATGTACATAGCATTAGCTAAATGCAAAATGGGCATTTAGGATATGGTATTACCATTGAATCCAATCCGATGGGAACCATGTGCAAATTCAAAGAAGGCATGCATAATGGATTTTTTGCAGTGCCTTAAAGTGTGCACTCGAACCAAGGACATAGGCGCTCTTTACAAGAGCACCACTTTTTCTTCCCTGAGATTTAAGGGAGGGCCTTAGGTCCATAGGTAGGGAAGGTTTTGCATTTCTGTTAGGAAAAGTCAAATTTGGAAATGCAAATCCACTTCTAACTATGCGCCTGAGGCCCATACACAGGAATGGCTTAGCATTTCCAAATTTCATAATAGCAGTTGGGACTCCATATGAATTGCTATTAGGAAATCTCAAGTTTAGAATATTCCAATTTGCTTTTTCTAAAGAGCGATTTCTTATGATTTGCTATTTATGAAATGCAAATTGGATGTTTCGTACATATTGGCCATAGTTACTTGAGATAACTATAAATGCTACATTTCTATGGTTTCATGTGTGTAAAATCTAATCTAAACCTATCTATAACATCCCTGTAACCATTGTTTTTTTTGTGAAAAAAAAGGAAGTAATATATATATATATATATATATATATATATATATATATATATATATATATATATATATATATATATATATATATATATACATATATGGTTAGAAACAGGGTCTCTGGTTGGGAGTCAGTTTGCACCCTGTTCAAGTAGGGCCCTTCACTCTAGTAAAGGTAAGGGAGTTACACTTCTAAGACACCCCCTGCCCACCCCCTTGGTAGCTTGGCTTGACACTTCTGAGTTTTCTCAGGCACCATTTCACTGTCCTCTAGTGAGATAAGGGACATCTCAGCTGGCTCCCACTCTTCTCCTGGAACCAACTCCTCCCAAAGTGCTACACTGGTGCTTGTGTCCACTTAGGGCATTTGGGTCCCACCTCATGTGACCCGCCTGATCACATGCATAACATTTGCGGGGGCCCTTCTCTGCATGTTTCCCTGTAGAGATCCATGGTTTCCTTCTCACCTCAGGCTGGGAATCCTTACCCTGGGAACTAGATTGGGGCCCTTTCAAGAACTCCCCATGCCCACCCTTGGTGGAGTCTCCCCATACCTCTTTTGGACCCTGGTGCTCTCCCATTGGTCTGCTTCCTGGGCAAGCTTCCTGGGGTCTGTCAGCTTGCTGTCAATTAGGTGCTGGCACAGATCTGGAAAACAAAGACTATACTAGTGCTCCCATGAAGTCAAATTGTGTAGCCCCTCATAAGTTGTTAGTTTGCTGCCTTTCACCCTATCATCCAGTGACCTGCAGAAAGAATCTACTCATTCCATCCAAGTGGGGGATTCCTTTTTCTTATAGGATCTAAACTTTTCTTTGTACTGCTCAAGGGTGCGACCATACCTAGTGAGTAGTTTGTCCTTCATGATAGAATAGGTGAGTCCTAAGGGATCCTCTAAGGATGTCAGGGTGTCGCTCCCCTCTACCTCAAAGTGCTTCCACAGACCCGCCTCCATTACCCAACACAACATCATGCATGCTCTGCACCTCTTCATCCATATTCTCCTCCTCTGTGTGCACCCCAGCCTCCTTAGTTGCCAACCAGGCCCTCAGCGCCTTTTGCAGCTTCTCCTTCCTAGCAGAGCTTTGATTGGGCAGGAAAGTTCTTTGCAAGATTGTTTTAGCTGAGAAACTGCAAACTCCTCCTGTTTCTCCAACTCAAACACAAGTTTTGTAGCAACAGCTGGTGCATCCCCGGACCGAGACATGCCAGTGGCGAGGTTCAATAAAGATGAAAGAGTTCCAGAAAGTCAGAGAGATCCCAGGGAAAAGGAACAAAAAAGAAGCAGAAAAACGTAATGGTCTGAACTGAAAATAGTAGTGTACACCAATCACTGTATGTCAAGTACAAATACAAGTTCTAACCCAACCGTTTATAAGCCTTGCTAGAAATGGGGTCTCTGGTTGGCAGTGAGTTTGCACATTTTCTAAGCAGGGACCCTCACCCTAGTCAGGATAAGAGAGTTACACTCCTTAGACAACCCCTGCTCACACCCTAGGCAGCTTGGCACAAGCAGTCAGGCTTCTCTCAAAGGCAATGTGTAAAGTATGTGTACCAACACACTCAGTAACACAGTAACAACACACCCAAAGTGACTCAACACCAATTTAGAAAAATAGCCAATATTTATCTAAATCAAACCAGACCAAAGTGACAAAGATCCAAAATACACAAGCAAATTTACAATATTTTAAATTAAAAAGAGTCTTTACCCATAGAAATCAATGTATGCGTTGTTTTTACACAAAGTAGCTGGTTTGCGTCAAGAATAAAGTGGCACGTGAGTCAGAAAAAGTCAGCAATGTGTTGATTCCTTACTTGCAAGTGAGGCTGTGTGTTGTTTCTTCTCCGGTCAGGTAGGCGATTCGTCTTTTTTCTCTACCGCATAAGAGCTATGCATCCATTTCCATGCGGGGAACGTCGGGTCAGCGTTCCCCGCATGGTTATGATGCCCAGCGATGATGCGTGCAAAATTCAGACACATGATGGTGAAGAGCCATGATGCATGGGTGATCTGTCAATTTTGGCAGCCTCACACAGGTGCTGTGTCATCCTCCCAGCCGCAAAGCAGGTGGTGCATCTATTTTTCAGCCACAAAGCAGGTGTTGCATCGATTTTTCTCCCACATGGCTCCTGTACATGGAGTTAATCTTTGTTCCCCCAGCTTCTCCTTTCAAGGTCCCAGGGACTGAATTGGGCAACACTTGGCAGGGTAGGAGTCTCAGTAAGATATTCTAGGTGCTAGCAAAGGACATCTTTGATGGCCCTGAGACTTCAGAACAGGGGGAAAGGTCAGTCCAAGCCCTTGGAGGCACTTCACAAGCAGGAACACACCACAAAGCCCAGTCTTTGTCCTTTCTCAGGCAGAAGCAGCAACTGCAGGGCAACACATCAAAGCACACTCACAGGCAAAGGGGTAGTACACCTCCTCAGCTCTTCAGCTCTTCTTCTTGGCAGAGGTTCCCCTTGATCTAGAAGTAATATAAACATCTGGGGCTTTTGGTGCACTACGTATACCCCTTTCTGCCTTTGAAATAGGCAAACTTCAAAGAAGAGTCTCTGTCATTGACAGATCCTCCCTTGTCCAGGCCTGGCCCCAGACACACACCAGGGGGGGTAAAGACTACATTGTGTGAGGACAGGCATAGCCCTTTCAGATGTAAGTGTCAGCTCCTCCAGCCCCACTCTAGCCCAGGAGACTTATCAGGATGAGCAGGCTACACCCCAGCTCCCTTTGTGTCCCTGTTTAGAGGAAATTCACAAACAGGCCAACTGTCAGTCTGACCCAGAACTGGATTCCACGGGCAGGCAGAGACACAGAATGAGTAAGCAAGAAAATGCCAGCTTTCTAAAAGTGATATTTTCAAACTGACAATTTGAAAACCAACTTTACCAAAAGGTATATTTTTTAAATGTGACCCCAAACTCCGATCTCTATCTGCTACCAATGGGAAACTGAACTTAAAAGATATTTAAAGGCAGTCCCCATGTTAACCTATGAGAGAGATAGGCCTTGCAACAGTGAAAACCAAATCTGGCTGTATTTGACTGCCAGGACATGTGAAACACCCCTGTACATGCCCCACCTTTAACATACACTGCACCTTGAACAGGGGGCTACCTAGGGCGTACCTTAGGGGTGCCTTTACATGTACAAAAAGGGAAGGTTTGGGTCTGGCAAGTGGGTACACTTGCCAGTTCAAATTGGCAGTTTAAAACTACACACAAAGACACCGCAGTGGCAGGTTTGAACCATGTTTTTAGGGCTACTCATGTGGGTGACGCAATCAGTGCTGCGGGCCCACTAGTAGCATTTGATTTACAGGCTCTGGGCACCTCTAGTGCACTTTGCTAGGGAATTACAAGTAAATAAAATATGTAAATCATGGAAAAGCCAAATACACATAAAGTTTACACAGAAAGCACTTGCATGTTAGCACTCATGTGTAATGGTAAAGTGCCCAGGAAAAAACAGGAAAAGCATAGTCCAGCACACAGTCATGTGAAGCAGCGGCAAAAGACAGGGGAGACTACACCAAAGATGCCAGGTATAACATATAGATAGATAGATAGATAGATAGATAGATAGATAGATAGATAGATAGATAGATAGATAGATAGATAGATAGATAGATAGACAGACAGAGTCACGCACACATACACATGTTACCAACCTTGTGGGGACAATGTGTGGACACTTGCCTTGTGGGAACAAATCTTTCCCAAAGCTTTAAATATATACCAACGAGTGAAAAAGAAAAAAAAATCATAATGCAGCATCCTGTTTCAAAATTGTAAATATGTCGGTATTTAATTGACTGCACAGAATCATACTTGTGAGGAACTAAAACATGTGTTACCATCCTTAAAAAGACTTACATCATTATTATCATTTGTGATTGAATATACTCATGAACACAAGCATAAATGTTTATTTTATCAACAATATAAATATATAACATACAAACCATTCATAATGGAGTGGCAGCACATCTCCTAGAGGTACACAGAAGGTGTACTACATCATAAAATATTGAATATCAGGGTTATACTGGGGTTACAAAAGGGAAATTAAAACTGTATGTAACATTTTTCTTAGAGATCAAAGTCTGAGGCGATTAGGCTATAACACATGGAAAAAATAGTGAAACTCTGTGTGATACATACTTTCACACATGTCAAAGTAGCTACTAGAATACATCTCCCTAATCATGGCATGTAACGTTAATGTCTGGCTTCGAAAAGTGTTTGATTGTACCCACAGAGGTGGTATGTGAGGTTAATGAAGTTCAAGTCCTCACAGACTTAGGGCCTGATTCACAAAGGTAAACTCCTATCTTTTCTGTCGAGAAGTCTCTGCCCTGAATGTGCAGTTTCCACAGTCATAAAGTTACTACTAAATTGTAGTTTGTGAATACCAAAAAAGAGCAAAAGTGAACAAAATTATAAGTTTACCTTTGTGAATCAAGCCCTTAGTCGATGATTATATGAATAGTGATCTCCACACTGAGATGGAATATAAAAGTAATAGACGTCCCCACATAAATAGTGTGTAATTATAGCAAAGTTCAAACTGCCTCAAAGATAGTGTGTGGTTACTGGGATGTTCAAGCTCCACCAGGGATAGTGCGTGGCTAATGGAATATTCAAATGCCCACATAGATAGTGTGTAGTTATTCGGATGTTCAAATCCCCACAGAGATAGTGTGTGGTCATTGAGATATTCAAGTTCCCACCAAGATAGGTTACAAAGATATTCATATTAACGTCCTGACACTGATAGTGTGTAAAGCTGATCTTCAATTCCCCACAGAGATAGTATGTGAATGTAATTATGTTCAAGTTCAAACTGGGATGACAGGCATGTTCAAGCCTGCACATACACAGTGTGCTATAGTGTTATAGGGCTACTGAAGTTGTACAAAGGTTGCATGTGAAGATTATGATGTTCAAGTCTCCACTGAGCAAGTGTGAGATTATAGGAATGACCATGAATGACCATGACCTGCTCAAGACATCACAATGATAGTGTGTGAAGATAATGTTCAAGTCACCACACCAAGAGTTTTTAAAGATGCTGATGTTCATGTCCTTGCAGAGACAGTGTGTGATTATGGAATGCTCACGTTCTCACAGAGATTGTGTATGATGGAAAACATGTTTAATTCCCAACAAAAATAGGACCTCATTTACGAGGCCCATGAGCCACTGGAGCGTCACTTTTAGCGATGCTTCGGTGGTGCAGTGCCCTGTGCTATAACTACAAAGTCGTGTTAAGCGATTTTATGTGGCGTAACGTGACCTTGTAAATATGGGTCGCCCGGCACAGTTTTTTGCAGCAAAGGAGCGTGCAATGCGGGTTGCTGTGGGTGTACCCACCAAACACCCATTTTTTTCATCGCTGCCCCAGATTTACAAGAAATCGTAAACCAATGTTCAAAAATAGACAGTGTGTGCTTAAAGCTGTGGTCGAACCAGCAGACCTATACAGTGTGATTTTAAGGATATTCATTTCTTTAAAAGATTGTGTGTGAAGATAGTGACGTGTGAGATTATAGGAATGTTTAAGACTTCACAAAGATTGTGTATGAAGGTAGTTATGCCTCAGTCCCCACAAAGGTAGTGTGGAAAGTTAATGTTCAAGTCTCCACACAGATAGCCTGTGAAAATAGTGATGTTCAAATCCACAGATAGAGTATGATTATAGGAATGTTGAATACTTCAAAAAGATAGTGTATGAAGGTAATCATATTAAAGTCCCCACAAAGATATTTTTTGATGATAATATTCTAGTTTCCTCACAGATACTGCATTAAGACAATGACTTCCAAGCCCTCACAGAGATTCTGTGTGTGAATAGGCATGTCCAGACCTCCACATAGTGTGTGAATATAAGCCCTCACAGAGAATGTGCATGATGTAATCACATTCATATGAAA